>NW_028261390.1:25668530-26011030 GCF_051295495.1 Thamnophis sirtalis
CATTTCCTTTAACAACTTCATCACTGATATGGGAGGCCCATCATCCTGGAGGCCTGTTCCAATAGCAAGACCTCATCTCTTCTTCCATATTCTTTTCATTTGAGACATTGGAGTCTGCAATGGCTAGAAAGAAGGGTTAGAAACATCAGTGTTATGCACAATTTCTTTCTGTATATGTATATAAAGGCTATTACATTTCAAAACATTAGCCTACTAACAGATTTCATTAAATCATTATATTGCTATACAAACTAGGAATAAGATGATAATTGAATGTAGTTTACCTAAAAAAAGCTAGCTAGAATCTTAAATATTTAATCCCAGGTCCTTTTTTTACATCCTTGATTTAAATTCCCATCATCTTATTATTTATTTATGCTTGCTTTGAATGGACATTGTTCTCACTTGTTCTAGATGATTGATTCATTGATTTGCTGACTGATTAAGTGCCATAAAGTCAGTGTCAACACTTAGTAATAATGTAATAAACAGTGCTTCTTCAGGATGATCTGTCCCCACCTTGATCCTTCAGGTCTTCCAGTGATACACTCATCACAATTTAATTGAATCTAGCCAACTCACTGTGGTCAAGCTCTTTTTCTCTTTCCCTTTTTCCCTTTCCTTCTATTGCCTAGCATAAAAGACTTTTCCAGAGAGTTAGCTCTTTACAACATCTCTTGTCTAAACTTGAGTCTTGCTGTTGGTATTTCAGTGATTGATTTGTTCTAGGATCCATTTTTTTGGTTTCTTGGTATTCTCAGAAGTTGTCTCTAGATAATATGGAATCTTGTTGCAGTGCTAAAATTGAATGTGCTAAGATAGCAAATTGCTTACTATAAAAGCAAGCACTTTGATCTCATCGTTAGTGAAATCTAATAATGTATTTTACATAACCTCGGGAAACCGTAATACAATTAAGCACTCATCTTTGCCTTTTGATTCTCTAATAATACTTCCTCTTTCACAGTCGTATGCATATGAAATAATAAAATAGTCAATATTTGAGATTCCGATACCTAAAAGCATTGTTTCCTGTAATTTCTTTTCCCTCTAATGCCAGGAAGAATTTGAAACTATCACCACTGCACATTATTCTCTGGTATATTCACTAATATCCACTAATTAAGAAGCAGTTTGACAGCATCTTCACTTTCTATTCTAATATGAAAATGTTGTATACTCAGGCCATCCTTGATAGTCTATATTACCACTATTTAACTAGAATTAAGATCCTTCATTTCTGCATTAATTCCTTCTCCTGTGCCTCCTTCTCCTTCAAGTGTTCTATTATATATTGCTATTATTGTTAAAATTAGTATTACATTTAACATTTGGAGTGATGAGGATGAACACTAGAATATTATTTGAGGTTTTATTTGTATTGTATTTATTTGTATTGTGTTTATTTTGCCTGTCTATTACTTTTTAAAAACTAGCTTTTATTGCTATTAATGCCACCCATATTAATATCGTTCAATCAATTATTGTTTAATTTCTTTAAAACTATCATCTTCAACTTGTCTAGAAGTAATGGGAATTGTAATTCGATGCATAGGTAAATATTTATGTTAGACATTGTACAGAATTATTACTTCACAGTTTCATCATATACAATGAGACAGAATCATAAAACCATAAACAGAACAAATATGCACCATCTTTCTTAAATTCACTTCTGATCAATGTTGTAGGATCAACATCCTTAGATGTAGAGCTGGCCTTTTGATTATATTCTTGGGGCATGTTACTCAGGATGGAAAGGAATAAGTGTGCCATTTTGAAACATTTTTGCTATGTCTGATGGCACTTCCTCTGGTACTGTGCTAATGGGGAAATATAAATGATGGGCAGTATTAGTTTCATTGCATTATTGCCACATTGGGATCACAAGTCTATTTAAGAAGTTTGAATATACATATTTAAGGATGTTCAACAGGCATGAAGTTAATAGATTGTCTGGATCCTGTTGTACCCTGCCAGGAATTCCACGGCAGAGGTGGTATTCAGCAGGTTCTGACCAGTTCTGGAGAACCAGTAAATACCACTTCTGACTGGCCCTACCCCCTTCTATTCTCTGCCCCCGAGTCCCAGCTGATCGGGACAAACTAGGAATTTTGCAGAACCTTCCTCTGGAGTGGGATGGGAATGGAGATTTTACAGTATCCTTCCCCTGCCACGTCCACCAAGCCATGCCCACAGAACTGGTAGTACATTTTTTTTGAATCCCACCACTGTTCCACAGGGCATGAATATGAGAAAACAACACTAGAAATGGCTAACAGATACTCAATTTCCTCCCAAAGTCTGCAATGGTTTTGAGAATATCTCTTGCATCTATAAAACTGTGAAGAGTGTCGTGTATTTTGTGGAATATATTGTAGTACTCGGGATTGCAAGTGGGGATTGTTCACTTTTCATTGCCTTAGTTACTTTCCCTGGAGAGTACAACTGAGAACAGAAAATCACCAGTAGTTGAGTTCGGTTCACCAGCTGCTCACTCTTCCTATCAATCAACTGTAGAAATTGTTAAGGATTCTTGTAAGAATATTCAGAAGCATCATAACCTAGCAAGGTCATGACATTACAGTTTAAGAAAAGTTGAATAAGCAGATCAATAAGCTGCCTGTCTTGTTTATTATTAACAAAGTAAAGGTTATTCACTTTCTTTAAGCAGATAGAGGAATTAATGAAGATACAATATATGACCCCACTTTGATGAATTAGTCAACCTTCTCATTTTCTTTCCTAAATTCCAAAGAAGAACATGAAAAACAAACCTTCTAACGGCTTCTTCTTTGTATCAACTCAGTGAAATTGGTCGAAGAGTTTTAGAGCTGGACCATATGATTGTAAGTATAAGGTCCCAATTTCAGTTCAGAACAGTTCAGTTCTGGATGCAATTCAAGTTCCTGGTCATTACATTTGAAGCCTGGAAATTGGATGGATGAGGAAGTCAGGATCTGAATTCTACAAGAATAAACCTGGTAATCTCATCACCTAAATCTAAACCCCACTTTTCTGGGAGGTAAGGCTTACTGAACTAGTAGATCATCTTTCATTGTCTTCCTGGAGATATCTGCCCATCCCACTACATTAGAAAGTTCCCTTCCCTGAATATTGTCATCAAGTAGGACCTAGGAAGTATGCCTTTTCTGTGGCTGTCCCTACCTTATGTAACAGTTTTCCCCAGGCAATCTGGCAGACCTTCACCCTTGTAATCTTCTGGAAGACAAATACATTTACAAAAATTCCTAATCTAGCTTGAATGTACATTGTGAAGATATTAGGCACTAGATATCTTCAGATCTATTCATCTGTTTCTTCAGATGACAAGAACTTAGATCTTAGACTTATACTTCTTAAAAATGAGTTTTAAAATAAGAATAAAAATTGTGATTCATTATTTATTCAATATATTATAACCAGCACCAATATGAAAACCAAAAATTCGGGTTAAAAAGGGGACGGGCGCTTTTTTGTTTTTGCTTTTTTGTACAAGATGCATTTCTTCTTCGAATTCCACTTTTGCCAACCTGACAGCTCACCCACATCCCAGTTGAATTCTTTGGACTTTTTTTTGTATCACAGCAGTTAAGAAAGTGAAAAATCACTAAAAACCTGTCTGCATTGTTGTCTTCAATAGTAAAGCAGTTTTATATGGCTAATTTTTAAAAAAGGATTTTTTGTTTACATCCATAGCATCTGGTAATATATGAAGGCGGCACAAATCACTTCACTCCAGATGTTTAATAACTTGTCTACATATTTTTAAAATACAGAAGAATTCTTGTCATTCTTCAATTTGTGAGTTTCTCAGACTTTAAAATGAAAGTTTCCTTTAAAACAGGGGTCTCCAACTCCCCAGTCTGTGGACTGGCACTGATCCACATTATGCCAGAAACCAGGCCACGCAAACAAGCAACACCCCATCCATAGGATGCAGGCAGCACACAAAATCATGCCCCTTCTGGTTCATGGTAAAATCTCTCTCCACAGAACCGATCCCTGGTGCCCAAAAGGTTAGTGGCCACTGTTTTAAATCACAATTTTTAGTAACATACCTTTTCCTAGTTTTTTTCTCCAAGATATTTTTTACTGCAGATCTTTGAAGTGTTAGGTGGACTTCAAAACTAACATTTGCTTAGTTATGAAATCCAGAGGGAACAAAACTCACTAAAGTGCTTCCAAAAAAATTCATGATGCAATCTTTTACATTGCTAATGGCTGTCTACAGGGAAACAGCCTTAAAAGAACTAGGAACTGTTAAAAGCACTTTCAACATTATAGTCCAACTGTGGTAATGATTAAGGCATGGCTACATTCTACAATAACAATGTCTTATTAAATAGGATTATTATACAATTGTATCACAGCGGCCAGTTGTTTCGCCAGATTTGGCATTGATTACTAGTCGGGCCCCACCCAGGGGCCTAGAATGTCATAACGTATTTTCGTAATATGCGTGCAGATCCAAGCAGTGCGGCTTTTTGCATTTGACTGATGGTGATTTTGTCAATTTTTAACTGTTTTAAATGTAATTCCAGTGCTTTTGGAATAGCACCCAGTGTGCCAATTACCACTGGAATTACCACTGCTGGTTTGTGCCATAGACATTGAATTTCAATTTTTAAGTCCTGGTATTTTGCGATTTTTTCATGTTCCTTCTCGGCGACCCTGCTATCACCTGGTATTGCAATGTCTATGAGTGTGATGTCTGGTGTATTATGCGCCTGTATTTTGTCCGTTTGTATATGGAAATCCCACAAGATCTTGACCATCTGATTTTCGGTGACTTTTTCAGGCTGATGTTCCCACCAGTTTGTTGCTCTTTTAATATTAAAATTTTTGCATTATTATTATTATTATTATTATTATTATTATTGTTGTTGTTGTTGTTGTTGTTGTTGTTGTTGTTGTTGTACAATTGTATCACAGCGGCCAGTTGTTTCGCCGGATTTGGCATTGGTTACTAGTCGGGCCCCACCCAGGGGCCTAGGACGTCGTAACGTATTTTCGTAATATGCGTGCAGATCCAAGCAGTGCGGTTTTTTGCATTTGACTGATGGTGATTTTGTCAATTTTTAACTGTTTTAAATGTAATTCCAGTGCTTTTGGAATAGCACCCAGTGTGCCAATTACCACTGGAATTACCACTGCTGGTTTGTGCCATAGTCGTTGAATTTCGATTTTTAAGTCCTGGTATCTTGCGAATTTTTCATGTTCCTTCTCGGCGACCCTGCTATCACCTGGTATTGCGATGTCTATGATTGTGACCTTATTTTTCTCAACCAGTGTGATGTCTGGTGTATTATGCGCCAGTATTTTGTCGGTTTGTATACGGAAATCCCACAAGATCTTGACCATCTGATTTTTGGTGACTTTTTCAGGCTGATGTTCCCACCAGTTTTTTGCTGTTTTAATATTATAATTTTTGCACAAATTCCAATGGATCATTTGTGCTACTGAATTGTGCCGCAATTTATAATCAGTCTGCGTGATTTTTTTACAGCAGCTGAGTATGTGATCAACAGTTTCATCAGCTTCTTTGCAAAGTCTGCATTTGGCATCATCTTGACCATCTGATTTTCGGTGACTTTTTCAGGCTGATGTTCCCACCAGTTTGTTGCTCTTTTAATATTAAAATTTTTGCATTATTATTATTATTATTATTATTATTATTATTATTATTATTATTATTATTACTACTACTACTACTATTACTACTACTATTACTACTACTATTACTATTATTACTATTATTACTATTATAGCAATTGTGACTTCTCTTCCTAAAATCAATGTGCATAGTTTATTTTTACTCATTATTCCACAAAAGGGAATGGGGAAGGTCTGTGTGTGTGTGTGTGTGTGTGTGTGTATTCTCTTTCTCCTAAACTGCCTTGGTCCTTTAGCATCATTGTTATCAATAATAATTTCAGATGACTGTGTGACAAACCTACTGTGAAAGGCAAGTTCAGCTGCCACTTGTCTGGCTTCTACTAGATACCCAAAGAACAATAACAAGACCATTTTAAAACCTTAAATATTTTGTTCTTCAACAATGTCAGCCTATATGTGAAAAACTATGAGTCAACACTGGGACTAAATTGAGAGCTTTGCCAAAGCAGGTAAGACATGGGGGAAAAATAGTTCCCTTCAGTCAGTAAATCTGTCAGAAAATGGTCTCTTGAACTATTGGTTATTTTCTCCATTCTAAGGATTTTGCTAGCTCAAGTTCCTTAAAACTAAACTAAAAATGACTCATCACATTGACTTTTCAAGGAGATGCCCTGTTATAAAATGATGCTGACAGTTTCTTCTGTAATTATTTGAAACTTACACTACTGGAAAACCTTAGCATTAGATGATTCTTCACAGTATTTTTTTCTAACATTTGTACCTAATTTTATTTATGATTAACTGTTGGATTTCTGTTAGTTTGTGATGGTGATAATGCTGTTAGACTGGAGAATATTTGGAGATGAATTTGCTATACATATTTTTCTATATATATTCGAAATATATATATATTTGAAAATTAAGATTTAGATATATAATAATAATTTCCCCTAAAACAGCCTGCTTGCTGCTTTTGACTTAATACAAATGGACTCCTTCTTTATTGTTTCTGTTAGCTAGTGGAGATTTAGTTTTCTGTTTACTCAAAATCATTTTTATTTAGAAATCATGTTTTCCAATTGTATCCAAGAAATATTACATGTGTATTGCTAAATTAGATCCATTGTCAGATGTTGAAAGGATAATCTGGGGTTGAGATTTCTTTTAAAAAAATACAGAATCATTAAGATAATATCTTTATTCAATGCATTCAAAGTAAATAAATATAAATATTAAAAATAAATATTAAAAATAAATAAATAAATATTATAGAAACATTGAATTTCTAAATAGCTTCATAGCTTTCTTTTTTGTAACAGAAGATAGGGTAAGTAAGAATGCTATCTATAAAGGAAGCTACATTTTCAATATACAGTTTGGACTGCATTCAAACAGTGCAAGTCCCAGTTCTTGCTTGATCTAAGCTTGATCATATAGGTAGATGTATGTTTACAAAAAATGCACATATAAACATATTCAGAATATAGGGAATGTTTTTTATCAAAACCCAGTCGTATGAGACATTACATTGACATTGCACATTATAAAGTCAGGTGAGCAACATATACATAAATTTTATTTGCACAATAAGTTAGGTCTCAGAAGCAAATCAATGAGGCTGTATTATTGGTGTCTTACATTATCCTGCAAGATCCTTTAACAAATATGGATTCTCAGGTTATGTATGAACCTACTATTATTACTAGCGACATGATGGATCAGTGGCTAAGACACTGAGCTTGTCGATCAGAAAGGTCAGCAGTTTGGTGGTTTGACTCCCTAGCGCCATGTAACAGAGTGAGCTCCCATTACTTCTCCCAGCTTCAACCTAGTAGTTCGAAAGCACGTAAAAAATGCAAGTAGAAAAATAGGAGCCACCTTTGGTGGGAAGGTAACAGCATTCCGTGTGCCTTCAGCATTTAGTCATGCCGGCCACATGACCACGGACATGTCTTCAGACAGCGCTGGCTCTTCGGCTTTGAAATGGAGATGAGCACCGCCCCCTAGAGTCGGGAACGAATAGCACATACGTGCGATGGGAACCATTACCTTTCCTTTTATTATTACTATGAATAAAAAATAAATAGAAATCAACAGTTAACTATGATCTCAAATTCTGGTTCCTGAAAATTGAAAACAATTGTTGTCAGTATTTTGCATATGGAATCTAGACAACCATAATGATATGTTATTTGATGTATTATGGATTCTATTGAGAAGCAATTTTGGGAAATGGGCATTTTATAAATTGAAATAATAAGCAAGCAAACAAGCAAATTTAAGACATTGATCCAATGGAAGGAAAGATAGAACTTTTCATATTAAAAATTAGCTGTTTATGTTTGTCCAGTATAGTTTACCTTCTTAGAAACAGCAGCAACAGCAATTTGAATGAATAACCAGATCTAAATGCTGAAGAAGGAAATATGGTGAATTCAGTATACGACTTTTTTTTGCATCTTAATAAATGCACATTAGCACTGGATTAATCAAGAATAATTATTGGCAACTAACATTTGAGAAAACATCTGATTGTATGTATTTTATCAATTTTGTTATTCATAGAAAATTTTTGTACATATTTAATTGTCTAACTTTGTTGTTCTATCCTTATGCCAGAGTAATTACATGTAAAGATAATGTTGCTTTATATTCTGTATCATATTAAGTATTACTAGCTAGGAAGAGCAATTTAAATCACAGATAAGAAAACAATTAGTAAGTCCTGCTACACATGTGTAGGGGAACCAACGGGAGATTTTTGCTGTACTTCAGAGCCCATAACACACCTCTAATGCTATTGTCATCTTAAATGTTTTAA
Source organism: Thamnophis sirtalis (assembly GCF_051295495.1). Taxonomy (NCBI): domain Eukaryota; kingdom Metazoa; phylum Chordata; class Lepidosauria; order Squamata; family Natricidae; genus Thamnophis; species Thamnophis sirtalis. The sequence goes on from NW_028261390.1 coordinate 25,676,971, forward strand.
AAAACCACTTTTCTTTACTCTTTATTGTATCACTAATAAGTTCTCAGCCTGAACACCTCAAACCTTAGGCTCCAGTAAGTTAGAATCAATTATGTAAAGCCAACTCATTTCAAAATGATGCATTGAATTACTTTTTTCTTGAGGGTTTTTTTTTGTTTCTTTTTCTTTCTTTTTTGAGAAATCTTTACAATTTTCTTGCCTATATTCAGTCTTAACCTCTTCTGTTAACTATATTATCCACTGTTCAATATGCTGTTTCTCTATGCAGCTTTGTCGAAGGCAGCATAGATAAAAACAATTATCCATAGAACATACCTAGGGATTAAATTCAATTCCACATGTTAACATAGTTGCCTATGAGCAAATAATTATATTAAGGCCACACAGGATCATTATTACAGGAAATGAAAGAGTCAGTTGGCAAGATTGCTTGGAAAGGAAATGTATCTGGGTATACAAATGTGCACATAAAAAATGCATTTGCTTCATCTTTTAATGTCATTGCATACTTTGATTTTAAGGCAGATATATCATTTCAACTTTCAACTATTTGCTTCTCTTCCTTTTTAAATTTTGCTTTGAGATTTAGCTTGAATTTTAAGGCAGATATGGATAATATAAGCATCAGTTGTTACAGACTTTTTGTGTTGCCCTGGACCTCATCCTAATTGTTAGAAGTTGTGAAGCAAGTTCCTGCCCTTCATAGGCAGAAAATACATGCAAACTGAAATATAGCTTAACTAACGAAGGTAAATTTTAAAAAATCAATCTCTCACAAAAGCAGAAATAAATAAATAAATAAATAAGGAGCAGAGGTCATTGCATTTTGTATTGTGAAGCTTCCAGAATCCAGATAAACTTCAAGGGCAGCCCCTTGTGGAGCTCATTACAATAATCAAATAGGAAAGTGGCTAGGAATTCTTATGAGAATGAGTTGGAGAGAGTCTGACTGAATCACTGGGAGGAGTTAATGGAGAATTAGTCTGGAATCATTACATAGGCACCAAGAGCAAGGTCTAACCCTTTTATCATTGAACACCATTGAACCTTATCTAGTCTGGCCTAGGTGCAAACTACTAGTCTGGGAAGATTCCTGTAAACTAGGCATGAGCAATAAAATAACTAATCAAACTCTTTATGTGTTGCGCTGGTAGTTTATGGCTGACAAGAGTATAGGATTGTAATTAGAGAAAGATAACTTGTTATTTATTTTTCTATTTGGCTTTCTCTTAGGCTTTTTTACATAATTACACAATCCCGACTTCTTGCAAGACACATACTGTAGATCCAGCTATCTACACTCATATACTGAAGCTCTCACATGAACCTATCCATACATGTATATCCATCTGTCCAAATACGTTCTTCCATTAACCCAGCTTCCCAGAACCTGAAAAATAAAATGGAATCTTTACCATTTACTACTTGCAAGAATAACTTGCACACAGTGAGATATAATAGGAAATGCTAATACAGCCAAGAAAGAGCTTAGAAGGAAAGACTTTATGATATGTGCTAAACTTGTTATAGTCTGAGCCACTACAAAGATGCTTCTTTACTGAAAATAAAATTATTGTTTGTGCGTTTGAACACAATATATTACAGAGTCCCCTTCAGCTAACCTTATGAACCTTTTTACTTGCAGAATTCTTTCTAAGATCAAATTGCACTTTGTTCTGCCATAGGATAACCTCAGGCTAGGAGACTGTACTGACTAGTTTTCAGGAGCTAAAAAAATAAACAGATCTAACCTTGCAAATAGCACCATATTTCTTATATCTGCTGTAAAGGAAAATTGGAAGTCATCCCTTTGAATTTGTTTTTATATTTTTGGCTTTGCTTTGCTTTCCATTCTTTACTTTTACTTAATTATTAGTTTTGTTAGTTTTTTTATTTCTTTAGTTGAAAATATAATAAAGCTATTTTAAAAAAAAGCAAATTGCACCATATTTCAATAGTATGGAGATTAATAAAGAATCTGCCTTTTGAATAATTTCAGTCAAATAAATCTACTATGCTGTTAGTGTTTTTTTATATATATTTATTGGATTTATATAGCATTTGTACCCACAAAAGCAATTCTGGACACTTACAATTTGCTAGAAGCATCAAAACCAAGGGACCAAAAACAAAACAAAACAAAACAATACATATAAAAGAAATACTGAACAATGAATGGCCTTCATTTCTCTCCCTCCCTCCCTTCCTCCCTCTCCCCCTCTCTCTTTCTTTCTTGTGTTATGCTGCCAATTAAGTTCCAGACAACTCTGCCCAATTTACAGTGTAATAACCGTAATGGAATAAAACATATAGGAAACAATCTTTGGTTGTTGTTTTGGACCTCCAAATTATGAATCTATCTTGATGCTTTGTTTGTGGTATTTTGTCCAGAGATCTTCACGGGCCTAGGAACCTCTTGTTCTTGAAGAAGAAGCTGAACAGACTTATGCCTTGTGATGCAGCTGTAAGCTGAATGAGGAAAGAATGGTTTGTTTTTACATCATAGAATCTCCCATATCTTTTCTTTTTTCCTAATCTCCTTGGCCAGCTTGCACTATGGTGTTCTGAAATAATATCTTCCTTACACACACACGCATTCGCCCCCCCCCCTAAATAAATAAACCATTATTGCCCTCTAAGTTTCTGTGACAATGGATTAATCAAGGAGCAAACTAACCTAGAACCAAGGTAAAATTTCATGACAGAACAATTAATCAGTGGAATGGTTTGCCACCAGAAGTTGTGGGTTTTTCAAAAGTGGAGATTTTAAAGAAGAGATTGGACAATCATTTTCCTAAAATGGTATAGGACTTCCAGCTTGAGCAGGGGGTTGGATTAGAAGACCTCCAAGATCCCTTCCAACTCTGTTATTTTATATCTAGATACAAAAACCAATTATAAATATAAAAACGGGTTAAAATTACAGAGAATTGATTAAGACTATTCTGAATTATAGAATCCATTCACAAACCTCTCATTCTGAATGGATTCATCTCTTGCCCAGAGACTGAAAGAAAAACAAGCGAAAAGAATTAAGGCCAGCAAGGTTGGGACTATCTAAACATAGGGGTGGGGTGGGGGGTGTTGAGGAATGTTTATCAATTAGATCAGTATTACAACGGAGAAGGCACACTTTTTGGATCCCACAAGATGACATTGTTTTATAGAAGAGATCAAAGAATGCCCATCATATCAAATCTCATGGTATCAGCCCCACTAAATAAACCAGGGTAGTAAAACAACTTTTCAGAAAGACTAAAACTACTTTTAATTGAGTTTGGCAATAATAAAAGATGTAAGTATCATTGTGCTATACCGTCTGAATTAAGGAGATGTCTACCCAAGCTTCTTCTGAATATTATCCTATGCTCTGGACTTAAAAAAGTGTTTCAGTGTCATTTCCTTAGGTAATGTCTTGCATATGTCTATCAAGGTCACCTTCCTTATTTTCTACATGGGATGAGCAGAGACAACTGGAGAGAAACCGTCTTGCAAATAGCCCATCCCTGTGGCATGTAGGGCTTTATAAATCATAACCAGCTTTTTGATTTGGAAGTCTATTGGGAACCACTGCACCTATGAAGCATGAGTGTACTGAACTGTGCCATAACTATATGTACTGTTGAATTCTGGACCAAATCCTGTGATATTTTAAAGGCAGCCATATGGAGAGCTTATTTCAATAATTCAAACAGAATTCAAGAGATGGGTGACTGAACAGAACATCCTGGTATAGAAATAGACAAGCTTGGCAGATGTGATATATCTGTGTACTGATTTCCTGGCCATGTCCATCATCTGCTTTTTGAGCAGAACCCGACAACCTGAGTGGAGTTTATTGTATTTGTCCTCAACTGTGTATCATAATTTAAATGGAGATTGTATATTTCATATGATGCAGAGGAGGGTTCCTACCAATTCGCACCTATTCGGTAGAACCGGTTCGTCAAATCTACCAAACCGGTTAGAAGAGGTTCCACCAGTGGACCTGGAAAGCAGGCCACACTTACAGAAGAGGTTCCAAAAAATTTTGAAACCCACCACTGATGGTGTCATATCAACTGTGAGGTACTATGAGGAAAATAATAACCTCTCAGTGACCCGATTAATTTAAGGCAGGGGTGTCAAACTCAAATTTAATTAGGGCTGCATCAGGGTTGTGTTTGACCTTGTGGGGCTGGGATGGGTGTAGCCAGCTCAACATCACTTATGTCGGGGGCGCCTGGGGTGGCCCAAGCACTCTGCCAGTGAAAATGGAGTTCGGGAGGAAATGCTCCCAAGTTCCATTTTCACTGGCAGAGGCCTGCTGGCCTGTCCTTCGCAGCTTCCAGGTTGGCCTTGCAGACCAGATCTAACACCTCGCAGGCCGGATCCAGCTCGCAAACCTTGAGTTCGATACCCTTGATTTAAGGAGTCAGGTCCAAAAATTATTCTGGAAAGAAATATAATTAAGCCTTGTGGGTCCTCCCCCCCCCCCATAAATTCTGTACAAATATAGCTATAGAAGAAGATTGGTTAATTGAAAGAAATGAGGAGGCATATTTGGACTCTGAAACTCTTCAGTACTTTTCTAATATTGAGATAGATATGGGTAACTCTACTAAAGATCTAAAATACCAGCCAGAATAGAATAGGAAATATGTTCTTTAATGTCTAACAGAGCATCATTCTCTTTAAGACAGACAACTTTAGGTAATATAATAAATTCATACTAAAAAGCTTTTAATTTGACAGTCTTTCTGTTTTGTAGGAAGATTGCAAACATTCCCTAAGGTAATCAAACAACGGGCAATTTTCTCACAATGGATATGCACAAATAGGATTCATTTTGCATCATTATTTACAAAAGTATTTGCTCATTGGTAACGTTTCTCATCCTCAACTTGATTCTTTCCTGCTGTATGGACCATAGCATACCAAGTTAGCCATAGCAATCTAACTAGGAAAGCTATGTTCACCTGCAAAGATGAAGTGGATTAATACCTGCATCTTTACTGGGCCTTTCGAATGGCAAATCCTTTCTTGGAAAAAAAAGGGTGAATTCTGTTCTGCTCAAACTGTATATTGGAGAAACAAAAGAGCTGAACCTTCTGTTCTCAGTCTTTGTAACAGCGCTAAGACTTTTGAGATTTAATGTTAGTACACAAAACATTTTGCTCACTTTCATTTCTTCTTTTTTTACTGAAGCATTAGTTGCATAGCACTTTCAGAACTTATTTCTTCAACACCTCTGAGCCTCCTTTCAATTCAATCTCAGCTGCAACGATCATTAAAAACAATGAGCATGTCTGGCGCAAGGAAACGTGCTCAGACTATAAACCATTCACTAAGTACCTGGCATTGGATCCATAAGTATAAGATTCTGACATGGGAAGAAAAGCTTTAGCGCTCATTGAAAAGACTCAGCTTTCCATGCAAAGGCGTTAAATGATGCACCTTTGGCAGGGCGAGGAAAAAGACCTTTTGAAGTGATATTGATAGTCTCATAATTTATACATGCTAATTTTGCCTATTTAGGATACCACCTTTTTGAAATCACAGATTAATTAACTCAACTTTAAGCTAATATGGTAATGATTTGTAGTGAGTGGCAGATATTTCCCTGTAATTATGCATGAATCAATGTGTGATTTCCTAATGAGCTTAACTGAGGAAATCATCCTTTTATGAAAAAAAAAACGCTTTATTTCCTAAAGTACTAGTGACACATTTTTAGTAAATTCAGTCAAAGGGCCCTTACTCCTGTAACATGCATTATTATATATTACTTACTGCTTTATCTGGCTACAGGATGCAGAAGTTTAGTATTTCTAGAAAAGGCCACAATAATTCATTATATTATTTTCCTCATAACAAAATATAAAGTGAATTTAATTTTATACTTCAGTTCTGGTGAAGAGTTTCTGCCTTCCCAAGGGCTAATTCTTTGGGCTGTTTAGTTATTAAACTAAGCATCACAGAAACAGATTTTTCATTACCTTTCATCTCGCAGCCTTGTTTACTTAGAAGACGAAATGAAACAGAACAGACCTTTGCTAACCTCCTAAATAATGTTCTGCCTAATTAAATATTTGTTTATCCAGCTCCTTGCATCCTGAAAATGTACAAATGAAGAAATCATCTTCTTGTCAAAGGGACATTTCTTGATAAAGTAGGAGGAATCTCTATTTCAGTGGTGAAATTCAATTTTTTGTACTACTGGTTCTGTGGGCATGGCTTGGTAGGCGTGGCAGGGGAAGGATACTGTAAAATACCCATTCCTTCCCTACTTCTGGGGGAAGGATATTGCAAAATCTCCCTTCCCACTCCACTCTGGGGTCAGCCAGACATGGTATTTGTCAGTTCTTCGAACTACTCAAAATTTCCGCTACTGGTTCTCCAGAACCTGCCAGAACCTGCTGAATTTCACCCCTGCTTCATTTGTGACAGGATGATCCCTTACCATAATGAAAGTAGGTTCTCCAAAAGAAAATTTTTGCATTTTTGGAGATGACACAATAAGAGCTCTTAATAGAATGTATGTGGAAGGGAAAATAATTTGCTCTAATTCCATGTATTCTTTGATATTTTTCTAATGAAATCAGTATGGCCTCTCCTAAAGTTACTAAGGGAGCAACACAAAAACAATAGCAGGTAAAACTACTCACATGTTGAAACAAGTTTGGACTCACAAGGTTGCAGGTCTTCATCTCCTCTCCTAGAAATCCTCTGGGGCTCCCCATTTCTCTGCATAGCCTTTCTGCTTAGCGCAGCTGCTTGGGGATTACCCATCCATGCTAACTTAGATAAGTGGGACCAGTAGAGATCCCATAAATTGACAAAGTAATAGATGGTACATTGTGGTTGTTGTCTTATTAGGACTGTTTCCTGGCTCTGCAGCATTAAATGATGTGATTAGAGAACTCAGTCTTTTTGGAGTCTGATTAATTATTTAAAGGATTATTTAATTTAAGGGGTTTTTTTAAGAAGAAAAGGGAAAAGAGAATACAGACCTTTTTTTGGGAAACTTTATGAGTTAAAACATTCTGTAATAAAAGACATTGGAAATATATAGCTGATAAATGATCTCCAGAGAAACCTCCCTCAGAATAAACTAATAGAATTAATTTAAGATTATAACATTTTGAGCATAACACAAGATTACATTGATTTGCTCATTATCAATGCAATTTTGATTGACTAGACCTAACTATAAGGCCGGCACAGAGATTAAAAAAAAGATAGCTATGAAAATATCATCAAAATATGAAAGACCTTTAAAAACACAAGGTCAAATTAAAGCACAAACTCTTAAGGTAGTTTTTTTTGTTAATAGGTTTATCCATTTCTTGAAGACAGAGTTCCTGAAGCCAAGAGTCCCTGCTGAGTCTCTAGAATCCCTGAATTTCATATACAGGGCTTCCTTGGTACTCATTGTTAATTGGTTCCAGGTGATGCAATAAGTATCAAAAACGAAGAGTACCAAACGCATCTTTCCCATAAGAAATATTGTAGTGAATCACAAGACACTTGACCCCAGCAAATTCTAGCTTGTGCACTGAGTACCAAAGAAACTATGAGTACTGAGATAAAAAATATTTGCATCAAAATTTGAGTACCAAATTTGATGAGTTTCAAAGCAGTTGAGTACCAAGGTAAAGAGAAACATTAAAAATCTCTGAGATCTATATGCAGGTTTTAACTTCCCTGCTTGAGATAAAGATTTACATTCAGAATGTCACCTTCATGACATACACTTGACAGTTTAAGATGAGGGCATCTCTGGAATATTAGTGAATGCAGACTGACTAAGTTTATAACTTCCCCGATATCCTTGTAAATATGCATTACATCTGTAGTACCTATTCATGCTAAAGAATAATTTTTCCTAGAGTAATTTTAGGAGGAGAGATGTATTAGGTATGGTATGCAAAACTCAGGAGGATTCTGGTATCTGTTTTTAGACTAACAGATTGTTGCATCAAAATAAATGGGGTTTCAGCAAGTCAAAACAGAAAAACCAATTTTAATATCCAAGACAACAGACATGGCAGTAATGATATATTGTTAGGTGAAAAAGATTCAGTAAATTGAAAAGAAAATGTAACCCCTAGAAAACTAAAAAGGGAATAGATTGAGAAAAAGTATATGCTTCATAGTTCATATTCATAGTCTTTTCAAATTCTACAACTCCCTAAGTTTATTCTCCCCAACTACACACAGTATAAGTCGCATAAGAAGGATAAATTCTTCAATTTTTAGTGCGACAGTAAATCATTTTCATTTCTGAGACATTCCATAAAATATTTTAGACAGCTTTAGTAGATAGTTCCTCTTGAACCAAGAAAAATATTTCATCTGCATTCAGCTGCAGTGACGGACACTTATATTTCTTTAGATAATTCTCTCATATGTTTAAGAAATGCTCAGTGCAATGAGTAAATTGGTATTGGACATCTGTAAGCAAGCTGCAAAAATAAATAAATAAATGTCAGACCTGATTGCTAAGACTGAGTACCATCAATTTAGAAGTTGGCCAACTTAACAGATGCTAATTTCATCCACAGACGGGGCTGCTGTATGTCTGAGTTTTTACAGAATATTGAATTCCTTCATATTTTGGTGCCAGGAGGATTGCATACTAATTTTCTTTTCAAGCTACTGTACACAGAAAAGGATGTTCTACAGTGTTGCCAAGATTTCTTCTTTTGTTTCAAACAGTGTTATAAATAGAATGAAGGCTACTTCAACTTCTTTTCTCTCTAGGGATCAATGTATATGATCAGCTAAGACAGTGTTTCCCAAACTTGGCAACTTTAAGACTTGTGGACTTCAACTCCCAGAGTTCTCCAGCCAGAAGAGCTAGCTGGAGAATTCTGGGAGTTGAAGTCCACAAGTCTTAAAGTTGCCAAGTTTGGGAACCACCGAGCTAAGATGTCAGCTAGGAATAAACATAACGCTTCATGAATTAGGCTACAAGGAGAGAAAATATGGAAACTTCCAGTAAGGAACAATTCCTAACTATAATTCAACAATTGTAATTCATCATCTGTAAACAATCCAATAGCTATATTTTAAAGGTGTGAAATATAGAAGAAATGAAAGAAGAAACGAATACTTAAAACATGTTGTATATGACTAGAAAATAAATATCTCACATACATTATTTCTGCAATTGTCCTTAATGTTGCAATAATAATATCAACAGTCTGCACCATAGAGGTTACAATCATTTGTTTAGCAAGTGGTTGAAAGTTACAGTGCACTGAATATTGTGACTTATGACTAGTCACGGCACTCATGATTGTTGCAGCATCCACATGGCCACATGGTCAAAATTGGGGTGCATGGCAACTGGTATGAATTTATGATAGTTGGAGCATCCTGGGGTCATGTGATTGCCATTTGAAAACTTCCAAGCTGGCTTCCAACTAGCAAAGTCAATGGGAAAACATCTGCATGGTTCATTTAACAATGAATGTAGTTAGTTAACTAAAATCCGGACTGCAAATCTTGTAATGCTAAAACATGTACAATTGAGTTTAAAATTGTACGTCTCTCCAAAGGAAACACTTAGCTTGATTCATCCAGCATGCTACTCTAAGAGTTATGCTTGGGTTCAGCCTTTGGGTGGGGTGGGGAGTTTAATTTATAGATTGATATACTGCTCTTCAAAATTGAGGTTTTCTACACCACATTCTTATCATGTTATATAAAACCTGCCAATTTTTGTTAACTTGAACCATGGTTAATCAAATTAGCAAATATTTCAACCTGATCATTTGGGCTGCTCAGCTTTTAATGCATCATTCTGTCATATTAATTTTCCATTCTCCATATTATATCACCAGCATTTTTTGAAAATCTTCTGCCTTTGCAAACTTCCTTCACTCTGTCACTCTTACAAATGGAAATCATAGTGGAGCCTCTGGAAAAGAGCTTGAGAATATATTTGGCTTCAGCGCAGATGTGCCAGGATTGGCACAGTTGCAAAAACTCATGACAACATAGGATAATCTCCCCCCCCCCCAATGATTTATTTTGTAGTATCTAACTAGTATGGAAGACATTTTATTCATCCCTCTAAATAGATGTCCTTGAAAAAAAAAGTTATAAAAATGTGAAGTGGTGGAACTGTTGAATGAATGTCTATTATTCTATAAAATCATATAAAAGATGTTACTGGCTGTTTCAAACAAGTTTGGACAATGTAATCCACAGTTTGTTTCTGCCCAAAAAGTCCTCACAGATAATACCTTCAACAATAAACATTTCTTATTTAAAAATACTTCATCTTGACATTTTGTAATTACAGTTTCTTAGCAACAGGACTTCATACTAAAAAACCTCTTGCTGTGTAAAAAAGCTGTATTCAGAATATCTTTTTACTAATCTTTAATTTCCCATATGCTTTCAAGGTCTTAATTCCATGTGGGTGTGCCCAATAGTGATTGTTCAAAAGTCTCAGATGTTTCTCCCCAAATGGGGTATTGTGTTACTTGCTAGTAACACAATACCCAGATTCTGCATAGATCTGCTGCCATTTTCCTTTTACAAATCTCTCAGCAATTGTTCTAATATTACTCCCTCCATTTGAAAACGCTGAGCAGTTCTTCCTATAAAGAATCTGAATAATTATTCCTCTGTAGAAGGGAAGTATCCATTTTGTTGCTTTTCTTCCTAAGTTACAAAGTTGGTCTTGTATCATTTTTTATCAGAGCATTCATACCATTTAATTCCAACTAAGTCTTCTACCCATAGAAAACCACTACTCATAATTCTCTGTTGTATAAACAGTCTGCAGCAAACAGTTTGCAGCAAATACATCAACAGTGGCCATTTTAATTGCATATGTTCTTTTGTGGAGTTGCTCATCTTCTCTCCAGCCAATATGCAACATTTTTATAAGCTCCTTTGAATGCATATATGGAGTAGGTGACATCATGTCCAGCATAGTGTTGGAATAAAAAGAATCTTTGCTTGGCCACATAACCTAGTTTTTATAGGCTCACTAGCCGATAACCTGGCATTGCCCGGGTATTTATTTATCCTAATTCTGTATTAGGTTGGAACCCTCTTGTGGAGTATTGTGAAGCAGTTACCATAGCAGCTCCACGGTGATGTACAGTAGACACCATCTTAAGGCACAACAGGCTGTATCCTAACACTATCACACTAATGCACACTATCGCTCTCAAAAGTACTGTGATTTGACACTATAGATATAATTCCTTTTCATTTCAGCGGCCCAGGCATTCCAGAGTTATACTGGAACACACAGATACAGACACACCAAGGAGTGTTAGGGATGTCTTACCCCCATAGTATTTTTTTTCCAGAGAGTAAGTCATCAGACTTTCAAGTTTGGTTGAAATTGCTCAAGGCATTCCGGAGTTATGCTGCGGAGTTAAGTTCATCATCAGCTTGGAATCATTACGTTGCCACAAATGATCTAACTCCAAGCCCTCTTTAACTCAGTTGATCCTCATCTGGCGCTAATTTAATATTGAACATTAGGTGATTAGATTTTTGTGCATAGGCTTGGTAATAAATCTTTGAACTGCAACTTAATGTATGGTCCTGATTCTTTGTGCCTGGTATGTCCTTCCTTGGTCTTTATTCACTAGTAGGAAATAGTCTACATATAGCAACCAGAACTGGGATTGGCAACTCAGTTGTTAAGAGAAGTGGACTCTAAGTGTACATCACAATTTTAGAATCTTATCTCAGCTTCCTTTTGATTACAGGTTTGTGGAGAGCGAAACTGGTCACCAAGTTATTTTTTCATCATTGTTATAACTGGAAGTAGTCACTAACTGAGGTAATCACTATGTGAGGCATACCTGTATTGCTTGTCCTATTACTTTCTCTGATTTCCCCCATTTTCATTTTCATTCATTCCTTTTTCTCACCAAATAATGTCTGATGGCAGAATTCCATAGGATGGTAGAATTGTGTTTCCAACATTTAGTTGGGGGCATTCCATTCTGAATTAAGTCTGTTTATTTGCCTATTCATAAAGTCAGCAGGAGGTTTGAGGCTTTGGGCTGCTAATTTCTAACTGTGAAATTAATTTGCTGGTGAAAGCATCCTCTGTTATCAGGTGTTGGGATCATAATCTACTGCTGGCATCCGATGTTTTATGGTTTGGATACTGACAATGCATCTGCTTCTGTGGCTACAAAGGTAATAAATAACATGCGTGAAAATTTTGCTTCCTGTTCATCAAAGCAAAATGTATTTAAAGATATAAAAATAAAAGTTTTGACTAACAAGTTTAAACATTAATGCATTTTTTTAAAAAATTGCATCAGTTTATTTTGCATTCTTTCCCTTTCCTGGAAGCATAATAATGAATTTATCTGTACTTCATGCACAGTCAGATAAATTATTATGAATAATTATGCCCTAACCAATAATAATTCTGTACATTTTAATTTTATGGAGAATTCTGCCCTATGCAGTTTTCATGCCGCACTCATTAATTAATGCACTATCCATTCACCTTCTAGCAGTGCATTAAGCTTGTAAATAACATCTGTTTTGTATTTTTCTTTCTCATTCAGTGTTATGAAAAAATGATAGAACTTTGCAAAAATCCTAACTGGAGCTTCTGAGTTGCTACTTGAATACATTTTTATGCAGCTAAATAATTTCCAGTTTATTTTAATCATTCTAAATTCAGCCAGTATATGGTTGAATAAATGATGAGAACAGTATAACCACATTGATCACTATTTTATTTACATATTTAGTATAGGTATTATTGTGACTTCAAATTATTCTTGGCACCTGCAGATTACCTGGACTGATCCTTGCAGTTTTTTCCACAAGATTTCAGAAGTGGTTTGCCATTGTTTCTTTCCTGAGGCTGAAAAAGTGTAACTGCTCCAAGATCATCCAGCAGCTTTATACATAAGAGACTAGAACTCACCTACTTGCATAAATACATGCCTTCCCCTTCCTCCTCTCCCACCATAACCAGCACCGCCACCACCGCCGCCACCATCACCACATCTTCCTACTCCTCTTCCTTTTTCTTATCCTTCCTTCTTTTCTTTTTCTTCCTTTTCCTTCCTTCCCTCCTTCCTTCCTTTTGTTCTCTTTCTTTCTTTCTTTCTTCACTTCTTTCTTTCCTACAGCTAGGATTAAAAATCTATTGGCATTCCATTATGGTAGAAACAGTTTTGCAAATATCTGTTTCTCTTTTTTCTGTACATAGATAACAACAAATAAGATTTTGTTGGCACAAATATTATTCTCTGCGTAACTATCTACTGTAAAAATATACAATAGGATTTGGAAAACTGCCCAGTGTTCCAGTCTATATGTCCATTGATGAGGGATGGGGAGAAATGTAGCAGATTTTTCTATCCTCTTCCTGCTAATATATCTTTTTTAGTCCCTGCATTTATTGTCTCCATGAAGATCTGGTATACATTAGCATTTTGGGAAACTAGATAAAGGTAAAGGTTCCCATTGCACATATGTGCTAGTCGTTCCTGACTCTAGGAGGTGGTGCTCATCTCCATTTCAAAGTCAAAGAGCCAGCGCTGTCCAAAGATCTCTCCATAGTCATGTGCCCAGCGTGACTGAATGCCAAACACGCATGGAATGCTGTTACCTTCTCACCAAAGATGGTTCCTATTCTTCTATTTGATTTCTTATGTGCTTTCAAACTCCTAGGTTGGCAGAAGCTGGGACAAGTAACGGAGCTCATTCCCTTACACGACACTAGAGATTTGAACCGCTGAACTGCCAACCTTTCTGGTCAACAAGTTCAGCGTCTTAGCTACTGAGCCACCACATCCCTTTTTGGGGAAAACTAATGCAATACTAAAAAAAAATCACATAATCTAATTTTCTGTTATCAAAATGACAATAATGGCATCATTCTGATATTACTTAAGAAATATTAGATAGTATTCCATGCTTATTTCTCTGTACATCTCAATAAATTTAATCACTTCTAAATCCATACACTTCCAAGAAGACTTTATCTACAATTGTGTTGTAAATTATGTTTAAAAATAGTTTAAAATGTTTATTTGTAACTCACTTTAGTTTTAATGTCACTAAGTTAAATAATCAATAGTTATTTAAATAAATCTTTTTGAGTATGTATTTTGAGTTACTTATACACATGTCTATGAAGTCAGACAAGAAATATGTAATAAAAGAAAACAAATGCATAAACCAACAGTTACTAGTAAATCAAATAAGAGCAGATACAAAACAGCAGATGGTTAAAATATGAATATGTGTGGGATTCCAAACTCCATATTCTCTTCTACTAAAAGAAAGATCAACAGTTCACCTTATACTAGCTATTGCTGGCAATGTTAAAATTAGACCTTTAGAATTTAGTCACCATGAAAGCAGTGAGCTCATATAGCTCAAATGTATCTCACCCACTGTAAGACTGATTGTACTTATAATACAATTTCCTCCTACTTTTTACAGTTGTTAATTGACAATCAAGGCATTTAAAGGAATTTTTCTTTCCTGGAACACTGTTGGTAGGCATTCTAAATGTTGAATTAGATCATGGATTATATTTCTAATTGCAATATTATTATGTTCTGATCTATTGAGAACATAGCATCCAGAAAATACTGTAAATTTCTCAAAGATACTAGAACTAGGAAGGAGGAACATCAAGTGGGAGATGATGTTTTGTGTCAAGACTCAAGCGATGATTACATAGAAATCCTGCATCCTGTTTATTATGGTTATAGGTCTCCAATTCAGATTTGTCCATATTACAGTTATTAATATTTACAAATTATTGAAAAAGCCTCAGAAAGGTTTTATAACTCATATTATTGCCACATTTTAAATAAGTATTGATTTGTAAAGCTGGTTCAAGCAAAAGAAGATCCAATCACAGTTTGATGAGGAATATGCAAAAGTTCAGGAGTCATTAACTGACAATGTCAGTTTATTATTTGTTTATTTATTTATGGTCCATATCTAAACACAGGCTTTAAATAGAGATTTTGCAAACTTCAACTTCTTTCAAAGGCTCCAACTGCGGTTTGAGTAAGATGAGAGACTTTCTCTCTCACCAATGTGCTCGATTGCCCAGGACATCAAACTATGTGGTCCTGTCCACTATTAAACCATCTTTCCAAACAGCCTCCATTGTTTTCCCCTGGAAAACAGTTTCCAGTGTCTTTCTTTTTCCTTCTTTTTTTCTTTTTTTTCTTTTCTTTCTTTTTTTTAGACTTGTATACCGCTTCATAGGGCTTTCAGCCCTCTCTAAGCGGTTTACAGAATCAGCCTATTGCCCCCAACAACAATCCGGGTCCTCATTTTACCCACCTCGGAAGGATGGAAGGCTGAGTCAACCTTGAGCCGGTGAGATTAGAACCGCTGAACTGCAGATAACAGTCAGCTGAAGTGGCCTGCAGTACTGCACCCTAACCACTGCGCCACCTCGGCTCTTTCTTCCCACTTGGAACTGAACCCAGTTGGACATTTCTTCCAACAGAGGAAAAATCAATCAATCACTCAATCGATGGATCCAAGATTGAAAAACCAATGGTATTATGAAATTTATAGCGTTACTTTTTACTTGAATGAAGTCACTAAATTGGCTAGGAAAAAGTATGCATTTAGAAAAAATGCTGCAGAATATAGAAGTTTTTTATATTTGATCCAATAGTTCAATCTACAGTTAACCCAGCAGAGTTGAAAAGGTCACAGGTTTTCATTGAGAACGAAAATATCTTCACTAGTTTCTATATGGTTTATTGCTTTCAATCTTTTCATTGAAAAGCTAATCAGAGGTCATGGAAAGTTTATGAAAAATAATAGTATTTGCCTCTGACTTCATTTTATACTCCAGTAGATCATAAGTGAATTACTTTCTTTAATTATAGCAAAATGTTAGCAGGAGCAGTAGGGCAATCCAAGGACAGAAAGATGACTCCCGCAGGTTTACATTGGCAAAGAGGAGCAGATTTTTTTAAAATTTTGCTTCATTTTGCTTTTTCCCTTTCAGGCTATTATTTTTAACAAGTCGCTTTGTCTTGGTTCAAGCGGCAGGAAATTAATCTATATCAGTCCTAGAAATAAATACTAAATACTAGTAAGACAAAGGAGATGAGCTAGATTTCTGGAAGCACAGAGAGGAATCTGCCCCACTGTATATTGAGTGGGGCTGTGTGGAGAGGATTTCCTCTTTTAAATTCTTGGGAGTGCTTATTAGTCAAGATCTCACCTGGAAAAACAACATGTCTCTGGTGATTGGAAAGGCCCAACAGAGACTTCATTTCCTTAGAGTCCTGCAAAAATATCAGGTGGAACAACGGCTGATGACCTCTTTCTACTGTAGAAAGTGTCTTTACATATTGTATTACAGTGTGGTATGCTGGTTTAACAGCTGTGGACAGGAAGGCACTACAGAGAGTGATCAATTCGCACAAGAAACCATTGGTTGTCCTCTGACACCAATGGGTGACATCACCAGATCTCGCTTCTTTAGCAGAGTAAGGAAGATACTCAGAGATGATTCATACCCTGGTCAGTGTCTCTTTGCACTTCTACCATCAGGCAGAAGACATCAAAGTATAGCCAGCCGAACAAACAGGTGTAAAGATAGTTTCTATCCTTGGGCTGTGAGACTTTTAAATACAACCACAATCACTCCATGCACACGCTAGGTTTTTTTCTTTTTCTTTTTCTTTCTTTTTTCATTTCTGTTATAATTTTGCACCAGTGAGGTTAAAACCAATTTTGTTGTATTTGAGTACAATGACAATAAAGTTTATACTTATACTTAATGTCATAGATCTGTTGTTGGTTTGGGTCCCTGTCTTTGCCCTGAATGAGCTGAAAATCTGTCCTCATTCTTAGTGTGCCTCTTACTTCAGTCTGGAAAGCCTTATTCCCCAAGTTTCAGTGCTGGAGATTCAATAGAGAAGTAGCCTTGGAGAGTAAACCCTACTGATGTGATATTCTGGCGTTGGATCTCTTGTTCTCTGCTTCCGGCAAGTTCACTCCATGTTTCATTTAGATTGCAGGTTTAATGCTTATAATAGGCTATTTTAATTTTAGGTCCAAAAAGACAGAACAAGAGTTTTGACATTGGGCAGTCAATATAGTTGAATGAATGAATGAATGAATGAATGAATGAATGAATGAATGAATGAATGAATAGCATAATATATCAAAAAGCAACAAAACACAATCAAATTAGAAGCAAATGCTTATCTAAAAGGCTTTAACTCAATAGCTAAACAATTGATCCTCTAACAATGATTGCAATTGCAATGAATTTAATTGGTCTTCTGGAGATTCTGCATTATATGTTCTTCTTAGACGAAAGTTGGCAAATAAGATGATAGACGGATTATTAAAGGGACCTGCCAGACTGCATAGAAGAGATATAGTAGCACATAAAAACTGTTTCTAATTTTTCCACTAAACAGGAATAGAATCTTTCTTGTGCAGAGATGTATTATTTCTAGGAGTAAGAATGTCAGGATATTATAATGGGCAAGGGTGAATCCTTTTCTATTCTACAGGCAAAGGTATTTGCTAAATATTAAGCACTCAGGAACAGCTTCCTGAAGAGACTAGATCTGTTCAAAAACAACTTCTTAGACTGAATTGTATATTAGTGCCAAAAAACCTAACTGACCATGTCAACTGAAGTCAGATAGTGGGCCTATATAACTGGCAGTTTTGTAACTCCATGAAGTTGACTGTCTTCCATGAGGATATTTAGTTGTCCTGCAAAGATTGGGAGGGCCAGCTTGTTACCAAAACAACAGCAACAAAGATAAATTTGGCACAAAAATTAGACTTGATGGCTGTTTTACCCAAAAATTAATGTGGTTGGCTTAAAATAAATATTTCAAGAATTGATTGCACAACTTCCTTGGGGCTTAGAATATGACACTAACAAGTCCCCGTTTTCTTATAACAGTTTTTGAAAAAAGTACAGCAGCTGGAATGTGGTTATTACATTTAAAAAAAGTAAAACCTACATTTCAGATGGTTCAGAATAAAGAATAGAATAGAATAGAATAATTTATTGGCCAAGAGTGATTGGACACACTAGGAATTTGTCTTTGGTGCATAAGCTCTCAGCATACATAAAAGAAAAGGTACACAAATCATAATTCAACATTTAATGAAAGTCATAGGGTACAAATAAGCAATCAAATCATATTAGGAAACTATAAATCGTAAGGATACAAGCAACAAAGTTACAGTCATACAGTCATAAGTGGGAGGAGATGGGTGATAGGAATGAAGCTTATCTGTGGCTCAGTTCAACTGGGTATGATGCAGATTTTGGCAGTCTTAAAACTGTGGAAGTCTTTAAGGTTTTAAAATATAAAGCATGGTGTATAATTTTGCATAATTTGTTTAGCTACCTAAATATAATTTAGTTACCTTGTGCATAAATCCAGAGTAGGAATCAAAAGCAATTTTTTTCACTGCTAATTTTTGCCTTGATGGAATATATGATGAAGATTAAACATACATTAATGCATACATTGATGAAAAAAGATTTGTGTGCAAAGCATGCTCATGCCTTATTATACTATTTATGCTTTTATGCTACAGTATTTCATAAACATTGACTTATTCTTCATATTTCCTAATGGATTCTTCTTAGCTATGAATTCTGAATTAATAAATGTACAAAAGTTTTTGAAGACAACTTTAAATTTTGTAATTAAATATCATGTAACTGAAAACTAAGCCTAAGAAAACAGAACATAGAGATGCTAGCTGGAGATGTAGCCCAAGTAGAGGTGATAAAAGATTTCAGGAAAGTAGCATAGAAAATACTAGACTCCATGAAGTGAAAGTATAAGATTTTAGTCTAAGGTCATGTAGCAGCTGTTTCTCTAGAGCTGATTGTTTACACCTTAGGCAAGACATTGATTACTTTTTGTGATTAATCATGGACTAATATCTATTTACTAGGCTTTGAATGTCATCCTTCCATGGCATTATAATCTTGCAGACATTTTAGATATAAAATTGTCAGAATTCCCAGCCAATGTTTCAATTTTTAACATGGTAGTTCTAATGCTCAGAAACACTTACTAACAGAATAACAGAGTTGGAAGGGACAGAGAGAACTAGAGAGGGACAGAGAAGGGACAGAGAGAACTAGACTAGAGAACTTCTAGTCCAACCCCTTGCTCAAGCAGATCCTACAGCATACCATTGTAGACAAATGGTTATCTAATCTCTTCTTGAAGACTTCCAGTGTTGGAGCATTCACAACTTCTGGAGGCAAGTTGTTCCACTGATTGATTGTTCTCACTGTCAGAAAATTTCTCTTTAGTTTTAGGTTGTGAGCCGAGGTGGCGCAGTGGTTAAATGCAGCACTGCAGGCTACTTCAGCTGACTGCAGTTCTGCAGTTCGGCTGTTCAAATCTCACTGACTCAGGGTTGACTCAGCCTTCCATAGCAATAGCAATAGCAGTTAGACTTATATACCGCTTCATAGGGCTTTCAGCCATCTCTAAGCGGTTTACAGATTCAGCATATTGCCCCCAACAACAATCTGGGTTCTCATTTTACCCACCTCGGAAGGATGGAAGGCTGAGTCAACCCTGAGCCGGTGAGATTTGAACCACTGAACTGCAGCTAGCAGTCAGCTGAAGTGGCTGCAGTACTGCTCCTTTTCTTGCCTTCTCGTGCTTTGAAAAATAGATTGACACCTCCTCCCTCTTCTTTATGATAGCCCCTCAAATATTGGAACATTGCTATCATGCCACCCCTAACTGGCTTGAGAAAGGCTCACATCTAACATATTGTATGGCCTGGATGCAGGCATTCCATATTTGTTTATAACAGCCTCAAAAGATCATCTTAAAGACAGTAAAATAAACAATTGAACAATATATATTTCTATAAGTTAATACTTTTGCAGAAAAAATAGAAGATACTGAACGTTCTTCAGTCATAATCTAATTTGTATATTATTAGTTGGTTCTACATGAATAACAAAGGAAATGCAATTAATTAAATGATAGTGCTATTATTAAATAAAGAGAGGTACTTTATCTCCCTGAAGAACACACACAGAATTATCCATCAGAAAGAAATAATAAAATGGAAAAATCTGGAATTATTGTTAGTTGTGAAGTCATATCTGACCCATCGTGACCCCATGGATAATATCCAGGCCTTCCTGTCCTCTACCATCCTCTGGAGTCCATTTAAGCTCAGGCCGACTGCTTTGGTAACTCCATCCAGCGACCTCATTCTTTGTCTCCCCTTCTTTTGCCCTCAATCTTTCTCAGCATTAGGCTCTTCTCCAGTGAGTCCTTCCTTCTCATTAGGTGGCCAAAGTATTTGAGTTTCTTCTTCAGGCCTTCTAAAGAGCAGTCAGGGTTGATCTCCTCTAGGACTGACCAGTTTGATCGTCTTGCAGTCCAAAGGACTCACAGGAGTTTTCTCCAGCACCATCGTTCAAAGGCCTCAGTTCTTTGGTGCTCAGCTTTTCTTATGGTTCAACTACCTTTAAATCCTACCTAGTTAACTGTGTTCAGGATAGAAACAAAAAATAATGTTGATTGATTAGTAGGGTATGTTTTAATAGCAATCATTGGTGGAAATAAAATCTCTATTCCATTGAGTAAACCAGGGTCACTGCCTTTGAAAAATTGTGTGAATTGTTTATGATATCACTAAGATGAGACTGAATAAAACAATTATTATATAGTACTGGAAGGAGAAATCTACACTTGATTTTCATCAATGAATTGTTGGGGTATATTGTCAGACTTTTTTTGACAATGGAGCAAGGGAAATTACTTTTGAACAATATAGTCAATTTCATAGTTCTTTTTGTAGCATAATTTCCCAGGTCTTTTATCCCTTTTATTATTTTTGCCATGGTTATTAATTTTGATTTTATACTGTGTTTGTAATACTGTGTATATATGTATATAAGCCAGTATGGTTAGTTTGTATTAAAACTTGTTCAAATCAGAAGAAAATGATTACTAATATAAATAAGCACTGATTTTCCTTTTAAAATGACACTCAATTCTCTTAGTGCCATAAGTCGTTTTGCATTCATAATTCTCTTTTGCAATATTCACATTTGTTTCTATTATTTATTACATATCTGTACTAAATTTGTGATGAAGTCCTTGGATCCTAAATATCTCCATCGTCGCTGAACCCAGAATACTACACATGAAGGCTCTTGAGTGGTGATACAGCATGCAGATGGGTTCGTACTGCTATTCATAATATACATCTTCTTTCTGCAAATGCTGTACACGAAGATTGGTCTTTTACATCCAGAAGAAACTAGGTAGAGTCCAATGGTTAATCAAATATAACTGAACTCCTAAGTACTCCTAAGAGTTTGCTGCATAACCATAATCATTTGGCTGATACTGGTTTCATCCTTTACAAATATGCATTCTTTGTATATACCTAATTCTTTTTGGAGAAGGTTGCCCTGCAGAAATTCAGAGAAGTCAGTTTCTCTACCTGCAAATTAGATAGAGAATTTTGAATTATTATTTGTGTTCACTTTCTCTAAAACAGTTACAGCCATGTGATCATTTTGTACACCTACTCTATGAGAATGAAGGGCATATTTATGCATCGGATATACACATCATTTTCAGGTTATAACAAAAAACAGAACTTGAAAAGTGAATGCTTGTATAGTCTTGAACATCATTAAATCTTGCACACATATTAACCTTGTCTTGAGCATTAATATTAGCCAGTGAAATAGCTGCATTTTACCATTTATTTGCAGAGGAATGCAAAGAAACAATACATTGTGCGATAGTTTCTGAAGTCTTTCTAAAAATCTAGCTGTGCTGCATTTCAAGCCATACAAAGACAAGTTAGCTATTGACTCAGAAATGTTATTACCTGGATTAGATTGGGACTTGGTGAAGATAATATAGGTAAGCTATAACCCTTCCTCATAGTAAACATGTAATTTCCCCAGTGATCCACAGGGTAATAACAAAAAGTTATAGGTAGTTCACAGTGTTTCTATTCTTTGGGGTTTAATATTGGTCACATAAAAGTTATTTTCATGGATCATGCAATAAATATGCATACCAGAATCATCTGGTGAGATGGGCAATTATATCATTTGAAAATAAATTAAGTAAATAAGTAAGTAAGTAAGTAAATCTGCATTAAATTCATCTGTGTAGGCTGTTTATGAAGAATTGAGAGAAAACTTCTGATTAGATGCTGTTTTCATTAAATCTCTTTCATTCTATAGAAGTTATTAACAATATTAAAAAGTTTACTTATTATGCTTCCTTCCAATTTTCAAACAGCCAGATAATGTTAAAACATCAAAGTAGTTTTGATCACTCAGCGGGTCACACGCTCGACCTCGTATTTCTCTCGGAGCAGTGGAGTTACGATCTTGGTCTGAGGGGTAATGAGATCATACCCCTGTCATGGTCAGACCACTACCTACTGAGGCTAGACTTCCGGAGGCCAAACCCCCACCGTAGGGAGGAGGGACCGACTAGCTGGTTCCGCCCCAAGCGACTGATGGATCCTGTTAGGTTCCAGACGGAGCTTGGGGTTATTCCTGATACCCTCGCCCACAGTTCGGCGGAGACCCTCGTCGCTGCCTGGCACTCGGCAGCTTCGGAGTCTCTAGACCGGATTGTGCCGCTACGGCCCCTCCGGGTCAGCGGCCCCCGGAGGCCTCCTTGGTTCACTGAGGAGCTCCGGGAGGTAAAGCGCTGGAGGAGACGCCTAGAGCACTCGTGGAGGTCCGATAGGTCTGAGTTGAAACGGGCACTTTTAACAGCATGCACCAAGGAGTATATTCGGACTTTAAGAACAGCAAAAAGAACATATATTGCCTCCTTGGTAGCGTCCGCCGAGTCCCGCCCAGCCGCCCTGTTTAGGATAACCCGCTCCCTCCTAAATAGGAGGGAGACGGGGGACTCCCTACAGGGTAAGGCTGAGGAGTATGTCCAGTTCTTGGCGGACAAAGTTGCCCGGTTTCGAGCGGACCTGGACTCCACCCCAGTAGATCCAGCCGGGACACAAGGAGAAGACTTGGCAAACCATCTCTGGGTTGAGTTTCAGGAAGTTGCCTCTGGGGATGTGGACAAGGCTATGCGAGCTGTGAGTGCCTCCACCTGCATACTGGACCCATGTCCCTCCTGGCTGGTTGCCAACAGCAGTGAGGTGACACGAGGCTGGATCCAGGCGGTTGTTACCGCCTCTCTTCGGGAGGGGTACTTCCCCACCGCACTTAAGACAGCGGTGGTAAGACCCCTCCTGAAGAAACCGTCCTTGGATCCAGCTGTTCTTAATAACTATCGTCCAGTCTCCAACCTCCCCTTTGTAGGGAAGGTTGTTGAGAAGGTGGTGGCTCTCCAGCTTCAGCGTACCTTGGAGGAAGCTAACTATCTTGACCCCTTCCAGTCTGGCTTCAGACCCGGTTACAGCAGAGAAACCGCTTTGGTCGCATTGACCGATGATCTCTGGAGAGCTAGGGATGGAGGCTATGCTTCCATCCTAGTTCTCCTGGACCTCTCAGCGGCTTTCGATACCATCGACCATGGTATCCTTCTGCGACGACTGCGGGAGATAGGGGTGGGCGGCACTGTTTTGCAGTGGTTCTCCTCCTATCTCTCGGACAGGTCGCAGTCGGTGTTGGTGGGGGGGCAGAGATCGTCCCTGAGGCCCCTAACTTATGGGGTGCCGCAGGGGTCGGTCCTATCCCCCCTACTATTTAACATTTACATGAAACCGCTGGGCGAGATCATCCGAAGGCACGGGATAAAATATCACCAATATGCGGACGATACACAGTTGTATCTGTCCGCCCCGTGCCAACTCAATGAAGCGGTAGACGTGATGAACCGGGGTCTCGAGGCCGTTAAAGACTGGATGAGAGCAAACAAGCTGATACTCAACCCAGACAAGACCGAGTGGCTGTTGTGTTTTCCTCCCAAAAATTTGACCAACATACCATCACTCAGGCTGGGGGGACAAAACTTACACCCCTCAGGAAGGGCCCGCAACTTGGGAGTCCTTCTGGACCCACAGCTGACTTTTGACCACCATCTCTCAGCTGTGACCAGGGGGGCATTTGCCCAGGTTCGCCTGGTGCGCCAGTTGCGGCCCTACCTGAATCGGGAGGCCCTCACAACAGTCACTCGAGCCCTTGTGATCTCCAGGCTGGAATACTGTAACGTGCTCTACATGGGGCTGCCCTTGAAGAGCATCCGGAGACTTCAGCTAGTCCAGAATGCGGCCGCGCGAGTGATCGTGGGCGCACCACGGTTCGCCCACATAACACCGATCCTCCGCGAGCTGCACTGGCTACCTGTCGATCTCCGGGTGCACTTCAAGGTCCTACTCACCACCTATAAAGCGCTCCATGGTAGTGGATCTGGCTATTTGAGAGACCGCCTTCTGCCAATTACCTCCCTGCGTCCCATCAGATCGCATAGAGTTGGCCTCCTCCGTATTCCATCCGCCAGTCAGTGCCGACTGGCGACTACCCGGAGGAGAGCCTTCTCTGTTGCGGCTCCGACACTATGGAACAATCTCCCCGTGGAGATTCGTACCCTCACCACCGTCCAGGCCTTCCGCACAGCCCTCAAAAACTGGCTAGCCCATCAGGTCTGGGGCTAAGCCTATTTTCGCCCCTCCCGAATGTTGAGTGAATGTTGAGTTTTATTGTTTAATTTATTTTTGTTCACATTTCTTTTTGCACTGTCCTACACTCCCTTTCCTTTGTGATTGTAAGCCGCCCTGAGTCCCCTCAGGGAAAAGGGCGGCCTATAAATGTTCAATAAATCCAAAAATCCAAATAGTAAGTGTAGTAAGAAATAGTGAGAGAAGCCAGTGGACCAAGGAAAGGGGATAGCATTGTTTGAGACATTATTTAAAACTTTATCTGTTTGCAAAGTAAAGATTCCTTGGTGGTAGAAAACCAGCTTAGCAGACGGCTGCATTCACATTGCTGTAATTTACCACATGAGAGATTTAATTGTAATTGTGACCCTCATAGTGAAACATACACCTAGGACTGTTTTGGGTAAACTTTCCTGTATAGAATAAGGATCCATTTTATTCTCCTGGTTTTGTATGAAGCTAAAGGTAAGTAATGGTGTCTCCCCCTTTAACAATATTTTCATTAAATTGATTGTTGCTGGCCATAATTAATAGACAAGAAGACTAGCATACAGTAGTATATCTCAGTATCCCCATGCTGGTATTCTTCTTAGTCTGTTGAATATTCAAGGCTTTCTTACTATACTTCCTCAGCCAAAGGATACATTTGTTCTTGCCCAGATAAAAGCTAGTACTTTCTTTAAAGACAAAAAACAAAAACTCACCTCATAATTATAATTGTATAAGAAGGTTTAATGTTGAAATGAGGCTG
Organism: Thamnophis sirtalis; assembly: GCF_051295495.1. Lineage (NCBI taxonomy): Eukaryota > Metazoa > Chordata > Lepidosauria > Squamata > Natricidae > Thamnophis > Thamnophis sirtalis. The sequence goes on from NW_028261390.1 coordinate 25,702,337, forward strand.
GTTGCAAGAAATGAATTAGCCTGGGAGTCCATTTGAAGGAAATTGGACCACCAAGTTCCTGTTTCTTTGAATAAAATGCATGCAGTTACAGGCTCCTTTTCAACAGAAAACAGAGGAAGGCTTGATCAAAGACTGTTTTCATTTCCATGTTTATCCCTAGTTAAAAGAAAAAAAAGCCAAAGTTTGCTAGAATAAAATCTTTGAGACTCCCTTTCTTAGTCTGGGTGGAACATGTTTTATTTTATTACACATTATATGAATAATAATAACAACAACAATAATAGCCAATAGGGAATCTCTCTGTGTATTTTTTTTTAAAGTTAGACACCAGAATAATATAATGTTCACATTTCTCAGGACTCAAATCTCATTGTTTGGAACTTTGTTCATATATTTTAAAAATAGGGATTTAAATATCTAAAAGTCATTTTAACATACATAAACATACAAATGCAGGTTTTTAAATGAAAAATATTATTCATTGAAAATATTTAAATATAATTTTAGCATTTTTTTTTAAAAAGTGGATTATTTTGGAAACAGTGTATTCAAAGTTATATGAGTTTGAAATAGGTGAACTATCTTAAATTCCCTTAAACTTATATCAAAGAAGAGATCTTTAGTTGGTGATTACTTATTGTGTCAGGGATGATTCTCTTTCTCTGCTATACACTACCATTCATTTTGCAACTATATATAACACTATTTGGATAAAGTGATGTTCTCATTTCAAAGTAGAGTAATATAACTTTATGGCTGTTTGGCCTTCAAAAACATGAATTGTTTTCTCATTTGGATGGAAATTCACTTCCTGAATCACTTCCCATTCTTTTGGGCAATAAAATGCACAAAAGAATGCAATCCAATGGCCCTAAGAAGGAATGGAAAAGTGTTTCTCAACCTTTCAACTTAAAGAACTCCCAGAATTCCCCAGTTAGCATGCTGGCTAGGGAATTCTGGGAGTTGAAGTGAAGACATCTTTAAGTTGCTAAGATGGAGAAGCACTCTTCTATAGAAGTTGTAGGAGCCTACATTCCAGAGGGTTAGAGACTTGATATTTGAGAAGAGGAGCAGAGTTGGGGAAGCATTAGAGGGTATTCAAACATTGAAAGATAATGCCTTTGTGCCTCCCAGCACTGTGAATATTTTAAACCTAAAATATAGAATTGTATTTTTAAAAAGTTAGGGGCAATAGTATGATTTTCTATCCTCAGTTCCATCTTGGGTCTCCTCCCACAGAACATTAAAAATGCTTCAGCCTCTAAACTCAGACTGCTGCCATTGAAAGAACTGCATTGCCCTTCATGTTTCCCAAATAGAATTATCTATAATATATTTAGCAGCTTGTGCTGATGTTAGGCAGTGCAGATGGCTCATTTTTTCCTCTAGGTATGCAACTGAACCAGAAATATTTCTCTCTAGCCTCAAGTGGGTGTGGGAGTCAGCTCCAATAGAAGTAATAAAGTCCCTGAATTTAGCAGATTAATGTTCACAGCTAAACAATGCCAAAATCAAGGATGCAATCTGTTCATTGGCCATGCTATCTTTAAACCAACTTGCAGAGCTACACCTATTGTTTATGCCTATGTTTGTGTATAATATATGGATTATTAGATCAATGAAGTCCTCTTTGAAACTGGAACCACATGTTCCTAGATCCCTATTATGACACTAATTATATTATAATAGCTATGGATTTTCTAGTGTTAAGCATACCCACTTTCTTTAATATTAACATAAATCTTCCTCACTCTAAAATTATTCAAATGCCTCAGATCAATGCAATACAGAGAACAGAACAGTAAATAAAATCTACCAGAGCTATCAACAGCAATAGTTTCTAACAGAAATTGCTCTATATATTTAATATTGTTCAGATGATGAGAATATACATAGAAATATCATCAGAGTTAAATTAAATTTATTTTTTGTTCTTTACCCCAAACCTCAAGAAATGCAATATTTTTTCTCCAAGTGTGTTTCATTTCATATAATTGTTGATTTGATTACAGTTCAACTTTCTGTACATTTTCTTATTGTTGACTTTTAAACTTGACTATGGTTGCATCTTACCATAGTATTGATTCTATAGATTACTAGACATACAATTAAGCAAGGGAAAAATATGGATTGGAGAAATGGTTAGCTAGGTCACAGAGACAGAAGAAAGACATATGTTCCTCAACTAGTACTATATTAAAGGAATAGTAATAGAAAACCATACTCTCATGGGTTACATGTTGCCATGGACACTCTCCATTGTGTCTTCTTCTTTTTTTAAAAAAAGTAATCCTTTTAATTAAAAACAAACCAATCCTCAGTACATTGTGGCATTTGCACAGCAATGCATTCTCCTCCAACAAAATATTTGTTCAAAAGAATTCTCCCAGGCATTAGTCATCCTTAGAAAATAAAACACATGGGTACCTGCACCCCAAACATTTTTTAAAAAAAAGAAAATGTAGAAATCAGCCTAAAAAGAAAAATGGTGAAATTGCAGGAACTTCCTGGAGGGAGGGAGAGAGGGAGGGAGGGAGGGAGGGACACACACACACACACACACACACACACAGAGAGAGAGAGAGAGAGAGAGAGAGAGAGAGAGAGAGAGAGAGAGAGAGAGAGAGAGAGAGAGAGAGGTTGCCCTCTGCCAACGCTCTTCTCCAATTCTCTCAAAATTGTAAGTGACAAGCAAAACAATGTTTGCTTCTCCTGTGGAGGATGGGAAGCATCTAAATGGCAAGTTTCTAATTGCAGGGTTCTTGTTACCTATCATTCAGCCTGATGAAAAGTTTGCTTGTTTCTTTTTAATTAGACTCAAAGGAACTTCTGATAGTCATCTGTAAACTATGCAGTGTTTTGTAGCTTTGGCAGCCCATTGCCACAATGGGAAAGTCAAGCTCATGTTGTGATGATTATGAAAAGGACTGGAAAACTAATCAACTTGGACAGGAGAAAAACAAACTATCGCCCTTTCTGATTAGAGCATTGCTGTCAAGACTATTTATAGAATCCAGATTGTGATCTTTTCCAAGAGAAACAGCCTGCACTGAATGCTCCACTCTAGCCTTCCCTAATCTGATAATTTCCACATGGGTTGTATTTAATACTTCTAGCTAGCAGAGTCAAATAAATTCTGGGATTTGCATTCCTAATAATTCTGAGGAATGTTATGTTGGCAAAGACTGTTCTTTTTATGTAGTGATCTCTTTAAAGTTTAGGAAACTACATGAACTCCTAACACAGCTTTTGTCCAATTCCATCATGGTACTGTGATTCCAAGTGTTCCTTTAAATGATTTAGAGGAGTGGGTGATGACTTAATAAAAAAACATTTCCATCAAAAGATAAAAGGTTATGCCATCATATTATTTTATACAGGCATCTCATATGTCTATTCATTTGACATTCAGTTTTATGGTTGAAATAACTGAAACATAGTGACTTTAGTATCTATTTCTGGGCCAGTATTTCTTTTTCATAAAATGCAAATATTCTGAGATTAGAGATAAAGGACTAGAATGGGACAATGAATGCTCAGGAAAAAAAATCATGAAGAAGTTTAACATGGATATAGTTACCTAATTGTTTTTACACTGGCATATGATAATATTTATGCAATTTATCATTCCAAAAATTTGCCTAGAGGTTTAAACTAAAGATGTATTATCCCACCCAACAGATGTGTTGCAACTTTCACAATCTATTCTAAATTATCTCCAATGATCTAAACATGAACAACTTTTTCCTCCAGTCTAGCAAACCAAACAGCATAATAATATTTACTGTTTCCAAATGAGAATTGTGGACTTCTTTCCAGATCTTGTAATAATCAATTGTTTAGACCATGCTGACTGGGGAATTCCGGGAGTTGAAGTCTACAAGTCTTAAAATTGTCAAGGTTGCAAAGGGAAGCATCCAGGTTTAGGGTAGGGTGGGGAAAATATTCTCTCTTTTTATGAAGTCTTTAAAATGATCGTGCCAATAACTATCTCCAAGGTCACCTTGTTTGCTATCTTCAGTTTACTCAGTTTTTATGTTGTGCCAAATAAAGCAAACTTTGTTTCATTAATATTTAAGAGTCATTTAGATTGTTCCAGATGAATTTAAAGTTCATTTAAATCACTATCAAGATAATATTAAGATTCGGCTCTGCATAATCTAACATAAATGATTGAGATGTCTGCATATAAATAGAAAGCTAAATATGATAATGCAGTACAAAGTTTATCAATAGAGAATGATAAATGCAACTTATTTAAGACTAGTTCTCTCAAGACTGGTGATAAAATGTATTGTTTAATCGCTAGTATTTTGAACAAAAACATAACACATAGGATAAATGGAAATTTTTAGTTGCTACAATAAGGGATAACTGAGTGGCAATAATAATATGGTTCTGCAAACAGGTTCTGAAGATAAATGGCACATGAAATATTTGGGAAAACCTCTGTAACAGTCAGGTTGACAATAAAAGATCTCACACATCAGTCAAGCCAGCCTTATTTATGTTTTTTAAATGTTGTTGTTGTTAGTGTCCTATCCATCGCAATCTAATGGACAACGTTCTTCCAGGCCTTCCTGTTCTCTACCATGCCCCAGAGTCCATTTAAGATCATGCTGACTGCTTCAGTCATCTATCCAGCCATCTTATTCTCTGTCATCCCCTTCTTCTTTTGCCCTCAATCTTTCCCAGCATTAAGCTCTTCTCCAGTGACTCCTTCTTTCTCATTAGGTGGCCAAAATATTTGAGTTTCATCTTCAGGATCTGGCCTTCTAAAGTGCAGTCAGAGTTGATCTCGTCTAGGACTGACCAGTTTGATCACCTGGCAGTCCAAGGGACTCGCAGGAGTCTTCTCCAGCACCATAGTTCAAAGGCCTCAATTTGGCGCTAAGCCTTCCTTATGGTCCAACTTCCACAGCTATACATTGCAACGGGGAAAACCATAGACTTGACTATGCACTCTTTTGTTGGTAGGGTGATGTCTTTGCTTTTCAGTATGCTGTCTAGATTTGCCATTTCTTTTTTAAATAAGTCAATCAATTATTTTAATTCTTAAATCACACATGAATTCTTATCGGATTAGTGCAAGAAGGGCTGGTTTAAAATATAGCCAAACAGAAACTTCTATGTGATGCATTGCTTTGTATTTTATATTTGCTTGGTCCATGGGAACATAATTTGGTTGAAATAACTATGTGAAGAAGCCTTTCTTAGACTTTTTATTCTGGTGGAACCCTTGAAATAATGATCAGGTCTCAAGCAACTCTTTCATAAAAATTGCAAAAAGTGCAAAAACTTCACAGTACAATTCATTTCCAATTTACACAATTCAAGAGCCGAGGTGGCACAGTGGTTAGGGTGCAGTACTGCAGGCCACTTTAGCTGACTGTGATCTGCAGTTCAGCGGTTCAAATCTCACCGGCTCAAGGTCGACTCATCCTTCCATCCTTCCGAGGTGGGTGAAATGAGGACCCGGACTGTGGGGGCAAGTTGCCGACTCAATTTGCTAAAAAAAATTTGTAAACCGCTTAGAGAGGGCTGAAAGCCCTATGAAGCGATATATAAGTCAAATAAAATAAATAAATAAATAAATAAATGTTTTACAATGTTTAGAACAGGGATGGATTGCTGCTAGCATTACTGCCAGTTTGGCGTGCAAAACATTTTTTCGCATGCACGAAGAAGATGGCAGCATCAGCAGCTGCTTTCTTGCCGACCAGATGACTTTAAAGTGGCCGGCTATGGCCAGCCGCCGGCCTCTTTGAGAGCTGCTATACAAAGAGGCGGCAGCTGGGAGGCTTCTTTACTAGCCAGCCACTTCCCAGCAGCAGCGGCTGGCTGGGGGCTGCTGAAAACTCCGGTCAGCTTGCCTTCTGCACTGCACCAGCTGCCACGGAAGGTAAGCAACCAAAGAGGTGATGGTGGGAAAGAAGCAGGGAAATGAGGGTGTCTAGTGAAAGGAGGGTAGAGGTAGATAGGGAAAAATCCTAAACATTTTCCTCTCTTTTTCTGTGGGCGTGGCTAGGTGGGAGGTATATGACTGAGTGGGCGTGAGTGATGTCAAGCTGGCCATGCCCACTCATTCCCTTCCCCCACGTAGCGATGCCCACTGAACCAGTAGCAAAAAAAATTGAATCCCATCACTGGATGACATGTAATCCTCATTATTGTTGAACTTAACTCCATTCATAATGCACAATTGGCCATTCTACAAAACTCATAAACACTTGACCTGAATAATATCTGGATCCCATAAGTAATGATAAGTGCAGACTTTGGGTTTTTGAATGAAGCAATCTCCCATAGAACTTTATTAAGGTCACCTCCACTTCTAATAATTTGGTTCATAAGAGCTATTTTATAAGTATTTATTTATAGTTCTTCTAGAGTTCTTCACCTAATTTCTCTTTCAAGTTTGGGACTATATGGTGATAGAACTATAGCTTGAAATAAAGATGTCACATGCATTTCTTTTAAAAAGTGATCCCTTTGTTCATTTTTAAAAACACAATTGCACTGCTATTACATAACCTTTTTATACTGAGAATATTAAGCACACATGAAAGGATAAGTTCTTCCAGAAAATTATTTAAAAAAATATAGGTTTTATAATGATTCCTCCAGTCCTGTGGCAGATACCTAAGGGATTTTCCTTCTTTCTTCTGTAGACCAATTTGAAAAAAAAAAGTATGATTCTTTTTGCAGGAAATATAACAATTTTTTTCTAACTGTTCTAATTTATGAGCTAAGGCAATAGCGAACTTGTTTTTTGCATATTATTTTTATAAATGGCTTCCCTTAATGATATCAATTATCAATGATATCAATTCATCAATATCCAAGGATTGTACTCAGATATGTTGGTGAAGTCTTTTATGGCCAATAGCAATCTAGTGGTAATATCTAGGGTAGTCCACCTCTTGTGCGTGTGTGTGTGTGTATGTGTACATATATACACAAGCTTTTTCCTTAAAAATAATAATACAGAAAATTCTTAAAGTGAATATAGAAAGAAAAGCAGAGACTTTTCTTTTGGGTTCAATGGAAAAAGACATGGACATTTTTTTTAGAACTTTGATGTTATATATGTTGATGGCAGCAAGATTACTTTATGGCAAGAAATGGAAGGTCACCTGCAAAATCTGATGGAGATGGATAAATTGACTGTTTTGATTAAAGAGAAACAATACAAATGCTTTTATTTCTACTTGGAAACCTTTTCTGGACTTTGTGCCTGAGATGGATCCCAATGAAACTTTTATTTTACCAATTAGATAGATTTTGTTGTTATAGAAATTGCTAGTTTATACTATTATGTAAAAGTAAAAAGCTGAGGTTTGATGTTAATGCCTTATTTTACTGCACCAAAGGGAGTTGGAAGTCAATGCCTTTTCTCCCCCCCTCTTTCCCTTCCCTTTTCCCTCTCCTAACTTCCCAACTATTTACTTTTGTATTTTTTGTATGCTATGGTATACTATAAACTAATAAAAAATTAAAAAGATAAAAAATAATTATTATTACCCTTTTGGTTGCTGTTTTTGGAGGCAAGCAGCAAACTGTTGTAGCTGTCTATGTAACATGGTGTTTCAAACTCCATTTTGTTCCAGAAATGATAATTTCACCAGCCTAATTCATAGTTATTTTCTTAATTACAATGGGCATCTGACACCATCATCACACCAATGCTATGACTTACCAATTGTAGCATTGGAGTAATAGTGCCATCATTTTGTGTTCTCCCTGTTTGTTAGAGATGCCACTGTCCCTCTATTACGAAAACTTTTTCCCATTAACGTGTCAGATTTATAACCAGGTACAGATATAAATCTGCAACTGAAGGAAGTGTGGACTGATTTTTATCGGGAGCCCTTGCCTTCTAATTTAGAGGGTACTCTGAAGCAATACTGTATGATCTTAAATTGTACATCTTTTACCCAATCCCCGCATAAGTTCTCCTTTCTCTTTGCTCAAGCATTCAGCATCTTTGTGGATTGAAATGTTTTCTTTGTACCGTGAATGAGTCTGCTTGCGTATGACGAAGATAACTGTGGAGGAGTTTTTATTCTAACTGTGGTTTTAGACAGTTTTCTTTCATTTAAGAAGGAGTTATTTCCATTTTGTTAAAACGGAACACATAAATGTCCTTTCTGAATGTCACCCATCTAAAAGAGATGCCTTACGCCTGCATCATTTTATACACGCATTGAGTGTTTTTGCACATGCCTGAGCACAAAGCATGAAGCAGTGTCCTTGTATTCCTCCGAAGAATTATGAGAAAGGCTAAACTCTGTTTTTTACAAGGACTTGTGTAATTGATGTTACCGTAAAGAAGCAGTAAACAGTGACAAATGACTGTTTCTATTGCGCTATATAAAATACAGAATGAAAGATACTAAAAACAAATAGTTCACAATCAAACAATGAAGGATAAGCTGGAAATAGTAAACATTTTTCTTTTCTTTTTTTTCCTTCTGTTCAATCGTTCCCATTTCTTGAAGCTTGACTGTACAAGTCCCTGCAGTTTTCTTGGCAAGATTTTTTTCAGAAGTGATTTGTCATTCCATCCTTCCTCAGGCTGACAGAGAGTGGCCAGCATCACCTAGCTGGCTTCATGTCCAATGTGGGACTAGAACTCACAATCTCCCAGTTTCTAGCCTGATGCCTTGATAATTGCACCAAACTGCCTTTCCTTTTTAATGTACTGTACCCACAATGCTATTAGTCTGTACAGATTCTCAGTCATCCAGGTCATGGTTGTCCCAAAGGTGCTTTTCAGGAAGCAATTTGTTTTTTTCTTTTGGAGATGTTTTGCTTCTCATCCAAGAAGCTTCTTCAGCTTTGACAGGATAATGGGGAATGGAAGCATTTATATTCCTTGCAGACAGCTGGTAATCTGCATCCTTTTAGAGCAGGGGCCACCAATCTTTCGGACTTAAGGGATCACTAAATTCATAATTTTAAATCCCGCAGATCACTAATATAATCTGCCTAATGACTGGGTGGGCTTGACTAGATGGTCATGTGATGGGGTGGGGGAGGTCAACTCAATGTCCCTCACATTGATGGGCACCTTGCTGGCCTCTACTCACTCCTCCCCTGCCAGCCACTCCTCACCTCTCGCTTGGGCTCCTTAGGGCCCCAACAGGAAGCAGTTGTTGGAGCTCAGCAGCCACCACAGAAAGTTGGCAAAAAAAGCTGGGTGTGTTCAAGTTGGATTTGACTGAGATGGAGGCTCAGCAGAAGCACCTCACTGAGGACTATGAGCATAGGCTTTCCAAGCAGAGGGAAGACCTGTGGGAGTACAAGGCCGGATACCGGAGCCTGGAGGCTCAGCAGGGCAAGATGATCAGCCAGTTCCAGGCCATGATGCAGTCCCACTGGAACAAGGCCCTCTGGCTCTTCATCACCAGCAGCACTCCAACTTTCGCCCAAAGCCCCATACCAGGAGGCTGAAGCAGATCCCAAGTCGGAATTTCTGCCCTCCTCTGACCCATACAAAAAGACATTGAAGGGAGATATTGTCTGCAGCAACACAAACATTCATTGCACATATCTGTCCCAGGGCCGTAGTTTGAGAACCCCTGATTTAGTGCAATATATAACTGCAAATAATGTTTCTGTGGACCACTAAAGATTTCTCACGGACCACCAGTGGTCCATGGACCACCGGTTTGTGACTGCTGTTTTAGAGGGTTGTTGAAGCACCTGGAGGCTTATCTGTGTCCTTAGGGTCACCTGAGTAGTGCTCCTGGTTCCTGCGGTCTGCAACTTTTCCTCTGAAAATCCATTCCTACTCCCACACCATTCAACGGCTATTCATCCCAAATTGTATAGCTAAAAGTCTGTAGAGATACTCAGTCATCCAGGTCATAACTGTCCCCAAGGAGCTTTTTCAGGAGACAACTGGGCTTCCTTGTTTTTTCTTTTGAAGACATTTCGCTTTTCCTCCATGATGCTATTATTATCATCCCAAATCAATCCACTTCAGGATGAAAGGCTCTTCATTAAACGTTATGGACAATAATCTGCCATATTGATCCAGTCCAAGTTGCTAGATAGAGGTTTCTTATACGTAATCTCTAGTAAGATGGCTCTTGCTGAGGATGAAATAGTTTGATAAGTAGCAGTTTGAGGGAGGTTCTATTAAGAACTTTAGAAAACGTAATTCTTTTAGAGTATGCTAGAAAGTAGGAAATACTTTGAAAAAGTGGGAATGGTTAGCAGCATTACCTAAAAGAAATATGGATATCATAAGATAAAGGTAAAGGTTTCCCCGCATATACGTGCTAGTTGTTTCTGGCTCTGGGGGCGGTGTTCATCTCCATTTCAAAGCTGAAGAGCCAGCACTGTCCAAAGACATCTCCATGTCATGTGGCCGGCATGATTAAATGCTGAAGGCACACAGAACACTGTTACCTTCCCACTAAAGGTGGTTCCTATTTTCTACTTGCATTTTTACATGCTTTCAAAATGCTAGGTTGGCAGAAGCTGGGACAAGTAATGGGAGCTCACTCCGTTATGTGGCACTAAGAATTCGAACCTCTGAACCTCCAGCCTTCTGATCGACAAGCTCAGCATGAGCCAACTGCATCCCATCCATAGATATCATAATTGCTATTAAACACAAGTGTTACAAAAGAAAGTGCTCGGCCACAGGAGTCAAGTAAACATAGCTCAGGCTTGTGTTTGTCTTATCACGTAACCACAACTTGTTTTTATTTCAAGCTGTCCGCAGAAGGTGCCAGAGTGTGAACCACATAAATGCATTTGGTACCTTCAACAGCTGTGTCTGGGCTGCAGTGAGATTCCAAATGTTCAGGAGAAGTTATACAAAACGTCTGTCTCAGATGGCTAAGAGCAGCTCCAGAATTTGAAACATCTACTTGCCCTGACATTAAATTGGGTCACAATTGATACCTATTTTGTAACTTAATATGAGATGGCTTGGAGGGATAGGCAGAAAGAAGGGATATTTGGAACCTGGCTTTGTAATTCCAGCATATTTAAAAGGAAAGGGCCACACAGAATTTGCTATGCAGCTGATGAGCAAGCACAAATGTAATTTTGATTGATACACTAAGAGAATTTGACTGTGTACCCTTCACACAGCTTTACTAGCTAACTAATGTGTTTTTTGAGTCAGGAACAAAAAATAGCCTTCAGTTTCTCTTTCTTTTTCTGAGATGGAAAATCCAAAAATAAAAACAGTAAATCTACATTTTATTGATTTTTTTTCTTTGCAACCTTGCTTTTAATATAAATGGATAGGGTTGTATGTAATCCACAATAAGAAAACAATTTCAGCATCGGATGTAAGTGGCTTTACATGAAGCATTTTTAAAGCTGCATTTTTAATTACAGTATGCTAGGAATACACAAGCGCTGTAGCAGGCTTTGTGTGGCACCCCAAAGGTCACACTTCAAAAGTAGAAAGGACTAACATATTTGGAGATGGGTTCAGGTGACAAGGGGTGGGATCAGAGGTTGTATTGTGCTGATTCTCACCGGTTCACCTGAACAGGTAGTGGAAATTGCGGGTGGCCTCACTCACCCACCCCACCTCTACAGCATACCACTTAGGTCCCCTTTTTAGGCAAAGCTCATGTGTGGAAGGCGGAGCTCGTGCTCACTTTTGTGAACCAGTAGGGAAGATAAGTCAATATCACCCCTGGGTGGGATGGCCTTAAGGCTCAAGTCCTTGTAAGGTTAATGTCACCTAATTTACTTCTAGTTCTAAAAAAATGAGAAAAGAGGGGAAATATTTGGCCTCCTCTTTTGTGAGAATGTTCTGGGGCTATATACTGTAAGTGGTTGGCTACACGTAGAACTGAGTCACAATTTTGGTAACCTGTCCCATGGCTATATGGTTGAAAATAAGTCTGGGCCTTTTCTTTGTACAGTCCTACGTCTTTAAGTAATCGTTAGTAAACAATGATTAAACAACCATTGGCATGATAAGTCTATCATTATCTTATGAAAATGAATAGAATTGAAATGTGAACATGCCTCATTTAATACTATATTATTTTCATAATGACTGGTGATGGTGGTAAATTTTTTCCTTCTTGCCAAAAAGCAATTTATTTCTTACACCAAGGAATTTTACTAATTAACTTTGTAAAATTGAATTGATTTCTTTGTGTATAATGATAAAGCCAATTATTTTAATCCAAAATTTTTTTACAGAACTATAACAGGGTATGCATATTATGCCATAATTTATAAGTCATAGTTCATTAAAAAAACCACAATAGGATAAGGCATAAATCATGAATTACAAAGAAGAACATTTAAACAAAATTACATAGTTCACACATAATATTAAACAATGTGAATGAATTCTTATAATACACAACCATTTATACTGTACAGTTTTATAACTCAAATCAATAAAATGTAATTTACTCCTACATAGGTAGTTCTGATTATTAGAATGTATCTTTCAACTTTTAGACAAAGATGATAGAAGAAGAATTTTGTCTAAAGCTTGACAAATATAGCCAGAGTCATCTGTGCCATTTATTTTATAGTTCGGTCTATATAATTAATGATGTGCTGTGCAATATAGGCTTATTGCTAAAGGTCCTCCAAGATTTATTTACAGCATGACATTCAAAGGGAACAAATTATATATTAATAAAACCGGCACAAAATTTTTTTAGAGCAATGTTTCTCAGTCATGGCAACTTCAAGATATGTGGACTTCAAATCCCAGAATTCCCAGGCAGTGGAAATTGAAGCCCATACATCTTTAAATTGCCAAGGTTGAGAAACACTGTTATAGAGGAATATCTCTGCACTGCAATAGAACCAACCTTGTCCTCTTCTTTTATGGCCGTTTGATAGCAGTGTTCCAATATCTCAGGGGCTGCCACAAAGAAGAGGGAGCAAAGCTATTCTCCAAAGCACCTGAGGCAATGGGTGGAAACTAATCAAGGAGAGAAGCAACTTAGACCTAAAGAAAATGTCCTGACAGTTAGAACAATTAATCAGTGGAACAACTTGCCTCCAGAAATTGTGAATACTCTATAACACTGGAAATTTTTAAGAAGATGTTGGATAACCATTTGTCTGAAGTGATGTAGGGTTTTCTGCCTAAGCAGGAGATTGGACTAGAAGACCTCCAAGGTCCCTTCCAACTCCATTATTATATTATACTATATTTTCCTGGAAGGAAGAGAAGCATCAAAGTCTAATTTTAAAATAAGAACAGGTTATGTGAATTAAAGGTTAAAACATTGCAGCTTATATTCAGGACCCATCAAATGAATGAATGAGTACAAGTGTGTGTATGTGTATATATGTATGTATGTGTGTATGTATGTGTGTGTGTGTATACATACATATATACACACACACGTGTGTGTGTATGATGTTTATGCAGATTTTCAATTATCCAGGTCCTGGTTGTCCCAAAGGTGCATTTCCAAAAGGTAACTGGCCTTTCTTGGTTTTTTTTCCCTTTGAAAACATTTCATTTCTCATCCAAGATGCTTCTTCAGTTCATGTTCAGTCCAAACTCCAGTTCAAACTACATTTGCCTTTTGGAAAAGCACCTTTGGGTAAGTATATGGCACAACTTTTAACAAACTGGCTGATTAAATTAGACATGGTGAAATTACAATATACACTCAGCCGTAGAAAAATGTAATGCATGCAGCTGTAAAGCAATTCATAGTTATTCATGGCACTTGATTCCTTCCACCTGAAGACTATATTGTGATCTAGGCAGGAAACTAAGTAACCTTTAATGTTAAATATAATATATAGCCTGCACAGAGATTAAGCTGCTAACTATTTGATGAATGTGATGTGTGATATATGTATATATATATATAACATTCATCACATTCTTGTTCTAAGAATAAAAGGACTGGGTGTAGTTTCAATTATAAATAGTATTTTGAAGGGGGTTATATTTTAATTCATTCCACACAGTCAGATGTGTTTGTATTTACAGTGATTTATAGAATATTACATGTTTCCAATATTCTGTTGATGTGGTATTTGTAATTTTTCCCTTTATACCTTTGCCATCTTAACTGTTTTCAGTTAAGTTTAAAAAGTTAATATGAAAAGAAGAAGTGTGTAAATAATGAAACATAGATGTTATGTATATTCATAAATATGTAGTTATGCATTCAATTTAAGCTTCCTTCCATATAATTTCTATCCTAATAACAAGTTAAAGGCATTAGACCAATTAACACAAACTTGGGATTCAGCTTTATGACTGTCAGAGGTATTATTGGTTCAGCCCTCAAGTCATGCCTGTATTCCAGATGTGAAAATGCGTTTATTTGTATGTCCAATCAATTTAGGCACTATCACACACACACTTGATTTTAAAACTAAATAGCTATAAAATATAAACGCAAAGCATATGAACAGACTGAATATATTAAGATGGTTTAAGTAATGTAAAATACCCAACCAAGCAAAAATGTTTGATATCATTTCAAAGTTGACACCAGTCACATTTCCATTCTTCTAAAAATAGAACGCATATCTAAAGATATATGCTTCTTAATTTTTATTTACGTAGAAGAGACTCTGAGAAGAATCAAGAATCTCCATGAAAAGCCCAAGATAGTAGAATAACAGAGTTGGAAGGGACTTCAGAGGTCTTCTAGTCCAACTCCCTATCAAGAAATCCTGTAATATTTCAGACAAATGGTTGTCCAATCTTTTCTTAGAGATTTCCAGTGTTGGAGCACCCACAACTTTGGGAGGGATGTCGTTCTACTGAATAATTGTTCTATCACCAAATTTCTCCTTAGTTCTAGGTTGCTTCTCTCCTTGATTACTTTCCATTCATTGCTTCTTGTCCTGCCTTCAAGATGTAGTTTAAGTCTTTTAAAATTTTAACACTTTGAATTGTATCACTTGGCTCCAAAAGCAAATTAGCCACAATAATGGGACATACTGTATCCTTTACTTAATCAATGATTCAACAAATAAATGACATTATTTTATTTCTGGCTGGGGAAACTTATATGTATAATATCATCACAAAATAGGGGGGATGGGGAATAGCAAAGGATTTATGTTGGATAAAAAAAACCACAGCACTGCAGAGTTATAAGATGTTATTTCCAATCCTTTTTTTAACTACAACTATGCAAAATAGAATCTTTTGAACTGCCAGACATGTCGTCCACTTATCCAGGTGAAATACAGCCTTATATTTCAAAAACATATACTTTAGAAAATTATGTGTTTGAGCTACAGCTAGGTAGTAGAAAATAGATGCAGATAAACCTGAAAGTATTTGAAAACAAGACAGCTCTTCCGTTTTGATTTCCATAGAAGAGAAAAAGGAGCACAGCTGAGAAATGTGATGTTGAGAAGGAATTTATCCAGTTGCTGATGTTCTCTTCACAGCGGAAGGCTTGTTGAAGAGAGAATAGCAATAGCAGTTAGACTTATATACCGCTTCATAGGGCTTTCAGCCCTCTCTAAGTGGTTTACAGAGTCAGCATATCACCCCCACAGTCTGGATCCTCATTTCACCCACCTCGGAAGGATGGAAGGCTGAGTCAACCTTGAGCCGGTGAGATTAGAACGGCTGAACTGCAGATAACAGTCAGCTGAAGTGGCCTGCACTCTAACCACTGCGCCACCTCGGCTCAGAGAAAGGAAGAAGTCCAATGGACAGACTTAGCCATAGTTTCAATTGGGAAACTATGACCACCTTAGACCAATCCATGTCCAAAAACACTAGAGAATTTCTAGAAGCCTAACACCGTGACAAGTTAGCCATCAATAGACACATAGACATAAACAATATCTATATACTTTGCAAAGAGACAATCAACAAGCTAAAAAGAGAACCTCATTACCAACAATCAGCACCCAGATGAGCATAGATTAACTCCAAGATTAATATCAGACCAACTCTCAAGCAAACAATACCCCAATCAAGGAACTGCCTAAGAAGCCAACAGTAAACAGCCCAACTAAAGCACCTCTAAGACCATCTCAGGACAAGTCATTAAAATATAAACTGAGAGCAAACTCCATTCCTTACTAACACTGATGATGATACTTAGTTTGGGCAACGAAACATCTGCAAGAACACAACCAAGCGCAGAGAATACCAAGGATGCTAATTTCAACCCTGAGCTACAAATACTCTCCTTTATAAGAAGCCCTTCCTTCCATGTCATACATTGTCCTACTGCGTTTCTGTGCTGAAATGGATTTTTCAGGACTGGAGGGCAATCAGAAACTTAAATAATATGGAAGAGTAATTGATGTGTTCCATGTGAAAAGCAATATCTAGAACACTAATTAAAGAAAGATGTAGACATCAAGAAGAGGCAAGGGAATAATCAAAATGTTGATGAATATCATTGTTCTTCATGGGAGATATGAAAAGAGCCTCCCCAAAGTAGTGGTGGGTTCCTAACTGGTTTAGTACTGGTTCACTGAGAGGGCATTTTGTGTGCTTACTGCTTGCTTTGTACATGAAAACTGTTCTGCGCATGTGCAGAAACATGCTGGCAACAGCAGAAGAGACCGGGGAAGTGGTTCGGGGACATAGCAGGCCTGGGTCACTGCTGGTTCCAGTGACCCAGGCCGCCATACAACTATGGTTTGGCCAAACCGGTCCGAACCAATAGAAACCCACCACTGCCCCAAAGGTTGTGCCTTGTTAATATATTTGGGCTCCCCTGGACAACATTTTATGGCTGAATAATCCTTTCAATCCAGAAGCATCCAAAACATAGAATTGTGATGCTTCTGACATGAATAAACAAGCAAACATTGTTCCTCATTGGTATCTTCACTGGATGGGAATTATAGTTCAGTAACATCTCTAGGGCAAACATTTTCCTGCCTCTGACACATGAATTATGGACCAAACCTATTATTAAGCAGTCTGAAGTAATCTGTGTCATATACAAAATTGTGGGACGTGGTGCTCAGTGGCTAAGATGCTGAGCTTGTCGATTAGAAGGTCCACAGTTCAGCAGTTCAAATCCCTAGCACCATGTAATGGAGTGAGGTCCTGTTACTTGTCCCAGTTTCTACCAACCTAGCAGTTTGAAAGCAGATAAAAAAATGCAAGTAGAAAAATAGGAACCACCTTTGGTGAGAAGGTAACAGCAATGTGTGGGATTCAACTCCCTTATACTAAATCATGTCTGATGACAAATTCAACCCCTTTTCATCTTATTGTTTTTTAATATGTTCCTCTAAAGCTGAATGAAATCTTCCCCAATTCATTGCCCTTTTAACATAAGAATTGCTAAATATTTTCCTTCCAATGCTGTGTCCATCCTGAAAACCCTTTACAAAAACGTTAATCTAAACTGTGATTGGATTATTACTTCTATTCTTACATATTAAAATAATTGTGTTATTATAATTAGGATTTTTTCCTGGTGATTTCTCTTCAGTGGCAGCCCTGATAGGAAGAGAGGCAAAAAAAGGTCATTAATTCAAGCCATCTTTTTTATTTTTTCCAGTACAGGTAGTTCTCAACTTAAAAAACTTCATTTCGTGACCATTCGTTACAACGGCATTGAAAAAACTGACTCATGACCATTTTTCACATGTACAACCATTGCAGCATTCCCCATGATCACTGGTTGAAAATTCAGATGCTTGGCAACTGGTTCATATTGACGATGGTGGCAGTGTCCCAGAGTCATGTGATCAGCTTTTGCGACCGTCTGACAAGCAAAGTCAATGTGAAAGTTAGATTCACTAAACACGTTACTACCTTAACCATTGCAATCATTCACTTAACAAGGGTGGCAAGAATAGTCATAAAATGGGCCAAAGCTGACTTAACAAACATCTCAGTTAGCAAAATAAATCTTGGTCATACGTCAAGGACCACCTGTACCAGATTTTTCTTGTACGTGATTCTTTTTAACCCATTGCTGATCTTACAAGATGACCCAGGCAGCATAACAAAGATACCATATATTCAAGGCACATTCTATCTAGTCCCATAGCACAAGGACTTGAAGTCAGGATTATATATATAAACCTGTCTTGCTGTCAGCAGCAGCAGTAAAAAACCAGACAATTAAATACAGCCTAAGATGTAATTAAAACTACTTACAATATATGGGGGGAATTTGTCAGCATGGAGATAATAGACTCGAGGAGCACTGTTTATCTGTGAATAACAAAAGGATGCGCCTTGCATCGTCTCTCCCTGCTGGAAGACTCCTCAGTGGTTAATGAAATCAAGTGCTGGGTTTATTTCAAAGTCCGTTAGCAGAGAGCACGGCAGTGAGCCAATTGTCCAATTAGGAGCAGCTCCTGATGGCAAATCTAACCCTGGTTTGGACATTGTCCAGAAAGGAAATGTTCTAGCTCTTTCATTTTCTTCCCAGTTTTGTTGCACCACATGTGTGCTGTGTTTCAAGCGTGTTGACAAACTCTGCCTTGGCTGATCCCAACTAGCCAAATCCATGGTTGCCGCTCTAGTTTGAAAAGACTTGAAAGGGAATAGGCAGAACACGAGAGTCGGTTCGTTCTCAAGCTCTGCTAGATTTTGGCTGACTCAAATAGATCCATCTCACTTGGTTTTGGCAAACAAGGTGCATATTCATTTGATGTCAGATTTTCTAATTTTGTACCTCTTCGGTGAAGAACCAAGGTTTTCCTTAACTTAATCAAATTTTCCACTGGGTAATTGATACAGTCCCAAAATATGTAATGTTTTTAAAAAATCATGCATAGTTCTAATAGCAAACTATTTCTAGTGGTCAAATTAGATAAAGCAGCAGTAAACATTGTCAGCTTTACTCCTAATCTCTACAGATGCCCCTAATGAAGTTGTTGATGAATAAAAAAGCACATCAAGATGTAAATATTACAAGCGTGCAGTATTTCGGTTTCATTCTTCAATACTAAACATGACTCGGAGTGTATATAGGCAGTTGACATTAATCATATAAGAAAGACAGGGGTGACAAACTCAAGGCCCATGGGATGGATCTGGCCTTTGGGGTGCTTAGATCTGACCTGGGGAGGGGGCACCCTGGGAACAGTGAAGGACTGGCACACAGTGCCTCGGCCAGATAAAATGGAGCTTGGGAGGGCTGTACGTGACCTTCCTGAGCTTCATTTTTGCTGGCAGAGGGTTATAGGAGGCCATCAAAGCCAAAAATGGAGCTCATGAGGGCCATGCGCAGAGGGTTGTAGGAGGCCGTTGCAGCTGAAAATTGAGTTTGGAAGCCCGTTTTCAGTGGCATAGCACTTAGGCCACCACAGGTGACCCTGATATGAGTGATGTTGAACTGGCCATGCCTACCCTGGCCATGCCCACCCCAGCCCCCTGAGGTCAAACACAACCTGATGCAGTCCTCAATGAAATCGAGTTTGACACCCCTGATATAAAACATCCAAGAAGATGACTATGTTGGTGCATGTTTAAAATTTATTATTTTAACTTCATTGTTGAATGAAATTTATTCTGTATAAAATAATGACTATATGTAGCAGGCCTGTCAAACTAGCAGCCTGTGGACAGGATGTGTCATGTACAGGCCACACCTACCATAACTCCACAAAGGCAAAAAATGTCATGATACGTCATGTGATGTGATCAAAATTGACATCCGTGATATGTAGGTTTAGATATGGGCATAGATATACATATAAATGTAGTACTAAATAATTTGCTCTTTGGCCATTAGTTGGCAAAGGCTGTTATATATTTGCAGGTTCACATGTTACATTAAACCAGTTTTTAATTATAACTGGTTGAACAAACCATAATTGCTTAAATTTACCCATCATGTAAAGACATACCGTTTATTTCACAAACCAATGACTACATTATTGATTAATGGGATGAACGAGCAACTGATCTACTGTCTTAGCACTGGAAAGGAATAGATCTGTGGTTAATGGCTAAAGAAAAAAAAGGATTGCTTTTGTTCTTTGGTTTTTGCCTTTTCCCTTCTCCTTCTCTCCCTTTGTACATTCCCATCTGGTTTTTAGAGTTGGAAGAGTTTATGGTGATTTAATGTATTATATGACCCCATTTGATGTGAGTTAATCAAGTGTATTACGCCATATGTGAACTGAGCCAGTGAGTAACTTCAGGGCTATGCAATTGCTTGATCCTGTCTTTCTCCTTCAATTTAAACACCATATATCACTGAGTTAAAAAAAAAAACTTTTGTCATTTGCCGCCAATACCTCAAGACAGAAAGAAAAAACATCAGTTAATATTTCCCATATCCCATCTATATTCCATGCTATTGTCATATGACTTATGCAGGAGAGCTGACAAGTGATTATTTCTTTTGAGAAAACAAGGAAGCAAAATCTGAATTTTCAGGCTTCTTTCTTCTTCTTAATTCCCCAATAGTTGATTCAAATAAGCAGGCTTTATTATTTTTACATGTTTTTACTGCTCCCACCCCATGAATGCGGATTTTTGGAAACCAAAATGAAAAAAAATATATCTTGAAATACCAGTCGCTAAGTTCCAGAGAATTTATTACAAAAATAAGAGATTCCTTCAGAAAGAATTTCAGGTTCTCTGATTAAATCTGATTTTAAAAAGGTAGGGAAAGATCTTCACTAGGCCATATATTTTTCCCTGATACTCTATTCAGGAACAACAGAACTAAAATTCATAGCATAATGGAGGACAGATTTCAAAAACCATTGATTTGCATTCGCCTTAAAATATAACTATCTGACTAATTTGACATTGACTGATTACATAACTATAAATGTTAATTTTTCACAGACCGGATCTTATACAATTCATTAGAAACAATATGTATGTACATTTATACTTTTCGAAAGTCAATACACTGCAGTAGTTTATTTACTGTTCTGAAACACAATTTTCAAGTTTTCAACACCCCAAGAAAACATTTCATGTTCTAAAGTTTCACTCCAAGCTATTTAGCTCAGGTCAAGAAGAAGCTCAGTTGCAACAATTGACTGTCAGAGTCAATGCTCAGAGACTGAAACCCATTTTAGATGTTTAAAAACCCCATAATTTCTTGTCTGAATTGTACATTTACTGTTGATTTTATATTAGTGCCTATTTAAATTTAGGATTTAATTTTCATGTGCTACAATGTCCTCCATTTTTTAAAAAAAATTATCCTGATTTGGAATTTCTTTTAGTGAAAAGTAATATATTTTCAAACATAAATTATATCTATTCAGGACTTGTTTTTGTACCAGTTGCTATTTTTTAAAAAAAGACTGTTTACAAACTGTGTAAGAGATACAGAATACAGCATTTGCCTTACAGAAAGAAGCTTCAAATCCAAAGCATGAAGTGTATTTTTATAGTTGTGATGTTGTTCATGCTGGTTAGCTTGTGTTTACAAAACACACTCAACTTATGCTTTTATTTGCTATAGGGATTTTATTTTTTAATGTTTATTTTCATCTCATTTAGAAGGGTTGATAGGTATTACATAGTATAGATAACCCCTAACTATTTAAGTAATTGTAAAATGAAAAATAAGGATGCAAGGGATTGTTTTGCGTTCTTATTGTTCTCAGTGGTGAAATACTCAAAATGTTCTAAAGAACACAGCATTCAAAACACTCTGATTAATTTCTGAATGATGCTACTGTGTTCTTAATTTGGAACATTTTATTCTTTATTTTGCATATACCCCTTTTCTTTCTTTCCTAGTGACTTAGTCCTGGCGTTAAAATGGGAAGTGGTGGATAAGCTGAAATATTACTTGTGTGGGAGGAGTTTGAAGTCAAGATCAACAACAGTCCATTGGTGTATTCAGCTGGTTTGGACTGGTTCGGGTGAACCAATAGTGGTGGGTGGTGGTGACATCCTATGTAGTCTCATTTTTGACACTGTGTGTGAGCAAAGCACATGCATGGAAGGCCACGTGTGCTCGTGAGGTGAGCTTGCACATGTGCACTCACATTTGTGAACGGGGGGTAAAGTTCTGTGAATCCCACCTCTACTCACAATGACCAAGCACAATAACACAGTGCATTAGTGGTTAACTGCTCTCTCTGGATTCCATTTCAGCCCAACCGTTTGTTTCAAAGAGGGGTAAAAGAGGCCATTTATCTTAACATTGAGCCCCTCTCAACAAAGGGGGAGAGTTAACACACCACTTATCTCCTCTTTACAACACAGTCCTGTCAGCAGTTCCAAGAAGATTGCAATCACATTTGCACTCTGATATGGGTGACTCTGAGGGCACAGATTAAACCCCCAAATGGCCTCAAGATCTCTTAGGCAGAGTGCTAAGACCAGATGACAGCAAAGAAATATGATCCTTCCTTCCAACCCTCCTCCCCATACTGTAAGAACCAATCCCTCCATAGCCCCCACCATCCTCTCAGAACCCATTAATTTTCTTGGATGAGAAGCGAAATGTCGTCTTCATCTTCCTCAAGGAGAAAAACAATCTCGGTGCTTTTTGAAAAAGCACTTTTGGGACAACTATGACCCGGATGACTGAGAATCTCCACAGCCATATTTACACAATGAAACAAGCTAAAGAAACAACCCAAGAAAAGAGTCAACACAGAAAATCATTTTGTAATACTGTTCTAATTGTTGCTTTAGGTAAAGTTTTGGACTGAGGTAATTATATCAATGCAGCAATTTCCCAGGGTAGATGAAAAATTCAGCAAAATTACAGCTAAATCCATAAAAGCTGGACTTAGCACAGTCCCCCACCCCAAATCTATCACAAACACAAATAGGCTAAATTAACTAAGGTCTGTAACTTTATGGAATCCTATCAATATGTTCTTACGTATTTTCTCCTTATCATGAGCAGTAATTCAATAAATAAATCCATCCATTGTCTTTTAATGCCTTGAGGTATTAAGGCCTTGAGATGTTGGGGTGAAAAGTAGTTATAGAAATTGGATTCTTTTACTCACACTATTTTCAGTCATCATATTACAAATACTGTTGTCCTTACAGATGAAAAAAACAATTTTGAATCAAGTAGTGCAATTCTCCATGAAAGGAAAGAAAGTTTAAAGAATAGAGATTGTTGATTATCTGTCATCCACAGGGGCCATTGTATAACTCTGAGAAGAACTGTGTTGTTTTTATAAAAAAAAGAATTGTGGAAAAATAACTGCAATGCCTCGTTTAAAAGACTAGCTTTTACAGCAACAGGACCAACAGGAACTGTTGTTTGTCTTTCCAGTCATCCTCTTCAGTTGAATGTCTCAACAGAACTTTAGAGGTGTTTTTTTTTTAAAGTTCAGAATTTTATCCAGGGGATATTCAGTTCAACCTTCAGGATTGTAAAGTTTAATTCAAAAAATCATTAATGCCATTACAGTTATAGGGCATTAACTTCCCCTCAGCAATTTGATTCAGGTTTGGTATCACTAAATACCTTTTTGTAGGCGATGTCCAGGCTGAACCTGAGGGAGGGGTCAAATGCATCATCAGTCATGAGTCCAGAGGTGGTATTCTACCGTTTTGGACCGGTTCACCCAAACCACTAGCGGAAATTGTGGGTGGCTCCGCCCACCTGCCCTGGCTCTATGGGATCCCATTTAGGCCCTTTTTTTGCCAAAAGCGCATGCGCGGAAGACTGCACGCACTCATATTTGCGAACTAGTAGAGAAGATAAGTGAATACCACCCCTGCATGAGTCCCTTTGTGCCCACAAGAGCTCTGTCCAGCCTTGAATTTCTACTACTCTTGTCTCCTGCTAGTTTCCCTTGGCCATTAATAGTTCAGATTCTTACAGAGAGCTCAAGCTTACAATAAAGCTTTATAACCATTTTAACTGTCTGAATCTCCTTATTTTGCTGGTGCTTGGCACTCTTCCCCATAACCCATGTTAACCTGTGTTAAACTGCCTTTTTTTTCTTAATTCACATCCCTTAACTTTCTCAGATAGAATGACGAGGTGTAAATCCTATTCTTATTCCCACCAATAACATAACCACTACCACCCACCTGATTGATTTTAACAACAGCTGTTGCTGTTGCTGCTTTGAGTGAATAATATCTCTCATTTCCTTCCTGGCAAGAGTTTGGCATAAATGGCCTTTTAAATTTCTCCATGCAATTTGAGCAGACAAATTGAGTGGAAGCTCTCTCCAAAATTCTTTAGAGGAAAAAGATTTTTTCCTCCAAACAGTTTCTCAAGGACAGAAGTCTTGCTGAGAAGCGACAGCAGAGATATTGCTGAAAAAGTCACAAAGAAGAATTCCCTCCTGAAATATTCTGTAAGACTTACGGATGCATGACCAGCCAAGAATGTGGCAGGCCACTGAAAGCAGAACCATGGAAATCAGGCACAATCCTTGGGTACATAATTAAATAAATGTAAGAAACATCAAGGCCATATTCTCTAAAACTCTCTCCCCGGTGTCTTTGAGCCATCTCAGCTCAAATTACCTTGCAAATGAAAAGAATTAATTCTCACATAAGTTCCCTGGAGCTTTAGAGGGAAGTAAAAGTATAGCAGGTATCTTCTCTCCAAATCCTTAATGATGATGTTCGTCCATCCTGTCCGAAGAGGACCTTGACATCTAACAGGTTGTGGGGGCTGTCCTCATAGACCTGAGCCACCTGTGTGCAGGTCAGCAGCTACAACTCCCAGTGTATCTTCTCTCCAAACCAGTGGTGGGTTCCAGATCCTGGTGCCTGCATGCATTGTACTTGCCTGCAATGCTTCCCAAGCCTGCTCTAGCTGCTCGGCGGAGCGTCTCACAGGTACAATACGTGCCATGCACATACACGGAAGCACCAAAGGCTTAAAGGACAGGTAATGAGCTCAGGTGGGTGGATGGGCCCTCAGGAGCACCATACAGGAATGGTGCCCGGTGCTCCAGGCAGGGTCCAGTACGCTCGTACCAGAGCATACTGCCTGCAACCCACCACTGCTCAAAACCCATAAGCATGCTAGAGAGAACCCTTTCTATTTTGTTATTTTTATTCTTCATAGTTTTATCCTTTTTATTCTTTGTAGTTTGTATTAGTTTATGTTTGTATTACTGTATTTTTTTAAACGAAAGTATTATACAAAAAAAGACTGAAGCCATCATCGCAAACCATGCCTTCTTGACAAATATGTTCCAAATTGCCCACTGCCAAGATACTATCTCCAAACGGTGTGACTCAACGCATCACAGTTTGACTAGGAATGTGCAGTGTTTTGGATCCAAAGTTGAAAATGTGCTTGAGAGTGGGTGTGTGCTGTCACGCCACACCTGTCATCTTTCAAGAAGCTGAATGTTCCCTGGCATCACAGGGTAGCCATGCAGTTTTAGGAAAATACATATTTCAGCTGAGGAGGCGCCAACAAGGAGAGACTTGATTGATTACAGCATGTATGGGCATATATCTGAAGACATATTAAAAGCCTTCTTAACTCAGACATGTACAGGTATTTTTTGCAACTCAATAGCCACTAGGTGAATGCAAGAAAAAGATAAAGCTTCTTTAAGGCTATGCTGACAGATGAGTGCCCATCCCGTCTTTGGTTTTATGTACAAAGGGGTGCAGTTTTATGGTTAGGACTCTTCTAGCTATCCTGATGCATGAATAGATCATATGTTGATGAGTACTTAGGGGATGGAAAGGCAAATCCAAGTAAGTGCAGCTATAGCCAGCTGTTTGCAAAACAAAATCCAGCATGGGATTGGAAAGGGGATTCTTAATTTTCATGGCAGAAGGATTCTTATAGTTCTAGATCTTACTCAGAGCATTCAAGCAATCTGTTCTGCCAGGCATAAAGTCCTTTCCACATGTCACTAGACCCACATCTTTCTTCCCAATATTATGCAGAATTTTCCCATCAGTGTGCACTGCCAGAGATTTCCTCAGCTTTTTCTCCTTGCGCTATCAGCTTCCCTTCTAGCTGGACAGTTGCAATTCTGACTGCCATCTTCCTTGTCCTTCTGTCATGATGTTTCATTTTTGTGGTGGGGGAAAAAGCAGCAGCAAGCTAATGTCTGAAGATATAATGGGACAACTTATTGCAGGTAACTCATTCCAGTTATGTTACCCCAGCTGACTTGCTCTGGCTGACTTACCACAGGACAACTTGCCATGGGACAATTAAATACAGGACACCTGAGGAGGGGGACAAGTAGAATTGTAGTTCACCCAACAAGGACAAGGCCCTCTGCGATTCATTTGTCCATCTCTTGAGTTATCCTGCATTGAATTGTCCTGCGGAAAGTTGGCTGGAGCGAGTTGTCACAGACTAGTGATTGGAGAGATTAAGAGATTGTGATAAGGCATGATGGGATTCTAGTTACAGGAGGCAGACAGAACTCCTATAATGGGGAAATGCCCTTCCTTGATTTTTGGAGAAAACCCAGCCACTCTGTCTTTGTAATGCTCCCTCTGCAGTCCAAGTATTGTCTATAGTATAGGCTTAGTTTCCAAGATCCAACTGATAACTTTAGAACAGGGGTGTCAAACTCACATCATCACGGTGGCGTCATGTGACGTATTGGGACTTTCTCCCTTCACTAAACCGGGTGTAGGCTGGGAGTTTGACAGCCATGCTCTAGAAGGTGACAAGGAGGTGCTCAGGAAAGGACAAACACCATCTCTGGAAAAGCCCTCTTAACTCCTGGCAAATAGATGGGGAAGAAATGGAGGTAGTGACAGATTTTATTTTCCTGGGCTCCAAGATCACTACAGATGGGGGACTGCAGCCAAGAAATTAAAAGATGCTTGCTCCTGGGGAGAAAAGCTATGACAAATCTAGACAGCATACTAAAAAGCAGAGATATTACCCCGCCAACAAAAATGTGTAAAGTCAACTCTATGGTTTTCCAGTTGCAATGTATGGCTATGAAAGTTGGACCATAAGGAAGGCTGAGCGCTAAAGAATTGAGGCCTTTGAACTATGGTGCTGGAGTAGACTTCTGTGAGTCCCTTGGACTGCAAGATGATCAAACTGGTCAGTCCTAGAGGAGATCAACCCTGACTGCTCTTTAGAAGGCCGGATCCTGAAGATGAAACTCAAATACTTTGGCCACCTAATGAGAAGGAAGGACTCACTAGAGAAGAGCCTAATGCTGGGAAAGATTGAGGGCAAAAGAAGATGGAGGTGACAGAGAATTAGGTGGCTGGATGGAATCACTGAAGCAGTAGGTGTGAGCTTAAATGAACTCCAGA
The DNA here is from genome assembly GCF_051295495.1 of Thamnophis sirtalis. Taxonomy (NCBI): domain Eukaryota; kingdom Metazoa; phylum Chordata; class Lepidosauria; order Squamata; family Natricidae; genus Thamnophis; species Thamnophis sirtalis. The sequence goes on from NW_028261390.1 coordinate 25,729,437, forward strand.
GGATGGTAGAGGACAGAAAAGCCTGGAGCAACATTGTCCCTGAGTTCGCGATGGGTCGGACACAACTTTGCAACTAACAACAACAACAGAAAATGCTTAAACTTGGAATGGAGAATCATGATGCCAGAGCAGCCTATTTGTGCCCCTAAATTTATCTACGATTTGTTTTAATGCCAAGTTTTCCACCCGTTCTACTTCCTAGGTTTGCATTCCATCATTTTCTAGCAAAGAAAATTATAATTTCTATTGTAATATCTCTGTTCTTTGTCATTTATAAGCATAATCCAATCTAAAGCTTTGCTTAAGTCACAGTCTATCACCATAATATAGCATTTCCTGAGATTTGGGGATTGTTTATATCTGAATTTGTGATTCAGAATCCTCCTGGTACTTTAGGATAAATCATTCTTCTAGCACAGCAATGTGACAGCAATTACTGCCATTTAAACCAGGTTATCATTAATGGTTTGAGGCAGGTGAGAATTCCAGAGGAACCACAAGCAGATATATATATAAATGAAAATGGCAAGTTCAATAGAATTATTTTGCAGTTGTGGATAGTAAACTCTATTTGGGATAGACAAATATTACTGACAAATTTAATGCCATTAAATAGCATAGGCTTGGAATAGATGTGGCAATGTCACTGTTATCGTGTTTATCAAGATGTCATTTTTATTTTGGGGTGGCAGCATAGCATTGTGGCCAGAAATATACAAAAAAATGGAATAAGATTTAGAAGGATGTTTACATTCGGTTCTTGACAGCAAGAACTCTTCTTGGCTTAAAAGTTGTCAAAATATGTGTTACTTGACCAGCAGCAATCCTGTGCAACTTTCTCTCAAAAACTAAATATGCCAAAATTGTTTATGCAAAAGTAAGTTTGATGGTCTTCAGTCAAGCCAGTTCTCACTTTTTCCTTCATACTTGATTATGCAGCTGTAATAAATTTATAAAAGTCAATCACTAATGCAAGGTGAAAATCTGCTTCCAATTTCTTTTTTAAGCATAATTTTATTAAGAATGTTGATTTCAAAAGTTAAAAACTAATACAAGCTAAATTTAGAAATAGAGAATGTAATAAACAAAGACAAGAAATATATTAAAAAGTGACTCTCACTCTTCATCATGAATAGACATAGTATATTTAGTAACTATTCACTCTCTATTATAGTATAAATAGCTATCTCTTCATCCTGTATTGGAATGAAGAGGTATCTATAGATAAGATATATCACCTATTGATATCTATTATCAGGCCCAAGCAACCTGACACAAGAGTCACCACTGGGTGGTTTCTTTATTATTGCTTGCTTATATACAAACATCTTGCCCGTCTAAAACATTTAACTGCATAACTTCTAGATATACCCTTCAAAGTATCTGTGGAAGAGAATATCTGTAGCTCAGAACTGAACTGTGAAGTCCTTGGTATTCTCTGAGCTTGGTTGTTTTCTTACAGACATTTCAGACTAGGCAATCTCATCAGTGCTATATTCTAGTGCAGGAGTCCTCAAACTTTTGAAACAGGGGGCCGATTCCTGGTCCCTCAGACTGTTGGGGTCGGACTGGTTGGGTTGGTGTAGCTATATGATCATGTGACTGAGTGGTTGTGGCTATGTGGTCAGGTGACTGGGCGGGCATGGCCAATTTAGCAGTGTATTTTTGCCTTTGTCCTTGCTGTACTTGCCCCTCCCCTACTCACCAGCCCTGGATTACAAGGCTGTGAAAAACAGCCATGTAAGGCTGTTAGGCTGAAAGGCTGTTTTGAAAGCACTTTTAAAGCACTACTTTACAAGCTGACAGCTGCTTTTCAAGCCAGCAGCAGCCGCTCCCCTACTTACCCACCAGCCCTGGATCACACAGCTGCGAGATCACTTGGCCCTCCCCTGAACCCTTCGGCCTTACCTTCGGCAGCAGTGGTGGGATCAGAAGTGTAGCTCAACTGGTGAAATAACTAACCAGAGGTGCAGCTGGAGTGGATGCTCGCTGGAAGATAAGGCGAATGTTGAGGGGCAGGGATTAATCCCACCACTCCAAGGGCCGGATACTTTGCATTGGTGGCTAGAATTTGGCCCGCGGGCTGTATTTTGAGGATCGGTGTTCTAGTGGCTTGCCCTGTCAATGTTGATGGGGGTGGTCTTGGTGTTTCTTGATGAGGTTGTTTTTTATTGTTACCTTATTTGTCTGAGTTGGTATTTCCTTGCTTGGGATATTGTTTACTTCCTGATTGTTGGTCCAGTGTTAATATTAGAGCTTAATTCTGCTCATCTGGGTGTTGATTGCTGGTGAGGAAGTGTTTTTGTTTTTTTGTTTCCTTTTGGGTTTTTTGATTGTATCTTTTGAATGCTATGTAGTTTTTTTATCTCTATTTGAATGACATGAAGATATTGTTTATCCATATTTGAAAGATGGTTTCTCTCTCGTTCTTCACAGTGATTGTTGTCTTCACTAGTTCACATAGATATCTTCAGTCAGCCATGACTAACACTGGAAGCCATAGGATCGGATTTCTCTTCAATTCTTCATAATCGTATCTCACATATTTCTTCAAGGCTTTAACAAGTCTATTTTGTAGATCCAGTAAGAAAACATTTTCCAGGTCATTCTCTTGATTTATCATTTGTATGTCCCTTTAATTTTAAAACCTCACCCACTTCTTTGTATATCTGGTAAACATCCTTCCCCAAATCATTGGCCTGTCATTTGTACTTTCACTTTTGGTATTTTGTTTTCTCAGATTAAATTTGTTCCACGTCATTCCTTCATTAACATCTTTTGGGCTATTTAGAAGGAGTTTTTTGGATTGCTTCTATCCATAGAAGCAGATATCATTGCTGATACTGTTGATATTGTAGTTACTAATTCCGACTCCAATCTTAAAGACCTCCTTTAATATTTCAGATATGTTGTTTTGTGCCTTTTGTAAGTTTCACTATTAACTGACATCAAGAACACAAGAGACATCTTCAATTCGTCACATCTATCTCAGAAGTAAAAAAAAATCTGGTTCCAATTTCTCAGGTATATTTTTGGTCTACAAAATACCTCAGCAAATTTATTCTTTCTGTTCTAACACAGCAAATTTGTCCTTAAATGAGACTCACTCTGCACAAGATGTGGGAACTTACAACAATTCTGTTGGCATATCACATATAGTCTATATATATATATAAGGTTGCTTATCTATCTTAAATCAGTACTAGCAAGCCCTCTACATTTCCCCCACCAAGTTGCAACATAAATAATGTGAATAAATGGGAGAAGAGACTATTCAAAAGATTGGAAGGATAGACAGATGAACATTCTTCAATTCTTTTTTCACTTCAGCTATATGGCAACTGTTTATGCATGTCAAGAGGTATCAGTAAGATTTCCTGCAGTGTGTAAGAGAAGTAATAACAGTAGTAACTAATACTTCTTTTGTTGATAAGATTTTTTTTTTTTGCAAAAATGCCCATAAATGTACAAAGACAAATGTAGCCAGTTTGAGAATCGGTTAGCAGAATCGTAAAGAAAAAGAACATGGCAATTTCGTAATACATGTATTATGAAATTTTAATTGCATTAAAGATACATGTGGTTAGCTTTAGACATTTTAATACAAATTTCTAAAAGCAAGTTAAACCAATATGCCATAGAGCAGGGTATCAAACTCAAGGCCCGTGGGCTGGATCCAGCCTACAGGGTGCTTAAATCTGGCCCACAGGGCCAGCCTGGAAATATCCCATTTTTGGCTCCATGGCTCCTGCTGCACTTTGCTGGCCAAAAATGGGCCCTGCGGAGGGCCCATGCAGCCAATTTTTGGGCTCCCTAGCCTCCAGCAGCACTTGGCCGGCCAAAAATGGGGTCCATGGGGCCCATTTTTGGCCAGCAGAATGCTGCAGGAGGACTGGATTAGAATTATGTACCCTCAAGTAGGTGCCTGATCTGGATAGAAAACAAGCAACATCCTATGTTAATATTACAATTTAATGCCAGATTTTACATATGTAGATCCATTTAACCTACGATCAACAATCTATAATTGAAGCCATTTCTATTTATTATCCTGAAAATTTACCTCTGCTGTTAGATGTTGTATTATCATGTTATTTATGCTATTGCACTTTTATTATTGATTGAATAATAAAAATACATTAGCATAAATAGCTTTTCTGCCAGGAAAAGCAATTTACTATTAAACAACAGGGTATAAATTTAGAAATAAAAAGTTTAGTGGAGTATGAAGAATAAGTAATAAATGTTTGCCAGTAATATCTGGTAGAAGAGATAGAAAAATAGTTATAGTAAAGAACGGTGGAAAGAAAGAAGGGAAAAAATGTATCTTGAGCCTGTGTCAAATGCTCAATATAGCCGCGTCTACCATGGCCACGCCCATCACTGCCCATCCCACCCCATCCCACCCAACCTCCAAAGTCCAAACACAACCTCTCAATGAAATCAAGTTTGACACCTCTGCCATAGAGCTAGCCTGCCTGCAAAATACTACATGGCCATTAGATGGCAGCATGGAAACTGAAGAACTGTTTGCTGCTATCTCATGGCTCTCCCAGTTTTAGCAGGTCAAAAACAATTTTCCCTAAAATAATTTGATGCTACTTCCTATTTGTAAAGAGACCCACTACAAGTGGCAGCCCTCTGAGTGCTTGTGATCTTCATTTGGGCTAACAGCTTGGAGAAAATGCAACATAATATTGGAGAAGGCCTTGATATTGAGCAAACTCAATCTTTAATGCTGCAAGGGAAGTCAGTGCTGTCAGTAGTGGCTATGGCTGGCAACAACTGTGGTAGTGCTGCTTCCTTTATTAAAGAAACAACAGTAAAAAGTCTATCCGCACAGAACCTCTCATTGACATAAGCAGGGAAAATCTGCAATACATTAATTAGCCACAGAACCAGGAATAAGCAGCCAAACGACCCAGTTTTACTTGACTTTCTGTGCAGTCCAGGACTAAAACTTAGTATTTTTTTCAAAATAAATCTGAAACATGTTTATAAAAAGAGCACACTTAAGACCTGAAAAGTTCCATTACACAAGAAGATGTCTTTGCATATAAATAGGAATCTTGTCTTTCTCAGAGCTCAAGCCCATATGTTCCCAAGGAGCAGTGCCCGAGGAAGGGAAATATGCCCAACCATATGCTAACATAGCTAATAGGAGCTGAACCAGAAGTGGATTTCAAAAAAAATTACTACCGGTTCGGTGGGTGCGGCTAGATGGGGGACATGTGAATGACTGGGCGTGGCCAACTTGACATCACTCACTCACGCACAATCAATCACATGACCCCCTCACCAAGCCATGCCCACTGAAACGGTGGTAAAAAGTTTTGATGGGGGGTGGGTCCAGCTCTCCTGGAGCTAAGGGAGCACCTGCAAACTACCCAGTAAGAAAAAAAGTTTTTGTCCTCCCCAGCCCCCAGGAGCTCTGCAGGCTTCAGCAAGGCTGAGGAAGGCAAAAGCTCCTCCTTTTTGTGAAAAACGGCCCATTTTTCATCCATTTTCTGCATTTTTCCTTTCCCCAGCCCTGCTGAAACCTGGAAGCTGGGGGAAGGCAAAAACACTTCTGCTTTTGTGAAAATGGCCCATCTCTGGGACCTCTCTGAGACTGGCATGCGCACACCATTAAAAAAGGAATAAAATTACATTTTTTCAATGAAGATTGTTCTGCACATGTGCAGAACAGAAAATAAAGATGGCGATGCCCAGGATAGAACCAGCACAGTCACATGTCTGGCCGAGTTACTACCTCTTCAGCTGAACCGGTCCGAACCGGTAGAAACCCACTTCTGAGTTGAACAGATCCGAGCTTCTGACCAGCACCAAAATAAACTTTTCAATTCTTTTCATAAGATTATCCATCTTATAACTCTCTTCTTTTCTGTAGTATAATTAGGTGATTATACTACTCATTGTCTTGGTGTCGAAGGTCAGAATTGCAACCTTTATATTCTAATATATCCTAGTTGTTTACAGAAGGAGAAGAAAGATGATTCAGAGGACTACAGCAAAGCCTCATAAAGAGACGTTGAAAAAGATGTAAAAGCTGAGAGGAGATGATGGAACTCTTCTGATACCTGAGAAGATAACATCCAGAAGAAGGATAAGACATGTTTTCTCTCGTTCCAGGATACCAAACACAAAATCATGAATTTAAATTGCAAGAATAAAAATTATAATAGAATATTAGGGGGGAAAGAACCCTTCCTAGCAGACCCATTCAACAGTGAAACTATTTATCTAGAAAGGAAGTGACTTCACTTGAGATGATCAAGCAAAGCCTACAGTCATTTGACTACAGGATGTTGTAATTTCAACTTCTGCACTAAGTAAGGAGTAGACTTATGGTATAAGCAGCACCCTCTTTCTACTTATCTCTAAGGACTCTTTGAATGACCCTAAACCATGAAATTGTTTGTTTTTTCTCTTTAGCCTGATGTGTGAACCAGAAGTGGGTTGCTCCCGGTTTGGCCCGGTTCAGCCGAATCAGTAGAGGAATTCAGGCCTGGGTCGCAGAACTGGCAGCCACCCAGGCCTGCCCCACTCCCCAAACCAGTTCTCTCGCTGCTGCTGGGCCATCACCATTTTGGTTTTTAGTGACTGTGCGTGCGCAGTTCACTGTAAATTAAACAGTGCATGTGCGCGGGTTATGAACTGATAGTAAAACTGTCAGCAACCCACCTCTAGTGTGAACCCATTCAAGGAAGCACATCATTATTTAATGGATACATTCACATGTGATACTACACAGAATCAAAGAAAACACATTATTGTTTAGCATAATGTGTAAATCAGGTGTTGCCCAATTATATAAAAAAGTAAGTCAGTTAGATTACGTAGAAATCGGAGTTCATTTCTGAGCATGATGATGGTGTTTGTAGGATTCTGTAAAATCACTTTTTTTCTTAACACTTGAAGTCAGCACTATTAACATTTCAGTTTGGATCAACTTTTATAACCACCCCAGAAAGTGATGAATTCCATTTTACAAGGAGCTGCAATGCCAGAATCTTGGAAAGAGGACAATATTGCATTGTTACCAAAGGAACAACAAGATTTAATTTCTATTAAGAATTATAGACCAATTTCTTTATTGAACAATGATGGAACTGCTATCAATTTTGGAAGATAGACTAAAAAAGTTTTTACAAAAGTTTATTCATGAAGATCAGTGTTGACTTTACCTAAATGAAATTAAAAGACAATGTGAGAACTATACTGAATGTGGTAGAATGTCTATCAAGCTGTGCAAACTTCTTAGATGCCAAGAAAGCTTTTGACAATTTGAATTGAGTATTTCTGTTTGAAGTTTGGGAAGATATGGATATTGCTGAGAATTGATTTCAAGAAATTGAGTTGATATATACATCTCAAAACGATTATTGTTAGTTGTGAAGTTGTGTCCTGCCAATCGCGACCCCATGGACAATTTTCCTCCAGGACTTTCTACCCTTAACCATTCTCTGGAGTCCATTTAAGCTCATGCCTACTGCTTCAGTGACTCCATCCAGCAACCTCTTTCTCTGTCGTCACATTCTTCTTTTGCCTTCAATCTTTCCTAGCATTAGGTTCTTCTCCAGTGAGCCCTTCCTTCTCATTAGGTGGCCAAAGTATTTGAGTTTCATCTTCAGAATCTGGCCTTCCAAGGAGCAGTCAGGGTTCATCTCCTCTAGGACTGACCAATTTGATTGCCTTGCAGTCCAAGGGACTCACAGGAGTCTTCTCCAGCATCATAGTTCAAAGACCTCAATTCTTTGGCACTCAGCCTTTCTTATGGTCCAAGTTTCACAGTCATACATTGCAACTGGGAAAACGTGACTTTATGCACTTCTGTTGGCAGGGTGATGTCTCTGCTTTTTAGTATGCTGTCTAAATAAAGAGCAAAATTAAAAATAACAGCCTTTATGATAAACATTAATTTCATTATAAACTAAATTTTAATTATTAAAACTCTAGAAAATTATGTTTGCCAGCTATGTCCTGGACTATGAATTATAACGTTCTTACACACTTAAGTTTCAAAGATAATACAAGGTGTTAGGGTGACTTAAATATTGCCAAAAACAAGAATGCAAACATACTTTTTTCAGATATGTTTAGAAACATTATATTCTAACTCAGGGTCCATTTATCCTTGTTGGCAAGGAAACAAGCTTCTATTATACTAGCAAGCTGATTCATGTACTTATACACACAAGTTCTCCATGCTGAGAAGAGACAGAAAAATTGTTTCCTTTCTGTAGTCATGAATAAATGTTCCTTATATTTTAATCTGGAAGGCATTTCATGTATAACCTTAGCATTTATGTCAATACACAAATGTGTTTTTTAAAAAAGTTATGCAAAAGTTAATCTTGTAATAAATGAAATAACAAGGCCAACACGTAGGTGTTCTCTTTAAGTGCATTAAGTACCTACGCCTTTCTGCAGGCTGAAAGACATCTGTAGGTGTTTTCTGTGGGTGTTCTTGCAAAAAACACTGAAATCTATCATTTTTACATAAAAATAAGAGCTCGTTCTTTTTACACATATAAAATTTGAATTATTGCTGCCTGTAAGATAACAGCCTTAATAGACATTCTTTTTTAAAAAAAACAACAACACGGATGGTATTTTAGCAACCCACATACTATTTTAATAGTGCAGAAAATCCGGCAGACATATAATTCTTAGGCCCTGGCAGAGTGGCTCTTTTTATTTAATTATTTCTTCTATTTGCATGGCCACCCAATTCAAAAGTACTCTGAGCAACTTACAACACATTTAAAAATGAAAATAAAAACATAGACTCACTGCCCCAATCCCGCACGCACTAAAAAATCCTAAAGAATAACTGAAGACAAGCTTTCATGCCTATAAAGCATCCATTAAGATGAGTAGAACTCATTCAATACCAATGCCCACTGGGACGGCAGGTATTCAATACACTTTGATAAGCCAATAAGGTTGAGATTCTCTGAATTTCTTGGGGTGGAGGGATATCATCTCTTCTATAGGACATGTATTATAACAGATGGCATTTCTTCAAATAAGAGGCATGGCTCTATCAAATCCAGTAGGTTAGACTAAATAGTTTTTTGGGGGGACAGGCAGACCCACAAATAAACAGTCCTACGTCATGACGATCAGCATCCTGAATTGCACGAAATAACAGTGTAATATAGGTGTACCTACCAAGGCATACCCATAATTGCCACATTCTGCCAAAGGCAATTTCCAAGTGCATAGCAGTAATTCATCTGGGAGCTGACTAGAGACCAAGACTGATCAACTCCTGATCTGGGAATTAGTTCAATTGGCACAGAAGATGAATTTGTACAAATGCAGTCATGGGCATTGCTGCCACCTGCTCCTCAAGCAAGAACTGAGAGTTCAGAAATAAAAGATTTATAACACATCCAGAACTAAAGATGGAAGATCTACAGTACTGGGTGTCCTAAAATAGATTCTTCCTAGTCCTACTAGAGTTGAGCATTATTTTCTATGAGAACAAATTTATTGAATTCTTACCTTTATCTGCTCATTCTTATCTTCTTTCCCTGTGAGGACAATGCAGTTCCCCACATAGCAGAAGAAGCATATTCCTTAAAATAGTGGAAATCAGTTAGTTTAAATGAGTTTACTCTAGCACAAGGACGCAATGCAAGGACCTAGACTAGCTTTTGCCAACTCTATGAACTCATGATCGGCTTACAGGCAGAGAATGCTGAGGGTGAAGCTCCAAATACTTCTGGCAGGAACATCAAATTGTAAAAGGTTGGGTTAGAGATCCTCTTGTTTGTGCTCAAAATCTAAATCAAGATTCCCTTGATGTGGTTGATCAGTTGTCCCTCAGGCAGCTGAATGTAATGCAACGCCAGATGGTGAATTCCATAGGGAGGTTCCTGTTGTAAATACATTCCAAAGAAAGACAATCTTGTACAATCACAAAAGAAGTTATTCTTTCTAGAGCTGCCTAGGTTTTCTAGTGAGTTATGGGAGAAGAAGACCTCTAGAATTGCTTGGTAGGAATTTATTCAGAATCAAATTTTGTGTCAAGCCAGGCATGACACAAAAATAGTAAACTTCTTTAATCCTATAATTAAAAAGAAAAAAATGTAGCTTTTCATAGTGATCTGCCAATTCTCCAATACACAATCAATTTTTCTTAATTATCACTTGAAAGCACTAAGCCTCATGGAGAGGCAGATACTGTAGATGTTTGCAAAATAAGAGTAGTTAATTAATTAGTAAGTAATCCCATTTTCCATATCTGATGGTGAAACAGAAGCAACCACAAAATTTCAGTCTTTCAAACACTTTGGTTTTGTTTCTGGCATCTAAGAGGTTACATGAGCATAGAAGGGGGGTGTCAAACTATATTTCACTGTGGGCCGCATCAGGGTTGTGTTTGACCTTGGGGGGGGCAGGTTGGTCATGGTTGGGCTAGGTGTGGCCAACTCGATGTCACTCGTGTCGAGAGCACCTGTGGTGGCCCGAATGCTGTGCCAGTGGAAATGGGCTTCCAAGCTCCGTTTTTGGCTGTGATAGCCTCCTGCAACCCTCTGAAAGCAAAAACAGAGCTTGGGAGACCGTCGCAGCCAAAAACGGAGCTCGGGAGCCCATTTTCACAGGCAGAGGCAGTGCGGGCCAATCTTTTGCTGTTTCCAGGGTGGCGCTGTGGACCAGATCAAAGCACTCAGTGAGCTGGATTCATCCCCTGGGCCTTGAGTTTGAGACCCCTGGCTTATAACATACTGTAAGAATGCTATAAGCCATTTTGGAGGCAACTATACCTGCCAATACACATTCTATCAGGGCAATTTTTCAGAGAAGAAAAAAAACTTTGAAGGTGCCACTCCCTACTGCTGAGTAGAGCAGTAAATACCAAGCATGCAGAAAGCAAAGGTAAAGAAATATATTTCTAATGTCAGAAAATATAGCTGCTGCTGTTGGTTTATTTTTGTGCAAGTGTATTTATGTTTAGAAGTTATTTTTGAACAGGATTGCTACTATTCCTCCAACCAAGATTTACATGTTCTTCAGTGTATAGCATTAAATGAACCTATAAAGGTCTCTGCTTTTAATCCTATCCCTCATCCTTTTGCCTTCTCTGACTCTTTCCAGACTTCTTTCCCAGTCTTTAAAAAAACAACACCTGACTTCAAATCTAAAAAAAACTTTTTGGCTAGCTTTTCTTTATTAGTTTTCCTAAACCTCTATCCCTCCCTATTTTCTATTCCCTGCTTTTCTTCCAGTCTGTTTGATATGCACAGCAGACAGAAAAAGTTGAAGAAAACTGAATATAACAGTAAAACATAGCAGTTGAAAACAGTTGACAATCCTGACACTCGGATGTGGGTGTCAAACTCGCGGCATCACTTTGCTGTCTCATTACAAATTGCAATGTTTTCTCCCTTCACGGAGCTGGGGTGGGTGTGGCCTGCTTGTGAGGCATCCGGCCTACAGGCCACCAGTTTGACACCCCTGCTATAGGGTTTCATCACAAAGACTTTTCAAAATACTTATTCTAACCCATTTTTTTAAGACAGGGAAAATGTGATTGAGGAAAGCACACTATCTTCAATTTATTCAGGAAGAGCATAAATCTTCCTAATTGAAAAATAGTTCAGATAGTCCTCAACTTACAACCACAGTTGAGGCCAAAATTTACATTGCTAAGCAAGACAATTGTTAAGTGAGTTTTGTCCTATTTTATGACCTTTTTTGCCCCAATTATTAAGTGAAGCGCTACAAGTGCTAAGTGAATCATGAGGTGGTTAAGTGAACCTAGCTTCCCCCATTGCTTGTCAAAAGCCAGCTAGGAAGGTTACAAATAGTGATCACATGACCATGGGATACTGTTATTGTCACAAATCCATGTCAGTTGCCAAGTGCCTGAATTTGGATCATCCAACTATGGGTCGTAAGTGTGAAAAGTGTGAAAAACAGTCATAAGTCACTTTTTTTCAATGCCATTGTAAATTCAAATGGTCACTGAATGAACGGTTATAAATTAAGGACTATCATACCCTAAATTTCACAGAGAATAAAAGCTAAAAACTTAATTTCCTAACTTGCTATATCTTGGTATATCTTGGCTCTTTCTAATCAGTGGATTTTGTGGGTACCAGGAAAAGCTTATTATTTCTATTTACTCTTAAGCCTCAATAATATGAAATCTCCCAATAAGGAGCCCTTCATTATTGATGATGGTGGTGAGGTATGGTGCCAAACTGGGCATAATACATTGGCAAAGCTTAGGTAGGACTTAGTTGCATCAGGACTGTAGCTCATAGACTTCTGCGTTACAGTGCATCTTCTAATATGTGCAATAATTGAATTTTCTGGAAAGATGTGAATAAACAAACAAACAAACAAATGTTGAAGATACTTGAAATCAGGTTTTTTCTATTAGTTAATATATGTTTTCCTTTTCTCAACCCTTTAAAGGATAAAACCATCAAAATGAAGAAGCCATTAATTTCCTGTAAGGACCATCCTTGGTACAGTTTGTCTCCAATAGGTAAAATGGTAATTAAAGTCCCTCACTGAATTTACTTCATGCATCTCTGAAACATTTGTAATATCTTATGCAATAAGCATCAATAACATTTTTTTTATTTGTTGTTCCATTTATTTCATTGGGATATTTTCTGCAGTATTATGAAGCCTTCCCTCAAATGGCAAAAGAACATCTTTAACTGTGTGCAATACTTCTTATCCTTTTGTTGCATCTCTTTGTTGTGAATAAATCATAGGCTTTAATTATATAGATCAGTTATAGGAGTCATTGCATCATCCTATTATAATTATTAAATTATATTTGTCTTCCTGCCTTTTCAAATTAATTTCATTTATTTCCACAACCGAAACATTAGTTTGCAGACAATGGCCATAAACACGTTGATCTAATTTTCATTCTGGTATCTGGTGCAGGGAGAAGCAACAGGCAACAAATGGTGACACAAGTATTAGTGGTCTGTTTTTCTATGCACGTCATGATTTCATACTCAAATGGATGATTGTGTGGAAGCTTCTGGGAGTTACACATATATAATAGCACTGGATAAGTCTTTATGTGAGGCCTTTACTTCAGGATTTGCTTCACAGTTATTTTCATTCCACAGGATTCAGTTCAAAGTCTTCCTGTTTGAGCTTATCATTCCATTATCAGTGTCAGCCCTGGAAGCCATCTTTGGAGCTTCAGGGCTGCCACATTTAGTGCCTGGGAAAATGGGAGGGGGGTTACACAAGTGGAGGAGGATTAGCCTAACAGCATTCCTTTCTCTGGGAGTCAAGGGCATTCAGTCTGCACCTGGATGGGAGTGACTGGGGGTTGTCTCCAGTTGGGAGGGTTGATGGACTTGTGGATGCAGGGGATGGACTTTATTTTGGGTGGGGAAAACCTGGAACTCTCAGATTCAGATTTTCCCAGATGTGCCAATATGGCATCTCTAATAAAATGGAACTTTGAGTAACTTCAAGCCTTGGGGTTTTCTTTCGTGTTACTTGGAACCCTGAAAATCAATCATTCAATTTACTCAAATTGTTGTCTCAGAAACAAAATCTTTATTTACAGCGTCGTCTTCCTAGCCAAGTGTTCACTTATAATTTCTCTTTCCTTCTTTTTTCCAATGAAAGGAAAGGGTAGATGGTATTTCTTCAGTCTCAGGCATATTAAGTTTTCAGAGTCCATGATGAAACTATTGCAACAGTATTCCAGTGTCATTCCCCTGCCCCCAATACATTGCCACTCCCAACACATTAGAAGGAAAAGATAACTGTCATTGAACCTGTACTTTTTACAATTACAAGTTGAATGATACAGCTGTATTTTCTTGCTGTTCAGATATTTACTATCCTTCTTCTTTTTCCAAAGAGTCTCTGTTTCTTCCATTGGAGAATCAAAGCCTCTTTTTCTCTTGACATCCTGACTGAATTCCATTGGGTTATTGAATATTCTAGGTCTCTTGTTTCTAATTATCATTCTCATCTCTCCAATTTAATCCTTTGTTCAACTGATTTATCATGGACATCCTTCCTTTGCGCTAAAAAAAATCTTCATGCTCCTTTGCAAGTTGTACTCTGGCCTCTTGCTGTTCCAAGGTTTGTTTGTGTGCACCTACTGGAAATATGTGCCAGGTTATATTTAGATAAAAATAGTAACATGATATTAAAATTGCAGATCACATTATGAATGGAGAAACCTAACTTCATTTTTTTAAAAAAAAATCACTACCAATAAAAGGGCTTTTATTTTTTCTTCATTCCTTTTAAATTTTTCAAGGTAGCCAAATACACACTGTGAAATTCTCCAGCAGATTCCACCAGCACATTTCTCTTTGTATTCTCCATTTACTTACCAAGAAAATCTACTTACTAGAACTTGGCTGCCTTATAGTCCCTTAACTGTCTCTGCTCACTCAACAGGAAACAGTCACTGACAGCATGCAATCAGTAGTTTTCAGTGTGCATCCTCACATTTTGCAGCTACCATATTCAGGAAAGGACCCTTGTCACTTTCCTATGTGAATCCATACTCCATCTACATACAGCAGAATATAGATAAAAAATAAGATAACATTTGGAAAAGCTCAGACAGACACTGCTTCAATTCACTGGAGAATAAGATGGAGGAGGAAGAACAACACAATCAAACTTGTAGGATACTGTTATTATAAATCACAATTGAAATAGTCTTGCCAGGATATGGTCTGCCTAGTATGGGGTTACAGAATCAGAAAAGTTTGTTTCTCTAGAATCATTTTTCCCCTTGTGACTTCTTCCTATTGAATTCCACAGAAAAATCTCTTTTACTTACTTATAGAAACCAAAAGTGTACAGAGAAGTTCAAGCCTTGTTTTCCTCTGTCCCAAAAAACAGTAGATATTGGGCCTTTGCCTAAAAGAACTAGTCTGGCATTCATTCATTTTTCAAAAGATTTAAACTTGCCTCCTTTATGCTCAGATCAAAAGTAAAGTTTGTCCCAAGGAAATATTCTGGACAGGCTTGAACCCATATTTAGGCTGCTGGGAGTTGAACTCCAACAGTACTGGCAAGAAACTTCATATAAGTGTCATATTTCAACGGATATTAAAGTTAAGCTTCTGGTTGGATGCTTTAAATCACAGGTGTCGCACTCAATCGCGTCATGTGATGTATCGTGACCAGTGACGTGCGGTGAGGTTTATGGCTGGTGAGGCACTGACACAAGGGTTTCAAATATTTTTAGACTTGTGGATTTCAACTCCCAGAATTCCACAGCCAGGCATGCTCAGTTTCGATTTAAAGTGATAGCATTTGTTTTTCTCCTTTGTGAAAAAGTTTCCTTCATTCTTTTTCTTCTCCCTCCCCCTCCTTCCTCCCTCTCTCCCTCCTTTCCCCTCCCTCAAACAGACACATGCACACAGAGAAGTTGGATTGGACTGTCTCTCATACCTCCTTCCCTCTCTCACTCACTTTCTCTCAAACAAACACAAACACAGTAGTTGGATTGGAGCCGATCCGAGCCTTTGATTGCAGGTGGAGCCATGTGGCCTTTTCAAACTTGTAATCAGGAAAGCTGGGCTTATATAGTTTTATCCAGCTGTGTGTGTGTGTGTGTGTGTGTGTGTGTGTGTGTGTGTGTGTGTATGTGTGTGTGTGTTTGAAAAGGCAACATGGCTCTGTCTGCAATCAAACTACACCTGGGGAGGGATCTACACTTGAGGATTAAGTTTGAATTCCTCCCCCTCTGACCCACACATACCTTTTCCAGCTGTTTCAGAGAGGATTTCAACTCTGCTCTTGCCTGTCATCATGAAAAGAAAAAAGGCAAGAGCTGAGGTCAGACTGAGCTAGTTGCTGCCAGAGTCACCGTGGATGACTCTGCTTAACTGTTTAAAAAAGCCTCTAAAAAGCACCCTCTATAGGAGGAGGCAGGAGAATGACGTGCCTCACCTACATCAGGAATTTTTAGGCTTTTAACCCTTGCTTAATGCTGCTCAAATTATCATAAAACACCTAAAGTCAGACTAAATGAGGCACATCATTCTCCTGCCTCCTCCTGTAGAGGGCGATTTTTAGAGGCTTTTTTAAACAGTTAAGCACTAAGCAGAGTCATCCACAGTGACTCTGGCAGCAACTAGTTCAGCCTGACCTCAGCTCTTGTCTTTTTCCTTTTACATTTTTTTCTTTTCGTGATGACAGTGGTGAGGCTCTGCCTCCCCTGCCTCCCCTGCCTGCACGTCCCTGATCGTGATGTATCATAATCTTTTTTACCTTTGCAGAGCCAGGATGGGTGTGGCCTGAGCATGATGCATTCAGCCCATGGACCTCCAGTTTGACACGGCTGCTTAAAGAATCTAAGAGCTAAGAAAATGAATGAAGCCCAAACCTTTATTAAACTTGTCACTTCAGGAAAACTCTGATAGGCAGATAATTCAATGAGGTGATAACATTCATTGGCCAGCTACTATAGCTGCTGTCCAAGGCAATCACTAAACAATGACCACCGTAAAGGTATTATGTAATTGCCTATGTTTGTCTCTAAATATAAAATACACTCTGAATCTTATTTCTAATTATGATATTATTAATAATAAAATAATTGTGTATTTTAAAAATAAATATTTATGATTGTACTACTACTACTACTACTACTACTACTACTACTACTACTACTAATAATAATAATAATAATAATAATAATAATAATAATAATAATAATAACCTTTAAATTACCCACAGGCATTATTGCAGATAACATGATGGATTATTTGGAAACAAACAACATCTTGCCAATAGAGCAAAAGAAGGAGCAGGGGCACAAAAGATCAGCTCCTAATTGATAAAATGATATTAGAAAATTGTAAGAACAGAAAAACGAACTTGAATATGGTCTGGATTGATTACAAAAAGGCATTTGACTCACTGCCACATAGTTGGATCATAAAATGCTTAGAAACAACAGGCATTAGCAAAAATATTACATCCTTTACTGAAAAGGCGATGAAACAATGGAGAACTGAGTTGGCAGTAGGGAATGAGATCTATGGAATGGTTAATATCAAGCGAGGAATTTCCCAGGGTGATTCACTTTCACCTCTTCTCTTCATCATCGCAATGATCCCACTATCAGTAATCTTAAAAAAAATGAAATTAGGCTACCAAACAGCCAAAGAAGCTGAAAAAAATTCGCATTTACTATATATGGATGATTTGAAACTCTATGGAAAGTCAGAAACAGAAATCCAATCATTGACAAACACAGTCCGAGTATTCAGCACTGATATTTCAATGCAGTTTGGTATGGAAAAATGCGCCACTATATCCATAAAAAGGGGCAAAATCACTGCATGTGAGGGAATTGAAATGCCCAATGGCCAATTAATTAAATGCAAAGAAAATGAAGCCTACAAATACTTAGGCATTCTGCAGTTGGATAACATCAAGCATGGAGAAGTAAAAACTGTTGTCAGGCGAGAGTACACCAACAGAGTTAAGAAAATTTTGAAATCTAAATTGAATGGTGGAAATACAATCAAGGCCATAAATATCTGGGCAATACCAGCTATAAGATACACAGCTGGTATAGTTAACTGGACACAAGCTGATTTGGACATTTTGGACTGAAAAACCAGGAAACTAATGACAATGCACTACAGTTTACATCCATGTGGTGATACTGATAGACTATATCTGCCCCAAAAATCAGGTGGCAGAGGATTATTACAAGTGAAGCAAACAGTTGAAGAAGAAAAACATGCACTGGCTGATTATTTAAAAGAAAGTCAAGAACATCTATTAATTGAAGTAAAGAACAAAAATCTACTGAAGGTCCAACAGACGAAACAAGAATACAGAAAAGATGGAATTTGTGCAAAAATTTTAATATTAAAACAGCAACAAACTGGTGGGAGCATCAGCCTGAAAAAGTCACCGAAAATCAGATGGTCAAGATCTTGTGGGATTTCCGTATACAAACGGACAAAATACTGGCGCATAATACACCAGACATCACACTGGTTGAGAAAAACAAGGTTACAATCATAGACATCGCAATATCAGGTGATAGCAGGGTCGCTGAGAAGGAACATGAAAAAATTGCAAAATACCAGGACTTAAAAATTGAAATTCAACGACTATGGCACAAACCAGCAGTGGTAATTCCAGTGGTAATTGGCACACTGGGTGCTATTCCAAAAGCACTGGAATTACATTTAAAACAGTTAAAAATTGACAAAATCACCATCAGTCAAATGCAAAATAATAATAATAATAATAATAATAATAATAATAATAATAATAATAATAATAATAATAATAATAATAATAATAATAATCACCATCAGTCAAATGCAAAAAGCCGCACTGCTTGGATCTGCACGCATATTACGAAAATACGTTACGACGTCCTAGGCCCCTGGGTGGGGCCCGACTAGTAACCAATGCCAAATCCGGCGAAACAACTGGCCGCTGTGATACAATTGTATAATAATAATAATAATAATAATAATAACAACAACAACAACAACAACAACAACAACAACAACTCCGCCATTGCCGGTCCCAAGCCCGGATGAGAAAGGAGGAAGGTTGGGGTCAGGTTGGCATCTGGTCCCGTAAAAAACCCCCCGCCAACCCATACAATATGGTGAAAAAAACAAATAAGAATTCCATACCGCATCGGTCGTCGCGCGGGTTAACAAGGGCCGCGGCGGATGTTGGGGTCCCTGGACATCCGTCGACAAGTGGGCTACAAGTGGACCAGCCAACAAAACGACAAAAATATAGTGCAGATGAAAACCGTGCCATAATGGCCTGTTACTACAACTCAGAGCCAGAAAAAAGAGGCTATTTAAAGCGAATGTATGAATTATGGAAACAACAATATCCAGATTCAAATGTTAGTGAACAACGACTAGCAGATCAAAGGCGATTTATTATACGGAATAAAGTGTTTAGTGAAGTTGAACATGAGGAAATTCAGGCAAATTGCAAAACCCAAAAAACAATATCACAAGCGGAAATAACTGATATTCAAGACACAACTAAAGACATTATAGTAGAACTCCCAGAAGAAGCTCTTGGGGAGGAAATAACACCACCACCACTAGAACCAGTTATCACTGAACCAACTGATGAACTAACTCAAAAACAAAAAGAATTGAAGGATAAGATCATGGAGCATTTTCTGCTTAATGAGGAAAGGCAACGTTTACCATCACTAAAAACTGTGCCGAAGAAAATTTTGGCCCCTATCATGAAAATGGTTAATGCAGTGTTTTCAACAATTGAACCGGGATCCATCTTGGAAACAAACCAGTTAATGTACAGCGCAGCTGTAATAGTCACTAATGAACTAGGCATTAAAATTAAAGTACCTAGTCATACAACAGAAAAAGCATCAAAGCCAAAGTGGAAAATCCGTTTAGAACAAAAAATAAAAAAATTAAGGGCAGATGCTAGTAACTTAAAGAACATGCATGAGCAACGGCTTAAAAACAACAAAATCATAGATCGGCTAATCAGGAGATATAGATTGGATACAAGAAACATCAATGAAGCTGTAGAGATTGTAAAACAGCAGATAACAGCAACAGCTAGAAAAATTGAAAGATATGAGGCACGAATCATCCAATATAAACAAAATCAGCAATTTCGATCAGACCAACGGCGTTTTTATCTAAGTCTTAATGTAAATGGTGACACCAAAAGTGAAAAACCAGAAAAACAGGCCACAGTTGAATTCTGGAAAGAATTGTGGGAAAATGCAAAGGACTACAACAAGGAAGCAAAGTGGATACATGACTTTGAGAAAAGCATTGGCAACAAACAAATGCAAGTATTAGAAATAACAACTGAGATGGTCAAAAATCGAGTTAAAAAGGTAAAGAATTGGACATCACCTGGAAAGGACCAATTACATGGTTTCTGGCTCAAATATCTGACCAGTTTACATGCAATATTGGCCAGGCAACTGAATGAAATTTTACAAAAGGGCCAAATTGATGAATGGTTGACAACTGGAAAAACATACTTGATTCAGAAAGATCCAACTAAAGGAACAACACCTGAAAACTATAGACAAATAACATGCTTGCCAACAACCTTCAAATTACTCACAGGCATTATTGCAGATAACATGATGGATTATTTGGAAACAAACAACATCTTGCCAGTAGAGCAAAAAGGCAACAAAAGAAGGAGCAGGGCACAAAAGATCAGCTTCTAATTGATAAAATGATATTAGAAAATTGTAAGAACAGAAAAACGAACTTGAATATGGTCTGGATTGATTACAAAAAGGCATTTGACTCACTGCCACATAGTTGGATCATAAAATGCTTAGAAACAACTGGCATTAGCAAAAATATTACATCCTTTACTGAAAAGGCAATGAAACAATGGAGAACTGAGTTGGCAGTAGGGAATGAGAGCTACGGAATGGTTAACATCAAGCGAGGAATTTTCCAGGGTGATTCACTTTCACCTCTTCTCTTCATCATCGCAATGATCCCACTATCAGTAATCTTAAAAAAAATGAAATTAGGCTACCAAACAGCCAAAAAAGCTGAAAAAATTTCGCATTTACTATATATGGATGATTTGAAACTCTATGGAAAGTCAGAAATAGAAATCCAATCATTGACAAATACAGTCCGAGTATTCAGCACCGATATTTCAATGCAGTTTGGCATGGAAAAATGTGCCACTGTATCCATAAAAAGGGGCAAAATCACTGCATCTGAGGGAATTGAAATGCCCAATGCCCAACTAATTAAATGCAAAGAAAATGAAGCCTACAAATACTTAGGCATTCTGCAGTTGGATAACATCAAGCATGGAGAAGTAAAAACTATTGTCAGACAAGAGTACACCAACAGAGTTAGGAAAATTTTGAAATCTAAATTGAATGGTGGAAATACAATCAAGGCCATAAATACCTGGGCAATACCAGTTATAAGATACACAGCTGGCATAGTTAACTGGACACAAACTGATTTGGACCTTTTGGACCGAAAAACCAGAAAACTAATGACAATGCACTACAGTTTACATCCACGTGGTGATACTGATAGACTCTACCTGCCCCGAAAATCAGGTGGCAGAGGATTATTACAAGTGAAGCAAACAGTTGAAGAAGAAAAACATGCACTGGCTGATTATTTAAAGGACACTCAAGAACATCTATTAATCGAAGTAAAGAACAAAAATCTACTGAAGGCCCAACAGACAAAACAAGAATACAGAAAAGATGTGATAAAATCAAGAATGGAGAGTTGGCAGAACAAAGCACTGCATGGTCAATTTCTGGAAAAAATAAAAGATAAAGTGGACAGGGAACAAACTTGGTTATGGTTAAAAACTGGTACATTAAAGAAAGAAACAGAGTCACTAATCCTGGCTGCGCAAGAACAAGCTATCCGCACAAATGCCATTAAGGCCAAAATCGAAAAATCCTCTGATGATGCCAAATGCAGACTTTGCAAAGAAGCTGACGAAACTGTTGATCACATACTCAGCTGCTGTAAAAAAATCGTGCAGACTGATTATAAATTGCGGCACAATTCAGTAGCACAAATGATCCATTGGAATTTGTGCAAAAATTATAATATTAAAACAGCAACAAACTGGTGGGAACATCAGCCTGAAAAAGTCACAGAAAATCAGATGGTCAAGATCTTGTGGGATTTCCGTATACAAACCGACAAAATACTGGCGCATAATACACCAGACATCACACTGGTTGAGAAAAATAAGGTCACAATCATAGACATCGCAATACCAGGTGATAGCAGGGTCGCCGAGAAGGAACATGAAAAAATCGCAAGATACCAGGACTTAAAAATCGAAATTCAACGACTATGGCACAAACCAGCAGTGGTAATTCCAGTGGTAATTGGCACACTGGGTGCTATTCCAAAAGCACTGGAATTACATTTAAAACAGTTAAATATTGACAAAATCACCATCAGTCAAATGCAAAAAGCCGCACTGCTTGGATCTGCACGCATATTACGAAAATATGTTACGACGTCCTAGGCCCCTGGGTGGGGCCCGACTAGTAACCAATGCCAAATCCGGCGAAACAACTGGCCGCTGTGATACAATTGTATAATAATAATAATAATAATAATAATAATAATAATAATAATAATAATAATAATTACTGATAGACTATATCTGCCCCGAAAATCAGGTGGCAGAGGATTATTACAAGTGAAGCAAACAGTTGAAGAAGAAAAACATGCACTGGCTGATTATTTAAAAGAAAGTCAAGAACATCTATTAATTGAAGTAAAGAACAAAAATCTACTGAAGGCCCAACAGACAAAACAAGAATACAGAAAAGATGTGATAAAATCAAGAATGGAGAGTTGGCAGAACAAAGCACTGCATGGTCAATTTCTGGAAAAAATAAAAGATAAAGTGGACAGTGAACAAACTTGGTTATGGTTAAAAACAGGTACATTAAAGAAAGAAACAGAGTCACTAATCCTGGCTGCGCAAGAACAAGCTATCCGCACAAATGCCATTAAGGCCAAAATCGAAAAATCCTCTGATGATGCCAAATGCAGACTTTGCAAAGAAGCTGATGAAACTGTTGATCACATACTCAGCTGCTGTAAAAAAATTGCGCAGACTGATTATAAATTGCGGCACAATTCAGTAGCACAAATGATCCATTGGAATTTGTGCAAAAATTATAATATTAAAACAGCAACAAACTGGTGGGAACATCAGCCTGAAAAAGTCACAGAAAATCAGATGGTCAAGATCTTGTGGGATTTCCGTATACAAACCGACAAAATACTGGCGCATAATACACCAGACATCACACTGGTTGAGAAAAATAAGGTCACAATCATAGACATCGCAATACCAGGTGATAGCAGGGTCGCCGAGAAGGAACATGAAAAAATCGCAAGATACCAGGACTTAAAAATCGAAATTCAACGACTATGGCACAAACCAGCAGTGGTAATTCCAGTGGTAATTGGCACACTGGGTGCTATTCCAAAAGCACTGGAATTACATTTAAAACAGTTAAAAATTGACAAAATCACCATCAGTCAAATGCAAAAAGCCGCACTGCTTGGATCTGCACGCATATTACGAAAATATGTTACGACGTCCTAGGCCCCTGGGTGGGGCCCGACTAGTAACCAATGCCAAATCCGGCGAAACAACTGGCCGCTGTGATACAATTGTATAATAATAATAATAATAATAATAATAATAATAATAATAATAATAATAATAATAATAATAATAATAATAATTATTACTGATAGACTATATCTGCCCCGAAAATCAGGTAGCAGAGGATTATTACAAGTGAAGCAAACAGTTGAAGAAGAAAAACATGCACTGGCTGATTATTTAAAAGAAAGTCAAGAACATCTATTAATTGAAGTAAAGAACAAAAATCTACTGAAGGCCCAACAGACAAAACAAGAATACAGAAAAGATGTGATAAAATCAAGAATGGAGAGTTGGCAGAACAAAGCACTGCATGGTCAATTTCTGGAAAAAATAAAAGATAAAGTGGACAGTGAACAAACTTGGTTATGGTTAAAAACAGGTACATTAAAGAAAAAAACAGAGTCACTAATCCTGGCTGCGCAAGAACAAGCTATCCGCACAAATGCCATTAAGGCCAAAATCGAAAAATCCTCTGATGATGCCAAATGCAGACTTTGCAAAGAAGCTGATGAAACTGTTGATCACATACTCAGCTGCTGTAACAAAATTGCGCAGACTGATTATAAATTGCGGCACAATTCAGTAGCACAAATGATCCATTGGAATTTGTGCAAAAATTATAATATTAAAACAGCAACAAACTGGTGGGAACATCAGCCTGAAAAAGTCACAGAAAATCAGATGGTCAAGATCTTGTGGGATTTCCGTATACAAACCGACAAAATACTGGCGCATAATACACCAGACATCACACTGGTTGAGAAAAATAAGGTCACAATCATAGACATCGCAATACCAGGTGATAGCAGGATCTCCGAGAAGGAACATGAAAAAATCGCAAGATACCAGGACTTAAAAATCGAAATTCAACGACTATGGCACAAACCAGCAGTAGTAATTCCAGTGGTAATTGGCACACTGGGTGCTATTCCAAAAGCACTGGAATTACATTTAAAACAGTTAAAAATTGACAAAATCACCATCAGTCAAATGCAAAAAGCCGCACTGCTTGGATCTGCACGCATATTACGAAAATACGTTACGACGTCCTAGGCCCCTGGGTGGGGCCTGACTAGTAACCAATGCCAAATCCGGCGAAACAACTGGCCGCTGTGATACAATTGTACAATAATAATAATAATAATAATAATAATAATAATAATATTTATTTTATGTTTATAAACTTTATGGGAACATAAAGTAGAAAAACCTATTGAAAATGAGAAGGTGAAGATCTTGTGGGGCGTTTGAATACAAACGGATCGTCATTTGGAGTACAACACACCAGATATCACGGTTGTAGAGGGCTGAAGTGTAGAGTTTATTGATATCACTGTTCCTGGAGATGCCAGAGTCGAAGAAAAAGAACTAGAAAAAATAATGAAATATCACAACCTGGCCATTGAAATTACATGGCTATGGATGAAGCATGTAATAGTGATACCCATTGTCATCGGGGCACTTGGCACCATGTCCAAGAATTTTACAAGATACATCAACAAATTGCAGCTTCCTGCGATAACACTAGCAAAATAACCTGTGCTACTCAGAACATCTTATATTTTAAGAAGATACTTGGTTGATACCTAGGACGCTGGCAGCAAACCATATCAACCATTAGCACCAGTAACTGGTATTCGTAATGCATTTTTGAATGTTCAGTATATAATAATATTATAAATTATAAAGAATTCTATAAAAAGTTATATTCTATTTCTTCCCTGAGCCACAGTGGCTCGGATTGGCTAAACCCCCAAACAAGCATACTGTTGATCAAGCCAGCAATGATCATACACTTCTACAAAAATTACATGATATTAAGTTCTTGATTAAAGTAAACTGTTTGGCTTGGGAAAAGATAACCAGGGTGACTTCTGGAAAGTCTCCAACTACTCCAACAGTAGTGAAATAAGGCAAAAAACAGGAGAAAAAGACTAGTACTGACCTACTTGTTGCAACAAGCAAAGCTAGAAAGGCATTTTAGCAGAAATATTTTATACTTTGCCGCTTTGCCTTTTGGCATTGCATTGAATACCTAGGAAATCTATGAAATATTAAGCATTTCATACTTTAAGGTCCCATTTTTGGCATTCTATAGATTCCCTAAGTATTGCATAAAATGCTTAATTTCACATCTGCATTTTAATGCGAAGTTATATAGGTGTGTAATGGTAGAAAATCAACATTACTGAAATTTGCATTTACATTAATTACATTTATACTACAAAGTATACTTTAAAAGTCTTCATAGTTTATTTTATATTGATTAAAACCACAGAGATCTTTTGTGGGGAACATATGCTTGCAATATCTATTTAAAAGGGTTTATATAGTTATATATTTTTTATTTATCAAAGTCAGTCTTATTAATTTGTAGAGAAATAACACACTTGTAAATATCGATCTCGTTATATTAATTAGTTGCAAATGTCACAGAAAAGGCTTGAATCATTGTAATAATTAATGCTCGTTGGATAACTTGTCACTAGATACTCTATTTACTGTTTTTCAACCTATTGCTCTGCGAAATATTTTTCAGTTCCAGGTGAGATGATCTGCAAGCATTCAGTCAAAAGGCCAATATTTGCAAAGCTTTTTCAAAGGTATATTATAACTACAAATAACAAGAAGCTTATTATATTGAATGGTTGTTGTTGTTTTTAAAAAAGGATAGTTAAACCTCTTGATAAAAATCTGATTTTTATGTTAAATAACATTGATTTTACCTCAGCTTTTTTTAGGTAACTAGCAACCAGTATCTCAATTTCCTTTTAAAGTGGAATTTCAACAATTTCAGACTTTAATTCAGTTATGTGAATGCTTAGCTAAAATTGCACATTTCTCACTTATTGCATCTTGAAAGCATATTCCTCGACTCATTCATAACCTCAAAGAAGGTTATTTGGCTATATGGAGGATTCAGCAGATAAATATGAAAAAATCATATACATTGAAGATTTGCTGATTTACTTTCTAAAATTCCCATGTAGCCTCTAGCTCTTATATACAAGTACATTTCTTTTAAAAGTATTCTGGAAAATAAACACTCTGTTATTAAGTATGTCACATTTTGTGTTAAACCCCCAAACATTTACTCCTTGTGGATCGTTTGCTGCACTATTATAAAATGTAACATGAAAAATCACTTGGAAGAGTTGCCAAGTTTCAGAGAAATCTAATGAAATGCTACTGAGTTACAGAATCAAGAAACTGGAAACAGTAATTTTTAATGGTTGAATTTTCCCTAAAAGTTTTTCAAACTATTTGTCTGCTGGGAAAGATGATTCAGAAAATTCATATGTGCTGTCAAAATGTGCCTATTGTTTGATTTTTAAAAAACCCATTGGATACTCTTATGATTGCCATTATTGTGAAATTTTTCATTTTCAATGAAAGAAGCTCAAATTAATAATATTATAAAATATGTGGGCCCAACGGTTACTTCCTTATCTCACTTCCCTTAAATCCCCTAGGTATTTTAGTCTTCTTGAGGCCAAATTATTACTTTTTAACTTTGTAATTTTAAATAATTAAAGCTCAAAGGCCTCAATTCCCTCACGTTTGCTTCCTGCTGCCAGGTAAATTTAGCTGAGTTTGTCTACATATTAAATATATGAAATAAGAACTTTCTCCCTATTGCTTTGATCTCATTCAGTTTAACTGTGATAAACTAAATACTGACTCCAGCAGATTAGGATACCAAATTAGGCACCGAAATAGCAGTAGGTCCTTGGCTCTCTTGTTATTTTAATATAACTTCTATTTATATGCTCTTTTTCAATTAAAATAATAAGAAAGTTAATTCCCCCCCCCCCAAAAAGCACCATTTTAATAAAATAGAAAATAATCCCAATTTGATAGTCAGAGTGAACAATATCTAGACCCCGGTCTTTACAATAGATGAATCATCAAAAGTGCTACAGGACAATATATAATCAATATCTGTATTCAATCTAATGGATCATCTAACACAGGGATCTCCAACCTTGGCAACTGTGGACTTCAACTCCCAGAGTTCCTCAGCCAGCTAGACCCCTGATCTAACAGATGAAAGCAATTTTAATCAAACAAATTGGTCTCAGGAAGCCTCTAATACTTGGGACAATAAAGGTAAGTGAGATAAGGAGGTATTGACCTCCTACACTTTAAGTTATTTATTTTAATTTCCTTTCATTGAAAACCATCACAATCATCCATACAATTGATTTTTTAATCAGCCCCACCAAAATTTCAAATTATAAAGTTATATGTCTGAATTTAACTGAATACCTATTAAAGCTTCTCAATTGGAATATATTTCCTTCTTGCACAGATATAATTTTTTTTTAGTTGGATTGTATCCTGATATCTCATTCTTTGCTGTTTAAAATTAAAACACACAATACAGACACTAATAGAGCTTTGGGGTCATATTCTTGTGAGACTGTTTTATTGTTTGATAAGAAATTAAAGACATACTTTAAGCAGTCCTTGAAGTCTCTTTATTGAAAGATAAAGACTCTATTAAGAAAATACAATAGGAAATGGTAGAATTTTCTGCATTAATGGAGATTTTGTTACATCACTGTCTTAGGAACGGGATACCACTAAAGATCTATTTTAAAAATAGTAAAAGAATAAATCTTTAAAAGATTGTATTAGAGATCAAATTATTGTATAGCCAACATTATGATTATAATTACATATATAAGAGTGCTATAGATTCTGTCAGTCTTCCTCTGGCTTGGAACAAAATTTATATAGGTTTTTACATTTCCTAAAATAAATTCAGACCTTTTATAAAGGATATATCATAGTTATTCCTAATCCAGATATAATTATTTCAAATACTTAACATGTTATAATAAAGCTATTTCATTAATAAATATGAATCCTATGATTAAAAACTATTTTGGCTTGCTAATCAATTCCATAGTTTTCTAACCATAGTGCCCTCAGCTCAGATTTTAATTATTTATTTATATTTCATATTTTAAAACTTACCCACCTTTCTCAAAGACAAGATCAAAGAGAATTTTTATATGGTCATCAAGATTCTGACAATATCATTTCTGAATGTATGATATTGCACTTAAAATAACCAGGAAGTATAGCTTTGGATTATATCAAAACTTTGACTATTGTTTTTATCTTTTGAGGATGTTTGATTTCACAATTTTTGAATTTTGGATTAATTTAGTTAGTCAGTCAGTCCCTAAATTATGGATTGTTAATGATGTGTTCTCTTTGTTTCTTGTTTACGTTAAGTTTATGTCATAATACCTGCCACTTTCCCCCCTTCCTTTTGATTTAACCTTAGCAAGTCTTACATGAATTATTGGAATTGGAGTAGGCCAACACAATATTATAATTGACTATAAACAGATTATATGTTATTTTTGTACATAGATTGAAATTTCTAATTAATACACAAGTTTAGTGAGTGGTGGCGGTGCAGTGGTTAGAATGTAGAATTGCAGGCTACTTCTGCTGCCTGCCAGCTGCCTGCAATTTGGCAGTTTGAATCTCACCAGGCTCAAGGTTGACTCAGCCTTCCATTCTTCTGAGTTTGGTAAAATGAGGACCCAGGTTGTTGGGGGCAATATGCTGATTTTGTAAATCGCTTAAAGAAGGTGTAAAACACTGTGAAATGGTATATAAGTCTAAGTGCTATTGCTATTAGTATCTTGTGTATTGTAAATTAGAGTGAATCAGACTTGGTACCATTGGATCATATAACAAGGGCTGAAGTTTTAAATTAGGTGCAGTATGTGGTGGTGCAGTGGTTAGAATGCAGTACAGCAGGCTACTTCTGCTTACTACTGGCTGCTAGGAGTTTGGCAGTTGATTCTCACCAGTTTAAGATTGACTCAGCCTTTCATTTTTCTGAGGTCGGTTGGGAGAAATATACTGACTCTATAGACAGATTAGAAAGGGGTCTAAAGCACTGTGAAGCAGTATATAATTCTAAGTGCTATTGCTATTGCTGACTTCTGCATATCTCTTGGCATAAGAAATCCCCTTTTCTTAATTGGTAAATTAGAACATATATCTTATTCTATTGCAATTTAAGTAATGAAAGAAAAAAAAAACTTTTGAGTTTTTGAATAAAACAAATATGATCAACACGAATCTAACTCCAAGAGTTTTTTCAAAAAATCTTCCCACATTTACATGTGCAGTGTCAGTATTAATAGTAACTGTGAGAGGGATCTTGGAGTCCTAGTGGACAACCATTTAAATATGAGCCAGCAGTGTGCAGCAGCTGCCAAAAAAGCCAACACGCTTCTAGGCTGTATAAACAGAGGGATAGAATCACATCATGTGAAGTGTTAATACCACTTTATAATATCTTGGTAAGGCCATACTTGCATTCAATTTTTGTTGCCATGATGTAAAATTGGGTATGTCTAGTTTAATGAAAAGAAGGAGTAGGGGATAGCAGTGTTCCAATATCTCAGGGGCTGCCACAAATAAGAGGCAGTCAAACTATTCTCCAAAGCACCTGAGGGTAGAACATGAAGCAATGGGTGGAAACTAATCCAGGAGATAAGCAACTTAGAACTAAGGAGAAATGTCTTGACAGAACAATTAATCAGTGGAACAACTTGCCTCCAAAAGTTGTGAATGCTCCAACACTGGAAGTTTTTAAAAAGATGTTGAATAACCATTTGTCTGAAGTGGTGTAGGATTTTCTGCCTAAGCAGGGGGTTGGCCTAGAAAACCTCCAAAGTCCCTTCCAACTCTGTTATTCTATTCTATTCTATTCTATTCTATTCTATTCTATTCTATTGAACCAAATGATAGTATATTCATAGATAGATTGATTGACTGACTGGTTGATTGAGATGGATGTAAAAGTATTTAAAATGAAAGTAATCTATGTAAATTGAGCATGTTGCATTGTATATTCTCTTCGATATTCATTTTCCTGGAACTTAGCACTCTCATGAGAATTCAGAGGTTCCGCTTAAGTGACTAATATATTTTATTGTAGATACCATAAGCTTAGTAAAGCTTACAGAACAGATTCTGATGCATTAAACATCTGTAAAGAGACAGACAGAGAAAGACAGACTTATGGACAGATAGATAGAGATGATAGACAGACAGATGCTGAAAGGTTTAAATATTGAACTTCTTTTGTACTGTTTTGTACTGTTAGTAGGCAGCTTACAGTCTCTTTCTTACACTGCACCTGGGATGGGTTCACAAAACAGTCCTATCTGATTTCCAGGGATGTGATGCTAGTTCATCTCTTCATGGTGCACTCTGGGTAGCACAGAAGTGTGAACCAAATGACTAGCAACAATTGGTGGCCATACTACATTGAAGAATTGGCAGTTAATGACAGTTGGCATCAGACATCTTTGTAGAATTCCTAGCTCTCTAAATACATGGCAACCGATAGGAAAAATGGCTCCCCATCCTAAGTCACATTGCACCATCAGCTCTACGAAGGCAGGAAGCCTTAGTGAAGGAGTACCACAAAATTACAACTTGCTCAATAGCTGTCTAACAACTTTGATATTAACACACAGTGGAAAGCCATTGGCTGCTAAACACCCAGATACAGGCAGTTACGTAGATGACCCTACACAAAAGGTGCCAGGTTTTGACCTTCTTCACCAGCATTGGTCAACCCTGAACAGGATCTATACCCAACATGGTGTCTGCCATTGCTTAAGTGGGTTCTTGTCTCTACCCCTCAGTGTGACTTTGGACCTACTCGACAAAATATCCATCATATTGTGTTCAAATGTCCATCGAGAGCTTACATCAGCCCAGTATCTGTTTTTTTTTGGCCTAGAACACCCTGTCCTTGAATGGCTGTGTGCTGGACATTGGCATTTGAACTACTGTCCATGTATTTGCCATATACTAAATAAATAAAATCAGAGTTTTTGTTATTCACCTTGCCAGTATTTACTCTCATGTCACCTGTCTCTCTAATCTCTCATCTTCTCTTAAACTTGGGGTGCAAAGTGCCACCTTCTCTTTTACAATTTATCTCTGTTAATTATGAGGTCAACAAATACTGTCCTGCATTTGTTTTTCTCTCACTCCTCCCATTTCTTCCTGCCCATAGATATCAGCCTGAGAAATATAGGAGAAAGAATGACAGAATCTGGAGGCAGAGTGAAAAGTGGGATCAGTCTAGAATTCCTACATAGCCACAAGTGAACTAAATCCAACCCCTTCTTGAGTACCATTGACCCATATCTAACCTCAAGAAGGTGCTAACCATTAGTTGAGAAGATTCCTATGCATTGACTTTGGGCAATAAATCAGCTTAATTGAATTGCCATGTGTGTGGCCTTTTCTCATCATTTGCCTCCTGGTAGCTCCCCCATTGATATCTTTGTGCTGGAGAAAACAATGGGGAAATTATTGATTCCCAGTAGCCCTCAATCAATAAAGTTTTCTGGATGTAAATGGCAATAAATGAAATTTATACCATTGACCATACTGCTTGGCAAGGCAAGCATTTGCCTGGTTTTTTCTCTGCATTAAGAGATATAAAAAAATAAAATAATTATGATCATATGAGACAGTATAGAGAAAGTCTAGGGGAAGAGAGAGACATAATACGTATTTTGAATAGAAGATATATAAACAAGTACAGCAACAAAACCAACCAACCATTCCACCATCAACATACCAGGGGTGGGTTTCAACCGGTTTGCGGCGGTCCCTGCGAACCGGTTGGTCGGCGAACCCGGAAGTAAGTAACTTCTGGGAACGGCGAAGGGCCCATCCGCCCGCCCGTGCTCCTTACCAGGTTTTGACGAGTTATGCGCTTCCACGCATGCGCAGGACGCATACAGCGCCTGCGCGATCCTCCAGGAGCATCGCACAGATGCTAGTACGCATGCGTGCACCGCGCGCGTGCATGAGGACGCCGCCGGCCCCGTTCCAACCGAACCGGTTGGAACGGGGCGAGAAACCCACCCCTGCAACATACCCATCAGAAATTGAAAAGGTGAATATTTCTATGAATGTATTCTGAGTTCTTAAAGTCCAAAGTATTAAGGTAAATATTAAATAATGCATTAGAGTAATGGAATCAGTACTTAAATCCTATATATAAGAGAAGATAAGTGAATTATATATGGGGATTGTTAGTTTCTGTTAACCAGTGATAATTGGAGATGACTGTATGTGAGTTGTTGAACAGTTTTTTGACACTAACTCCATGTCTGAGTCAGGGGGATGAGGGAGAGTGGGGTAGATTTCTGCTCCTGTCTGTATCTTTCTTCTCTTTCACTCTTCCAATCAAGCATTACATATCTATTATGAGGGGTATAAGAATGCAACTCACTTAAGGATTTGTAACATTGCACCTTGTCTTCTATATGGATTGCTCAGGAGTTTTAACAGTCTTCTCTGTGTTGGAGCTCTTTCTGCAGAATTTCTGAAGTACAATCTTCAGTTTTTCTCTTGCTCTTTCTTGACTTGATTTGGCTGTCTTGCTGTCTGCCCCTGGAAACAGCAGATGGGTAGTTGTTACAGAGGCAGAGGCCATTGCCCTGCCAGTGGTTAAAAATATTTTCAATTAAAAATAAAATCTATGCAGCCCATCCAGCATCTGGCTTGAAATAAATAAAAATAAAATACTGACAAGTTGATAACTGGCCAGAAGTGAAAGTAGAGATAAGATAAAAGTGGGAACAGGGTAATAAAATTGAAGAGGAAAAAAAGATAAAAACCAACTTTTAGAGGGAGCTCTTGACAGAATATGCTAACTCATCCCCATCTTAGAAGTAATTCTAAAATCTATTGGAAGTTTGTAAGCATTCCAAATTTTTATAGCCAGATCATATTTCAACAGTATGTTTCACTACTTCCATGAAGGAGTGAACTGTACCGAAAGGCCTTCTTTATAGCCAGCATGTGTTTATTCGAAACAGTATATTTAGTTCAATTATAGAGGCATTTTTGGATGTCCTTATAGATGCATTTTCAGAGGTATATCATTTTCTATAACTGTGAACTCCTTATTTAATTAAGTCACTGCCCACCTCCAAACCAATTTTAGGAAGCTCATAATATAATAAACATACAAAACACAATTCAGAACAAAGCAAAATAGGATCCAGTTATTTAATACAAAAAAAAAATCACATCCAGCAAGAGGTTCCATCTATCTTAACCTACGACAACTAGGTATTTCAGACCTATATAGAGTAAGGAAAATGGAGAGTAACCTTGATCGAAATAGGCATTATCTAGGCAAAAGTGGTTTTCTGAGGCAAAGAGATTAGAACATAAATGATTATCTGAAAGGTCTCTCAATCCAAGTGCTGCAACTGGCGCACCAGACAAAGCTGTGCCAAAGCTCCTCCATTATTGGCCACAGTTGCCAACTGATGTTTGAATCCAAGAGGCCCCCAAACTGTATCCTATTCTTGAATGGAGAAGTCTATCCCATCTAAGATATACAGAATTCTCGCATAGAAAAACTCAGGGCCCAGGTAGCAAGAGTAGCCATTTGATATTGGTACATGTAGATGTGAGTTAGAGTTGGCTTTTTCCCATCTAGGCCTGTACAGACTCTAGGCAATGGGAGATTACCACTATAGTCTCACTTTGCCAGCTTCAAGTTGAAAAATTATGAAAAATAATTATTTAATGGTGATTAAATTTCTGATTTTATTCCTTCAGATAATTATTGGATTTGGGTAGGTTTCTTCTAAGCATTAGCTAATAATCTGGAATATAGTTATTCATAGTGTTTTAATTTATTTGTTGTCGTTTTGAATTAAAGACCAAAAACTGTTTTCTAATTGTTATTATTATTGGAATCAGACTGATACCACTGCAGTATCTGGAGGCAAATAGCTCCTTTTTCAGAAGAATTCATAATTATATGAAGTGGGCCAGATCCTTAGCAGACAGAGACTCTAGCTTCATTTAAGTATCAATTTTAAGAAACTCTGGTTTAAGCATTCAAAAATCATTGTTCACTTGGAAAGCCCTGAATTAAAATATGCAAAGATTCAAATTTATTAGACCATAAACTCTGTGGATTAGAAATTTTAGAAGAGTTCAACAGATGCTCACAGTTTTGGTCAGAATTTAAAAAGAGAAATAAACAGGTTGTTCTACCATCTGCTTATTAACAGAATTACTTTTCATTTCCAAAGGAGTAACTGTTAATGTCTTCAGCAAAACTAATTTATTTATTGATCAGATTTATATAGCTGCTCATCTCACAACATGACCTCAAGTGGCATATAATAAAATAACTGGTTAAAACAATTAGAACAATACTTAAAACAATTAAATCAAGTATAAATATAAAAGAAGACTTTTGTGGCATATTATAGAATAAGATGTTCTTTAACTCATACGATATGGGTTCATCACAATTTACTTCATGAGATGCATAGAATATGGTCCTGAGAAATTGTACACATACCCACACAACTTTTGGGGGGAAAGGGAGAGGGATTGCTAAATGGAAAGAAAACCATAGTAGGGTTAAATTTCATGCATTTAAAACTAGGTACAATACAAAATGATAATACAGAAATCAACAATTTAGTATAATGATTCAAACTCCCAATTTCTGCCATTCTAACTATTCACCAAAATAGACTGTCTCCAGATTGGTAATGTAATAGGACAAAGCTGTATACTCCCTCCTTATTTATTCTGATTTTATGGTGAATATATACAGTGATGGGATTCAAGTAATTTAACAACCAGTTCTCTGCCCTACTGATTTCTTCCATCAACCAGTTTGCCAAACTGCTCAGAAAGTTAACAATCAGTTCTCCTGAAGTGGTGTGAACTGGCTGAATCCCACCCCTGAATATATATTAAGAGAAGCTGAAAATGATCTACAAACAGTAGTTTTAGAACAGGTGGAAAAAACATCAATAACATGCACTATGCTGATGACACTATCTGGATAGCCAGAAATTTACAAAGAATGGACTTTGTGAGATTGTGAGATGCTGTAGGACTTTTGTTATGTTGGAAAATGAGCAAATGTATATTTCCCAATATTGCAGGTGACATTATTTGGGAATTATTAGTTGAAATTCATTGAATAAAAATGTTCAAGAAAATATGCATGGCTTTTTTATTTATATTATACTATTTACTAGGCTTACAATGAATTTACATTACTCTGGTAGCTTGTCAAGAAGGTTAATTGAGGAGATTCTGGCTGAATGTTCATTTATGCTTCCTAATTCATAGTTGTGACATGCCAATTAATCAAAATGGTACAATGGTGGCATAATAAACGGAGTATCATTGTGAGTTGCTCAATGATAAAACACTGCATGGGAGCCTGTAGTGTCACTGAACCCTCTTACAATGTATGTGAAGTGGTCATACACCTGGGGTCTAAAAGTTGAATATCACCCAATAAAATAATAAAGATAATAGGCATAGCTCTGTATTTTATATAGATATAAATAACATCTATATACTATGCAAAAGAGACAATCAGCAAGCCAAAAGGGGAATAAGACTAAAACATCATTCCACCAGCAATCAACACCCAGATAGCATAGCTTGATATAAGAGTAACATCAGACCAACAATCAAGATGTAAATGATACTCCAGTCAAACAAGCTAATAGCCCAAAGCAGAAGCCCAAACATCCCAAAGAACCTCCAAGACCAATCCCACCAACAACGGCAGATCAAGACACTAGAATTTAAACTGAGAGCAAATCCCGCTCCCTACTAGTATTGAAGGTGTTACCTCGTTTGAGTAATGAAATGTCTGCAAGAAATCAACCAAGCTCAGAGAGCACCAAGAACCCTTCATTTCAACCCTGAACTATAAATAATATCTTTTATCAGTAAGACATAGCCCTGTATTTAATGATAAAACAGCCACTCAAGTGGCTGCTGTATGTCCAGAACAAACTTTACATTTGGACTGCCTTTTTTCTCCAACAACTGCTGACTAACTGCTGCTTACTAAGAACAATGATGTTCTCTTTTATCACAATAATTCAAAATTTAGTTGTTTTGAAAGAGGAGGCTTCTTTTCTTTTTAACAGATTGTACCCAAACTTTCAAAAAATCTTGTGATGTCAGTTTAAAAATGGAAATGTCTATACTCAATTTCATTGTGGGTTGCATCAGGGTTATGTTTGACCTCGGGGAGGCCAGAGGGGCTTCGCCAGCTTGACATCACTTGTGTCAGGGGCGCCTGTGGCAGCCTGAGCTCCCTGCTTGTGAAAACGGGCTCCCAATCTCGTTTTCGCCTGGGACGGCCTCCTGCAACCTTCTGCCAGTGAAAATGGAGCTCGGAAGGGCCACCTGTGGCCTTCCCAAGCTCCTTGTTTGCTAACAGAGGTTGCAGAAAGCCGTCCCAGACAAAAACGAGATTGGGAGCCCATTGTCACTGGCAGAGGCACTGCAGGCCAGATCTAATCACCCCGCAGGCTGGATATGACCCATGGGCCTTGAATTTGACATCTCTGCTCTATACCATTTAAAGTATCTCGTTATCATTTTTTTTAAAGATGCAGATCACTATTCACTTAATTGGAATCTTGTCTTTACAGGTCTGAAGAAATGGCTTTGCTTAATCTGTTTTGTGATAGCTCTGATATGCCTATCTTGCTGTTGCATCATTTGAGATGCACACTTTTTTCTTTTTTCTCCAGCCCAGGTATTCACTGGCCATTTAAAATCTGTATTTTGAATTCTAAGCAACTAAATGGCAGGGAAAATAAACAATTGTGTAATCTTTGAGAGGTAAGAGTTATTTTCAATGAAAGTTTTGTGCATTCAGCTATGAAATAGAGTTCTCTTACTTATAATATAGGACAAGGGGGAGTGAATCTTGTGAATTAAAGCAGTATAGTCTAGAGATTCATTATTAGGTTTTACTAAGAGTGTGCCAATAGATATTAAAAGTTAGCATAAAAAGTTAACTGTTTTGCATTTGCTGTTTAACTTTTTGCCAGAAAATTTATCTATGTTTATTTTGGGCTCGCAGCCAGCAAAAGCCGGGACTGATAAAAATATTTCCTTTGAAGTTCTGTCTGGCTGTCGTTTCTGGGGTCAGAACAAGGTGGGGGTCAGAACAGTTAACATTATTTCTGTCGAGATTTTCTGAGTAAAATACATTGGGAATCCTCATTTTCTTGCAATGGATATTCAAAACTGTTAGAAGATGGTCAGGAAATTTTGAAAGGGAGGGGGTTCTTATAGAAAAAAAAATCACACAATATAGCTTCCTCAGCATATTTTTTTCATGAAGCCGAATGAACTTCTAAATTTGCAAGTCTAGACTCTGCTGAATATCAATTCTTCTGGGCATCCTGATGATGCTTTTTCAAGAGGTAACTTTTCCTTGAAGACATTTTGCTTTTCATCCAAGAAGCTTCTTCAGTTCTGGGCCAACATATAGGAAGACTCATCTCTCCATATTTTCTCCAGTCACCTACCCTATATAGATATACATACCTGTTTTAAGCATTGTGTGTTGTGCATCCTGCCGCCATTACTTATGTTTGGTGGAAAATAGGAAAACAATCATTATATTTGTTAATTAATGTTAATGTTCAATAATTATACAATACCACTGAAACAGTTATATTATTTTTATATGGTATAGAATTAATTGATCCTTCATACAGTTGGCTTTGTAGCTATTGCTGATGGCACAATTCTGAGCTGCCATTCTATTGTGGAATGAACCATGATTAATAAATGGTTTTGTAGCTCAAGCATAAAGGACGTTTGCATAGGTGGTAACTAGGTTGTCCAGGGTCAGAATCAAAATTGGGCACAATTAATACTTGTACGGAAGACCAAGGAAACCCAGAGCTGAAAACTAACTGGGAAATTTTAATTTTTTAAAAAATAACCTTGATTGTCATTTACCTGTATACACAATGGTACATATTAAAATGAAGCTTTGATGCCCCACTTTTGAAAGAAGGAATGCCACCCATCAAAAATGTCACCATCCCAATGATAACAGCAAATGTCCCCCCCCCAAAGCATCATTATTGTATGTTGTATCCATTTGACTCACAATGGCGAACCTATGGCACGAGGGCCAGAAGTGGCACATAGTGCCCTCTCTGTGGGCACGCCTGCTATCACTAGCTATTTTTCTGGTTTCCAGCATGCACATGCATGCCGACTGCCAGCGCACCGGAAAACGGCCCGAAAACAACCAACAGTGCCCAAAAAACAGGATGTTTTGGCCATTTTCAGGCTGTTTGTGGCATTTTTTCAAGCCATTTTCAGATAATTTCTGGCATTCTGTCAGAAAAAGAAAAAAATGGCCTGAAAACAGCCTGAAAAACGGCCTCAAAATGGCCTGAAATGGCCTAAAAAAACAGCCTGAAATGGCTCGAAAAAAGGTCCCAAAACTGGCCAAAGCCAGCCAAAAAACAGGCATGTACGTATTGGCCAGCTAGTCTTTGGGTTTCCGGCACTCCGGTGCATGCACATGCATGGACATTCCAGTTTGGGCACTTGGTGCCAAAAAGATTTGCATTAGACACTAGGATTTGAGCAGAACACAAAGGCATTTTTTAAAAAACTTCTAGCCTCGTAAAAATCTTATATCTGTTTAGGGCACCATATATAAAAGGAATTGTTTATATCAAAGAGTAATTAAAATCTGGTTCAGTGGCTAATTATTCTCAGGCCTTACCTGGTGAAAGGAAAGCCACAGTAATTGACTGACAGTGCTTTCAAATTCAGGGCTGGCTAGTCTTAAAAACTGCTCTTCTGAAAGGGTAGGTATGGAGGATAGAATAGATAGTGAAAGATGAGAAAGCAGTGCGTGCTGGAATTATCCTTATCAAGACCTGTACAAGCAGATTTCCCCATCTTTCTATGTTGCCTGACTGGGATCAGTTCATTTTTCAGGCACAGAATTGAACTGGAAAGTCTTACTTGGAAGAAAGGCAGGGGCCAGAGAATAGCTTTTATACTGAGCCTGGAATCCCTTTTGAGTCTGTTGCCACAAACACAAGAATTATGCTTGTATACCTCATTTTCTTCCATGGTTTGATTAATTCATTTTTTAGACATTTATAGCAATAGCACTTAGACTTATCTACCAGTTTACAGTGCTTTACAGCCCTCTCTAAGCAGTTTACAGAGTTGCCATATTGCTCCCAACAATTTGGGTCCTCATTTTACTCACCTCAGAAGGATAGGAGGCTGAGTCAACCTTGAGCTTGGTGAGATTCGAACTGCCAAATTTCTGGCAGACGGCAGGCAGCAGAAGTAGCCTGCAATGCTGCATTCTAACCACTGCGCTACCATGGCTCAATCAATATTATCCTGCCTATATTAGTTTATAAGTAACTCAAGATGACAAACTTACCTAATACTCATTATTTCCCCTCTTTTTGTCTACAACAGTAACCCTGTAAGGTGGTTGAACTGAAAGTGAATGACTGGCCCAAAGTCATCCAGCCAGTTTACATGTCTAAGGTGGGAGTAGAACTCACAATCTCCTAGCTTCTAGTCTAATGCCTTCACCAACAGACCAAGCTGGTTCTCTATCAGGAATGGGTTCTGGCAGCCGCTACTGGCGGCTTGCTCGTGGTTGTGCAGCGCATGTGTGCGCTTGATGTGCAATGCGTGTGCATGGGTAGTACTATAAAAATGCTTCTGCACATGCATAGAAGCCAAAAACAAGATGGCGCCACCTATGGCGCCTCCAGGAGAACTGGTTCAGGGGTTTAGCAGGCTTGGGTTGCTGCCGGTTCCAGCGACCCAGGCTGCCAAACCACTACTGGTTTGGCCGAACCAGTCCGAATCAGTAGGAACCCACCACTGCTCTCTATCTATTACTTTTGAATTCTTGGTTTGGACTGCTGGCACTCCAGAGTCTGTTTTTGTTTTCTGTTCCTGATCCTGAATATTTACAGATCTGGTTCTGAATAAACTGCAGCATTATTTGCTATATTTTTGAAGAGTCCAGAGTTCATTTTCTCTACAAGTCAGCTCTCCCCATCTTTCGATCTATAGGGGACTTTGTCTCACTTTGTTATTAGTCCTATTCATAATACAGAAGAGAAGCTTACAACAAAGTTAAGCTGCTGTAAGCTGTAATCCTGTCCCTAGTGTTCCATGAGATCATGATTAAATGGAATCACTAAGATTTATATGTACATAATAAGCACTGTTACTACTGTAAACTATCATTGTTTCAGTTCCTTTAAAACAAAACAGGTCAGATATACAGCCTGTGGGCATAGATAGTGTAGTTGCTTCAAAATGCCATTATTTTTCTTTAATCCCCAATACCCTTGTAGGCCAGAAGGATTTTTTTCTCTTTTTAAAGGAGTTTAGAAGGAAGACTTAAGCTTCCTTCATTCTAAGCCTGCTGCTATTGGATTGGATCATTGTATGACCAGAATCATAACAAGGAAAAAGAACTTTATTGAATGCAATTGCACATTAACGGTTTATTTGTTTTTAAGAATGATTTGAAAGTTCCACACATACCATAGGTAGGCCATTGTGAGGATCCATCTGGGACTAAACAATCAACAGGATTTTAAATAGCTTTCCTTTGTCTCTTGTGTGATTTATACTTTTCATTTCTAGTAGGCACCTCAAGTTGAGTTTTGTTCTCCTTCCTTTCTAATCTTTGCATGCAGTTGTTGTTTTTAATTAACTTTCAATATTGTTCATATGTTCATTGTAGATTTTACTTTTCATTACCTGGCATGAGCCATTTTTTTACCATTACTTTCTACTTCAATTTCCCTTACCTGTCGCGTCACTGCTTTCATTTTCTGTATCACATTCGTTTTCTATTTCCCTATTTTATATGCTTTTCAAATGTTTAAGAAACTCCTGCTGGATCATGCCAAAGGCACAGACATCCATTTCTAACCATGATACACCCACAATGAAAAAAAAATTGCATTATGATATCACAACACAAGATGCATCCTTTTCACTCTTGCCCTTGAGATCAAAAGCAAATAAAAAAATAGAACTTACACTGCAAAAATCACACGGCACGTTTTGCCATTTACTCCTCTTCTCTTCCCCACGGATGTCTATGTCAAAGGCTATCCAATTCCTTCTGACTCACTCAGTTTCTTCTGGAAAATCCTCTGGACAAGTTTCAAAGCAGCAACTGTCCCTTACTCAGTTTTACCAGCTGCTTCCATTTAGGAGAACATTGCCTCAGAGACTAGACACAATATACAGTGTATCTGTCAGGCCTGCAGTTATATCCCTTTTAGGATCTTTGGCCTGCCACACTCTCTCTTATTTCATTATGCTGTTTCATTAGTGTAGTAGTTGGGAGGAGGGAATAGAAAGGAGTAGAATTGTGGAATGTGTTGTTGTCATTCTTTTCTAGAAGCCCAAGGTCATCTTTTGTCTCCGCACCTCTGCACCTGACCGGAACCAGCTGGGTGGAGATGCCAGCTTGAAAGAAGAAGATTGGACCATGTGATGGATTTGTGGGTGTGGGGACAAGATCATGAATTTTCAATTGGGTGGGAATCCTATAACTTCCAGAATTGGGATCCCACAGATGTGCTAAGATGTCTGACTTATTAAATTGGAACTTTAAGGATTGTTTTGCCTTGGACTCTGATTTAATTCTGCATGATACTTGGAACACTGACATATCCATCATGTTTGTACCGATATAGAGTTTTCAGAAACCCATAACTATTTCATGTGTATATAAATAAAAATATCTGTGGAATAAGTTGAGATATGTAAATGAGTATACATATGCCGTGTATTAGGCACCTCTCTGGCACATGTTCAATATACTAGCTTTTAGTGCATATATAAACTAGCATGCATATAGATGCACATATAAATTATTTCCATTAATATTAAATGAGAAAAATACATTTAGTTCAGTAGTGTGGGTTGCACTTGCTTTTTCTTGTCACATATTCCATTTAGTTCCCCTTGTTGATATTATTTGTACCAGCTCCTTCTGTTCATCACGCAGAAGGGGAGAACATTTTCTTTTGAAACTGATGTGAATGCTTCTCCATAAATCATTCAGCAGAAGCCGCAGAAGCATTGCTCTATCAACCACAGCCCATGCTCGATCTAGAATGTGGAATTGCTTCCCAAAATGAATATAGTACAATATGTTGCTCTGGCCAAGATAAGCCTAGGTTGATGAAGCATAGAGTGAAATATCCCACATCCTAATCTGATATGCACCACAGTAAACTCTGTTTAATATGCACTTGAATGCTTTCAGCAAGGGTCCATTTTAAAAACAGATAATAAATCAAAGCCTCGTATTTATCTCTCTATAGAGTCTAAGAATATTTTACCCATTGTAATTGCAAATGGAAAATAATCCTCCAATGTTCAGGCAGTTTCCACTGGAGATTTCTTTTGCTTTAAATCAAAACAGCAAATACAACAGTTTGTTGTAGCTGTCCACAAGGGAAGCATCATTTCCAGTATCCTGATTCTTTGCAGCTGTTCATGCCGTATGGATACAACTTGGGCATAATCAGTAACAAAGCAATAGGACCATTGCCTGGTTCATAAGGAAAAAAAATGTCCACAGATCATTAATATTAATGCTTTAGGTTTGATATAAGACATATTCATATAAATATAGTTATTAGCATATTTTATAAAATAGAACTTTCTCAGCGACATTTACTGTATTTCCACTTTGCATTATTGCTTACTTTATAATTCATGAACATGATATTTTTGCATATACATTTAGGTGCAGAAAAGAAAATATTCCAATTGGAAATGTAAAAGGAAACTTATGGAAACTTGGCTGTGGTATAGAAAGCAAGACAACGCAGCCAAAAATCTTGGTAAATTCAGTTGGAGTTCCTTTCTGCTAAGCAAGCTTAGGATTTCAACTCAAGGCTACATGTGTCTACATTTACCCAGAAAACTGGTAGAATGGTTATATCAGCCTTCCGAAATCTGGGGATCCTCCATATCTGGACCAATTAAATCTGAGCTAATAGAGTTACTGATAAAAGCTGTTACAGTAATTGGATTTCACACATCTAGCAAGCACTGAGTTTGACTGAAACATTGTGATAACCATGATTGTTGGTTCAGAATAAGTAAGGCTATGCTCAAACCCTTATGCTTCAATGAAAGATACTGCCTAAGTTTATACCAATCACTCTCAGCCACCCAGTTCCTAGAACACTTATGATAATAAGATGGGAGAAATGAACTTTTTGCTCTTGAGTTTTCTTAGACATAAATAACAGATACAATTGAAATAAAGAATATGTTATATTCATTATTAAACTATCTCATCATACAGAATAGAATTTGGCTCTCTATCAAAGCTTTCTCTTCCTCCTCTTCTTCCTTATATTACAACCCATAACTTTACATCAGAAAATGCTGCTCTACATTTGAAGCATTGTATATTCATATAAAGTCAACAAACATGTTGCCAAGTCAATTTATAAATAAGATTTTTTTCTATAAATATTTTTTTTCAGGTTTTATAGATTAAATGGGCAACCCAGAACAATGTCAGTTGTGTTTCGAGCACCTGGGGCTTATCTTAAAGAAAGATAATATCAAGTGCATCACAAATATTTCTGTATAGCAAACATTAGAGTGATTCAGAGAGAGAGAGACAGACAGAAACAGAGAGACAGACAGAGAGACAGAGACAGACAGATCCCAATACACACAACCTTGTGTTCAAAGAAGTTGATATAGTGTCAGGTACCTCCAAGCAGTCTAACAATTATCTGACTAGAGAAACCAAAGTATGTGATAAGCATTGTATTAGAAATGTTTCAGAGTTCAATTGTTATGTATTTTCAAAGATTTGTAGATAGTTCTTCTAAATGAGAACCAAAATATAACTGTTAATAACAAAATATAAATGCTGACAATAACCAAATGTTCTTGTGGTTATTGTAGCAGGCTAGAAACCAAGAGACAGTGAGTTTTAGTACTGCCTTAGGCATGAAAGCTAAGTTGGGTGACTTTGCACCAGGGACGTGCAGTCACTAGAGGCAGGGGAGGCGTGGCCTCACCAGTCATGAGGAAAAGGAAAGAATTTTAAAGAATTTTTAAAAAATAGTTAAAGGCAAGGTAGTTGCTACCAGATTCACAGTGACTTGGAACAGTGCTTAGTGTTAACTATAGGAGGAGGCCAGAGAA
Source organism: Thamnophis sirtalis (assembly GCF_051295495.1). Classification (NCBI taxonomy): domain Eukaryota; kingdom Metazoa; phylum Chordata; class Lepidosauria; order Squamata; family Natricidae; genus Thamnophis; species Thamnophis sirtalis. Next base: position 25,773,708 of record NW_028261390.1, read on the forward strand.
ATAGGGGCCTCCTGTGCATAAGCAATTTTTCGCCTTTTAAGAGTTAAGCAAAGGTTAACAAGCAAAAAATTTCGTATGCAAAGGAGGCACGTGTTCTCTCGCCTCCTGTAGAGGGCATTTTTAGAGGCTTTTTAGAGTTCTCTGGGAGCAACTAGCTCAGTCTGACTCAGAGCTCTGGCAGAACCACGTTGCATTTTCAAACACACAAACACACAGACAGAGCTGGATAAAAGTACATAAGCCCAGCTTCATTGATTACAACGTGATTCACCTGCAATCAAAGGTTCCGATCGGAAGGCAACAGGGGAAGGGGGGGTATGGCAGAGGAGCTGCTTTCAAGCCTTTGGAAAATATATCCAATCCAACTTCTGTGTTTGTGTTTGTTTGAGAGTGAGTGTGTGAGTGAGAGAGAGATCCAATTTCTCTGTGTGCGTGTGTCTGTTTGAGAGAGGGGGGAGGGAGGGAGAGAGGGAGGAAGGAGGGGGAGGGAGAAGAAGAAAAATGGGAAAACTTATTTTGCAAGGGGGAAAAATGCTGTCGCTTTAAATCGGAACTGAGCATGCTTGGCTGTGGAATTCTGGGAGTTGAAGTCCACAAGTCTAAAAAATGCCTCACCAGCCATAAAGCTGACCGCACATCACTGCTTTGCACCAGTCATTCTCTCTCAGACCAACCCATGTTCATGTTATGAACAACAATTGCATTAGGTAGATTAAAAGAATGGCTGTAAGATGAACTGGTGAACTTTATGACCTATTAGAAAATTGAATCCACAATTTCACTGATGAAAGGCTCACAGTACCTTTTTATTATTCCTATAGAGCAGGGGTGTCAAACTCGTGATGACATGTTGTCATCATATTACATATCAGAACTTTCCCCCCTTTGCTAAAATGGGGCTGGGCCTGGCCAGTGCATGACACATCCAGTCCATGGGACATGAGTTTGACACCCCTGCTATGGAGTGATTGGGTTACATTTATTTTTAAATCATGGTTTATCTTACAGATTTGGGAAGCTATAAAGGTACAGCCTCTTTAGTTGTTTTATTGTACTTTCATCCACTATTGAATGTCTTTGCCTCTCTTTATATAAGCAAGGAAGGAAAAAATATACTGAAGTCATTGCTTTCACATTATGAGTCTCATGACTCAGAGTTCAGAATTATTGGCTAAAGATATAAATCACTGCCTAACAGAAAAGATGAATCTTATATGTTTCAGCTTACAGATAGAATCCAGAAATATGTTCTTCCAGGAAGGAAAAAATCCTGGTAATACGGTTTTCTTTTCCTCTCGATATCTTCAAAATTTGCTGTATGGACAATTTGAGTACATCGAGAAGGTTGAATGAGGACAGCAGGAGAAGTTTGCTCTGCATGAAGAGAAATATATTTATATTAGACTAGCTATATTTATGTGCACATAAATGAATATCGATATATAGGGACCTTTTATTTATTTTCCACAGAATGTGTTAAAAGGATCTTAACAGTATGCCATGAAGATCAGATTCAAAAGAGGCTGCACTGCTCTGTGTGCAAATTTACTAATCACATCGAGAATAAGCTCAAAATGAACTAAGGTTGCACTGCATTATCAATGTAATTGCCCCAATGGTTAAAGGATAAGATTCATGATAAATTATTTAAGCAGTTTTAATAATTCCAAGGCATTATTGTCATGTTGATGAATAATTCAATGAACTTAAATGTTTTGGATATTTAAAAATGTTATCCATCTCAGAAAGCAAGATAGGATTTAATTCAGCCATGACAGCTAGCAATAGTACAGCTTCCCAGAAGATGTCTGTCTGTTTTCGGTGGAAAATATCAATTTTCAAAGGATCTGCAATACATCAATAAACAAGATTAAATGGCATTCTAGTATTGATGTCATTAGATGCAGTTTTATTAGTACTGGAAATGGCATACTGAAAAACAAAGTTGCTTGAAATGTGAACAATAAAAGAATGAATGGGGTTAGCTTTATATAAAAACTAGCTGATAACCCGGCATTGCCCAGGTATTTATTTATAGGGGGGAAATGTCTGGACCAAATGTAATTTCTAATGTTGGATTTTCCCCTTTACTAGAGGGAGCCCCCTTGTGGAGTACTGTGAAGCCGTTATCATGGCAACTCCACTGCGCTCTACAGTAGAAATCACAGTAGAAGCCATTTTAAGGCACAACAGGCTGTATATTAACAGAACAAACATTCCAAAAGGTGTTAGGGGTATTTCCCCCCCCCCCCAGTATTTTTCTCCAGAGAGTAAGTCATCTGTGTACCAAGTTTGGTTGAAATTGCTCGAAGCTTTCCAGAGTTATGCTGGAACATACACATACACAGAGAGAGACACACAGCCATTTTTATGTATATATATAGATGTGGCATGCAACCTTGCAAAGAAATTGACTCGATTTGGCAGAAATTCTTTCTTGGACTGGGGCCTTTCAGTGATTGCATATAAGCACTTTATGTATGGCATATACACATATTTTTTTCCAGAGAAAATATTATGCAATCATACCTACATAAGACCTGGAAGAAAAACAGTAGTTTATAAGCTTGGTTATTTTCTAAAGATAAACATAGTTCTCCTTTAAAATTATATGCTTTGCTTTTAGATTCTGCACATAGTAATTGTCAAGAAAGGTTGGGTCATGATTCAGAATTTCCAATCAATCAGTAGAAAAGGAAAGATCGCAAGGCAGCTATGCTAAATTAAATATAACAAGCTAGGATTCAGGAAGATCAAAAGGCTGTAACCATATTGGGACCCATGTTGCTTAATTTAAAGCTCAGGAGATAAGAAATTTCATTTGTCAAGGGTGGCTTTAAAATATTAGACAAGGCTCAACAAGGTTCAATCCATGAACAGGAAGTAAAATTATCATAAGGGAGAAGGAAGAAGCTCAGTGTAGCTAAATAATCCAAATATGTCCAACTCTTTGGTCATGGTATTGTACCATCCCATGCTTCTACTGGACACCTTCAGTAATGCAAAATGTCTAGAAAATCCCAATCTATCAAATACCCATTTATAATTGATTTATAAACAAATCCAAAAAAAGTAAATTGGGAGGAAGAGCAGTCAATCCCTGAATAAAACATTTCCCGTCACTCCCTCTCCATAGGGATAAATAGAGAGAGAAAGAAGCTTGTGGATACTTTTTGTCTTTAGAATATCCATGAATGCAGTCTCTAGCTGGGGTGGAGGGAGGAAAAAGTAATAGAAATTCATTTCCAAATCATGAGTAAAACTTCTAGGAAAAAGAATGGAATGGAACAGTTTCTGCCCATCCTGAGCAATTAGACAGAGATGGTTTAGCTATTTTCTCAGCTAGTCTTTCTTTGAAGACTGAATGAACATTCATCCATTTTATTTCCCTTTGCTTACATCTGTTATTAATAAAGTCTAAATCATTTTGAACAGACATTTGGTTTCCAATTTGTGTTTTGGGGTTGTAATCTGATATCATGCCTTAGAATCTCTAGGTCAATCCAGATTGACTGCTGGAAGCTATATTTAATAGAATAGAATACTTTAGAATAGAATACTTTATTGGCCAAGTGTGATAGACACACATGGAATTTGTCTCTGGTGCATAAGCTCTTTTTTTAATGTTTGACAACCAATCATTACAGTGTAATGATTGGGTTGACATATTTTTCACACAGTGCTCATAGTATTAATACAATTACATATACATATTTTTTGTCTTTCAACTTCTAGCCTTAATGTGCTCATTATAATTATAACGTATTCTTTTGTGTATCTGTCAATATTCTACTATTTTCCCAATTTATCACTCTGCATTTTCAACATCTCAACTTTCTATAAATACTAATAGAACCAGTTATAAATAAGATTTAATTAGTTCCGAGATTATATCTCCAAGTCCTTTGAATTTATAGTCCTTGAAAACTATATTTTCCAGTATATTTTTACATCCTGTTGATCATAATAATAATACCTTGAAATATACCTAATCCTAGTCTTCCAGCTTCTAATCTTAATGTATCTGTATTTATAACAAATTCCATTATATGTCTATATATATACTACTATTTTCCCAGGTTAAACTTTCCACTTATTTCTAGTTTTACTATATTGCAAAATAGTATATATCTAACCATCATCTTTCAGCCTTTTTAGGATTTCATCATTTATTGATATTTTTGGGATTCTTTTATGTTTCTCTCTTAGAATCCTATATGTCTTTCTAATGGTTTTACACAAACTCATGATTCCCTCTGTCTTACCATTTATCTCCTTCTGCTGCATCTTTTGAATATCCATCCATGACCCTTTCATTATTTTTGAAAGATCTTCCTTTCTCTCTCCCCACCTCCCCATTCTGTTAGAAGCTCTTAGGATATTGTCTATTTGATTCTTAGTATTTATTATTACTGTTTTTTCAGTACTTTTTAAATCTTTTTGTATTTTATTTTGCTTTGTCCATTCCTTCTGATTTCTCAGCTGTCTTCTACATATTATATTCATCTTTTCCTATTATTTGTTGAGAGCCTTCAACTTTCACATCTTTATCTTTGGTGTATAAGCTCTTAGTGTACAGGCAAAACAACAAAGTAATAATAATCATAGTAACAAAGGATAATAATCATAATAGCAATAGCACTTAGACTTATATATCACTTCACAGTGCTTTTACAGCCCTCTCTAAGTGATTTACATAGTTAGCATATTGCCCCCAACAATCTGGGTCCTCATTTTACCCACCTTGGAAGAATGAAAGGCTGAGTCAACCTTGAGCCTGGTGAGATTTGAACTGCTGAACTGCAACTAGCAGTCAACTGAAGTCTGCAGTTCTGCACTCTAACCACTGCGCCACCTTGGCTCTTGGTATTGGTATAATAACGATACCAATCAGGGGTGGGTTCCTGCCAGTTCTTACCTCTTCTAGATAAGAGGTTCCACAAATCTACAGTGCCATTTAGAACCGGTTCCAGCTCTGTCCCCCCGCTCGTCTGCACATCATCAAGATGAAGAAAGAGAGGAGGAATTCAGGGAGTTTGAACACCCCTGGGTTTTTTTTTCCCTAAAGGGTTAGGGATGCAAGGGTCTTGAAACTTGACAGCTTTAAAATTTGCACACTTCAATGCCAGAGTTTCTAAGCCAACATGACTGGAGGAGGAATTCTGGAAGTTGAAGTCCACAAGTTTTAAAGCTGTCAACTTTTAACACCCCTGGTTTTTTTTTCTAAAGGGTTAGGGGTGCAAGGGTCTTGTAACTTGACAGCTTTAAGACTTGCGTGCTTCAAATGCCAGAGTTTCTGAGCCAACATTTTGGTTGCTAAGCAGAGTGTTGTTAAGTGAGTTTCACCACATTTTACAAGTTGGCCACGCCCACCCAGTCACATGGCTGGCAAGCCACTCCCAGCCAGTCACATGGCCAGAAAGCCACTCCCAGCTGGTCACATGGCCGGCAAGCCACTACCACAAAGCAGGCCACAGCTACAGAAGAGGTTCTAAAAAAATTTGAAACCCACCACTGATACCAATAGAGAGGATAATGAAAGACATTAAAGGGATAAAAGAAATATAGCCATACTACATGGGTAATATAGTTTTTTAGTTTTAAAAAGAAATGAGAAAACATTTTACTTTCTTATATCCTTCTACTTGGTTTTTAGATGGAAAGAAGGTTGTAGCTGCAAATATCAGTAACTGCAGCATTGCCCTTGGCTGTGTTGGTAGGATAGGACAGCCCTAGAAAGAGAAAAATCCTATTAACGTTGGTCCTATTACAGTATGAACAATGTAATAAAACTAAATATACCTGATTAAGCAGGAAGGCTATAAAAATGAATTAATGTTGGTCTTTGTGACCATTGTTTTGCTAACTATACCCTTCAGTAGAGAAAATTGTGCACTGCTGCTAGAATACTACATTTGGGCAGTGGGCATCAAATAAATATAGCTCATTTCTTTCAGATCAGTGAAGATTAATATAGCATACTCTCAACAAACAGCCATTATACAGAGCAAATTTTATTTAAGTATAGAGATCCTATCTGTTTCCAAAACTTTTACAATGTACGTTTATATAAAATCAGATGGAAAAATAAAGTTGTCTTAATTTTTGTTTGCTCTTGTATCGATATCCCTAGTGTCTTAATCACTGGCAAATCTATATGTTGTAAATCTAGTGGTTGCAGATATTATCAAGTAGTCAGGGGGTCATATTTGCTGCCTCCAAGCATGAGATGATTGATAGATGACCCACCCTGGCGCAAGTCATAACTGAACAAAAAAAAATTCCTTTATTCCTTTACCACAAAAATAGCTTTTCAATGTTCCTTCATTTTTCACTGACAATCTATGCATTTGTCTACCCATTGTTCTTGTTTAATCCATGAAATAAAACATGATAAAACATTGTAATGGGAATTTTGTTTGTTTATTTCAAAAAACAATAAACAAATCTCCTTGGATATAGCAGTTCCATGGTGCTGGAGAAATATACTGTAGATTACATAAACTCTTTAGAGTGGATGGAGTGGGAGAATGCCAGGTTTTACATACATATACAAACAGCAGGATGTTAGAAGCTCCATCAATATGTTTATGAAGCGGGGGGAATATATTGACTGTGAATGGTGTAATATTCTGGCTTTAGATAGAAATAAAATGCCAAGTCTGAGCACAGTTGCAGAAAAACTGGCAGTGTGGTGAGGGATGCTCCCTTTGAAAATAGATTATTGCCTCATGCTTTACAGAAATGCAGCTGCATTTTCCAATATATAAGAATCCTGGTAATGTTGGCTATTTCAAAGAATAACCAGCTTGTGTTCATTTGGGAAAATGCCAATGAAAAACCATACAAGTATAATGGATAACTTCTGCATCATGAAACTGTGAGCAAATGGGGTATTTTGCTAGTAGAATAAAGAAGACACCTTGAAAGCCGCTTAAAATGAAACTTTAAAAAGTTTGTGTGTTTTCAGGATAGGTATGTGCTAGGCACGAATGTATTTTGTTCAAGGGATCATAGGTTAATAGCTCCAAGTATTGAGATAATTAAAGGTAATGATTAATGGGTATTTTGGATATACGTGTGTCCATTAAATATTCATCAGAGCTTATGAAAAACAATGTGTGCAGACATTCACCTTGACTAAGTAAGAAAAAACAGATGTGTATACAAAGAAACACCTATTGAGTTTGCAAGATGGGAGAGGCGAAAACCCTCTTCAGGCAGTTGTTTGAACATATGGAGAGATGATTTTGAGGAGAGAAGAAAGGTAGCCTGCCTCTACCTTTTTCAAACTTTCTGAAGAGGAACTGACCCAAACAGCTGCCAGTGGCATTCAAGAACCTGTTTTATTGGGGACCCAGATTATATGGAAAGTTATATTTATATTCACACATGTGCAAATACAGAAGGCCTTCAGTATTTTGCTTGAACACATGGAAATTGGAGAGTTGACAGGCCTGCATTCAAATAATGCTGCAGTTGAGACATGTAACAATTCATCCAGTAAATCAAGAACCTCATATGTGTAAGCACCACATTTTGATCCATTTAAATGTAGTGGCACAGTTTGTTGCCAGAGATTGTTTCCAAACCATGGCATGATTGAAATGTCCAAAAGCAGAACTTTCATAGACAGTAGGATTTCAGAATGATGCACTCCAAAAGTATCAATTTAGTACCATGAAACTAAAGAAAGCTAAATGCATTGAGAGTTTTAAAAAAAAGTATAGGTCAAGCAATTTGAAATGTATACAAACATTTTTTAAAATAATTAATGCTAGTTAGTGATATGCCAGAAGACTGTTGCATGGCTACGTTATTAATGTGCATTGTCCTAAGAATGCAGAACTGCATACAAAGATAAGTTATTTTTAAGGTCTTCTTGGCCAACTACACATTAATTAGGTTAGAAATGCATTTTGTATGTATGTAATGTGTTGCTAACTGGTACAAACCTAAGGGAACAGTACTGAAGTATTGCCTGAAGTATGGATAAATTACCTAAATTGTAAAATTATGTTAACTAATTCATGACCTGAAAAATAGTTTGTGATTTTACTGAGTGTGTTCATGAGTCTGTAGGCTGGGGATCAATATTTTCTGATTATGCTGGGTGTTTTTTTTTACATGGTGATATACTGCATTTAAAAAAAAATTGATTAGCTCTTTATAACAGAAAAGTAGAACTTGAAGTGAGCAAAATATTTTGTTTCATGTGAAAAGAAGGGGTAAAAACTAATATTGGTGATAATAAATGATAAATTGTGTTCAGTTTCAAGAGCAATATCCAAAAGAGAATCCAGAGACTATATTGTATATAATGAAACCAATGCCATGACCAGATTTTGTGGATATGAAATGTCTAGAAATCTATTGAATAAACTGAAAAGGGGAGGGCTATGTTTTCTAGTATTACAAAGATATTGCAGTTGTGTTCTATACACTAGCTTCTGAATTGCACAGAAGAGTGATCAAATGAACTTCATATTATGAACTACATGTTCCCAGCGTGTAGTTACATTATTATATACTACTTTTATGAAAGATGGAAGCAAATTTTTTACTATAAATCTTTCACCTCAGCCATCAGAGAGGCCATTTTTATCCATCACTCACTAGATGAAGTGCGAATCTCATAAACTAGAAAAGCTATTCTGTGAAAATAATTCAATAATGGGGCCAAAGTAAATTGCCTAAAGCATTATCCAAAGCTATTCCAGAGTTTTAGTAATTAAACAAAAATTAGCAAGCAAGCATTGGGACTGAGAAATAGGAGAGGCTGATGATAGTAACTTGAGCATGAGCAATGTTAGCATAAGAAACTGAAGGACATTTAGTATACACTCCTATCTTCCCCTTTATCAGCCTAAGTTTAATTGAATTCAGTGCAAACTTAATTTGGGAGAGTGTTGTGTTGTTAAGAAGGCAATTGCATTTTCCTCTAATCAAATTTAAGACAAGAAAAGAAAAAAACATTTTTAAGAGATAGATAGCCCATAGGAAAGAAACAAATAAAAACCTCTTCCATATAGTAAGAAATAGTCAAAGTTTTCAGAAAGAAACAATATTGACTCCTTTAAATTGTGTGGACTTCACCTCCCAGAATTCCCCTACCAGCAAGGGAGCTGAAGCCCACACAGCTTAAAGATGCCAAGGTTAAGAAGCTTTGCTGCACATACTGATAACAAAGAAGTGCTTTGCTCACAGTGAGGTCAGACCATGACAATCAGTACTACCAATTCAAAGATGCCAAATGTAGGATCCACATAATTTGTGGAACAGAAAGCAAAGAGTATCTGCTGCAGAGGAAATTATATTGTTTTTCTCCAGGAAAACAAGATGTTAGACTTACATGCATGCCAACAATACTTCCCACACCCCCTGACAAGGAAACATGCCCATATTTTATTTTTTATTAATCACATTTATAAGGTAAACATAAAGGTTCTCCCTGCACATATGTGCTAGTCATTTCTGACTCTAGGGGGTGGTGCTTAACCCCATTTCAAAGCCGAAGAACCAGCGCTGTCCAAAGATGTCTCTGTGGTCATGTGACCGGCATGACTAAATGCCAAAGGTGCATGGAACCCTGTTACCTTTCCCCAAAGTGGTCTCTACTTTTCTACTTGCATTTTTACATGCTTTCGAACTGCTAGGTTGGCAGAAGCTGGGACAAGTAATGGGAGCTCACTCCGTTATGCGGTGCTAGGGATTCGAACTGCTGACCTTTCTGATCGACAAGCCACTGAGTCACCATGTCCCTAATCACATTTATATAACAGCCCATTTAATTCAGAAAAGACTTTGGCAGTACACAATGAATAAAACAGCCAATATAAAACAGGTAAAACTCTAAAAAAAATTACAGTAGTAATTAATATAAAAACAAAATACTAATGGTGGGAGGATAAAAATGGCCCTCTTAGCAGTGTAACTTTCAGACAAATTTATGGTTCCATAGAAACCCAGGCTTGGCAGTATAACAATTATAACTTGAGGGCCTTTCAATAAGTCAAAAGAAATTAAACTAATCTAATTTGGGAGAAAGAATGTTTCATGAGATAGGTGCCACAGTAGAGAAAGCATGTAATCTGGAGCCCACCAAATGTAGATCCTTAGCTGAGGGTGCCCACAGCATGTCTTCTCAGCCAGAACTAATGTAGCAAGCTGATGCAATCAAGAAGGGTGGTTGCTTTGATGGCCAGCTAGCTCAGATACCTGGGTCCCATGCAATGAAGAGCTTAAAGTTTAAAACCAGCATCTTGAATTGGATCCAAAAGTAAACTGGCAATCAATAAAAGCTTGAACGGCAGAGGTGTAACATATATTGCCATAGAAGCACATATAACTGCCTGCCCGGCCATATTCTGTAGCATCTGAAGCTTCTGGATACTCTTCAAGAGCAGCCCCATGTAGTGGTCTAATCTGGAGATGACTAGGGAATGAGAGATTGTTATTAGAGATGCATTGCTTTAAATAATTGTCTTTAAATTGCATTTAAATAATATCTCCTACATATACGAAGAAATTGACTGCACTAGCCAAATCACACCTAGTGCATTATGCCTTCTGCATAATAGAGAAGGGGCTAGTATTGTCATGTATTCTTATGGTACAAAAATTCAGTGGACATTCCGGAGAAAATAGATGTCAGTACTATTATTTAAGTGGTGAATTTTCACTTAGTTATTTGTGCTGTCGGGATCATCAGTAAGGCCATTTGAATAGTTTTGTGGCTGATTGGGTGAAGCATGTTGTGGGACAATGCTATTAAGTTCATCTATTTAATTATGATGATAATTTCAGGTTTTGTTTATTTACTCTTGGAGTAAACATTCATTTTGTTTCAGACAAAAGTTCATTGAATGAGATGTATAGAAACGCAGTCACACTATTATAGCAGAGGTGAATTCCTACCGGTTTGTACCAGTTTGGACGAGTTTGGTAGTAACTCGGCTGGCTACACAACCGGTTCTATCAGCGGTACCATCGGCGGTGGCATCTTGTTTTTTGCTTCTGCTTGAAGGCATATGGAAAATCAGAGTCTAGTGGGAAAATTTCCTACTTTTCATGTTTTGAAGATTCTGAGAGTTTCCATGCAAAAATTAAAAGGAATCCTGTTATTTCTAATTAATTGTTCTTCTTTGAACATCCTTCGACAAACTTGTTTTCAGTATTTTAACTGTGTCAATAGGGCTTGCTATCACATATAAAGCCTATATTTGTTCAGCACTTTGTACAACACTTTTAATTCATGGCCACATTATTCAACAGGATGAATAGTTTCAATAACTAGAAAGTCAGAAATTTAGATAATGTCCAAATGTAATATTTAGAAAAAACAAACTAGACAATGGTCTTTATTGTGCTCAATCATGCATTTCTTCAAACCTATATTTATGGATTGGTATATTGGTATAGGGACTCTGTGACTCAGTGGCTAAGATGCTAAGCTTGTTGATCAGAAAGGTCAGCAGTTCAGTGGTTCGAATCCCTACCACCATGTAACAGAGTGAGCTCCCATTGCTTGTCCCAGCTTCTGCCAACCTAGCAGTTTGAAAGCATGTAAAAATGCAAGTAGAAAAATAGGAACCACCTTTGGTGGGAAGGTAACAGTGTTCCATGCGCCTTTAGCATTTAGTCATGCCGGCCACATGGCCACTGAGATGTCTTCGGACAGCGCTGTCATATGTGCAAGGGGAACCTTTACATTTACCTTATAGACTTCGTAATTCTATTAAAATAAGCCTCTTTCCTCTTTCTGAGATTTACACTGGCATGAAGAAAATCTCCAATCTGCATGTCTCATATAGCAACTTGTGTGTGAGAAATATGGGACACAAAAGTACTCCAAGTTGAACTTCAAACAATTCCTGTGCTTTTGCAAACAATTCCATCATCTGCTTTCAAAATAAGATTCTGGGAAGCATTTAAAGATAATAAGTCATAGGACTACCTTTTACTGGATCCTGATCCCAATTATATTTCATCCATCCCAAAGTCATTCCTAGAGCAACTGTAGCTCAGTGAGCAAAAAAACTGAACCAGAAATGGAAACACAACTTCTTTTCACTACATTGCCAGATATATTATCCAATATGTACAAAGTAATATTTTGGAAAATATACTACAACACTTAGACTCCAGATGCATGAAGATATAAAATGTAAAAAGACTAGATTAATAACTGATGGAAAGGCTTAGTTGTTCAAATCAGACATGATAACATACAATAGCAATTGCATTAATAACTTTTATAGTATAAACATCAGGATTGATGAAGACCTGAATTAAAAACTTCAATCCTTTGTCTTCTGCTTCCAATGTAAATCAGATTTTCCTTTACTACTGTTAATTGCATTGAAATGTTCACTTTGGTTCCGTGGAAGCTTTTATTCTATTTCAAAAAGCAAAAATACGAGGCAACCAAGCTTTGAGATTACAGCAAGAATAATATACTTAACAATAACTCCACTTTCCTATTATCTCCTAGAAAATTTATGAATTGTGTTTTACTTAATTTGGCTTTTCAAATATTTTTGAATGACATGGAAGAATAATCCACAGAAGTACAGAAATATGATCGTCTTGTTCTCTATGGATTTCTGCTGTGCCAAGGTAACATAAATAGAAGTAACATATAGAAATAAAAAATTAATAAAGAGCTTCTGAAGTTGGTATGGGAATATTGATGGAAGTGTATAAATAACAGCTAAAGAATATCTACAAAAAGAATGAAGAATGATTCATTCCCTTCTTCTGTCTGAGGTTATCTACCTTTATATCTGACAGGTAGAGAGGGAGTTGCAATATCATAGTGGAGTTCAGTATGTATAAGAAGAGACTGACTCCAGGCCATCTTCTGGAAATTTAACTAGTACCTGAAGAAATCCCACCAAATGTTTGTCTCTGTAAAAAGGAAGCACTGGGCCTATTAACTTGTGTCATATTCATGCTCAAAGCTTTATTTTAGAAAAAACATGCAAGTTTGGGATCCAACTGAAAACTTTGGAAGATAAGTTTGAGTTTATGCGCAACTCAAGTTAAAGGAGCATTGTGTCAGGGTTCCAAATAGCATCCAAAATTAAATCAGAGTCCAAGGCAAAGTAATGCTCAAAGTTCCAATTTACTAAGAGAGCCATGTTGGCACATCTGGGGGAAACTCAAATCTGAAAGCTTCCTGGTTTGCCCCACCCAGTTGAAAGTTCAAGATCTTGCCATTCCAGTCAGGTGCAGAGGTGTAGAGACAAAGGATGACCTTGGATTCTACAAAGGAATTTTATTTTGGCTACATAGCATTCCACTCCATACCATCCCTCCAATAGAAACGACATAATAGAATAATAGAAAGTGTGGCAGGCCAAAGATCCAAAAGGGAATATGGCTGCAGACCTGACACATTGTTCCATTATGTTATTAAGGCATAATGGCCCGCATGGCTTTGTGCAGACTCCCAGTGTGCACATGTATCACCTCTCCTGTAAGAGCTGCATTGGTTGTCAATTTGCTTCTGTGTACAATTCAAGGTGCTGGTTGTCACCTCTAAAGCCCTTTGTGGCTTGGGACCAAGTTATCTAAGGGACTGTTTCTTGCTGGTCACATCTACCCAAACTATCAGAGCAGGGAGGCAGAGAATTCTGCAGGTGCCATCCCCAAGGGAGATACACCTAGTGGGACCCAGAAAAAAGGCCTTCCCCATGGTGGCTCCCTCTCTCTGGAACATCATTCCCTCAGAGATTGGAACGGCCCCCATTCTAATACTCTTCTGGAAGGCACTGAAGACCTGGTTCTACAAGCGGCGCTGGGAAACCCAGAGCGGGATGGAGCCCATTAAATGGCTCATGTGATCTGCTGGCGCTGGGGCGGGGGGTGGGAGATATTACATTACATTACATTACATTACATTACATTACATTAATTGATTCTTTTTATTAGTTTTATTGTTTTAAATGAGGTTTTATATTCTGTAAGTCACCTTGAGTCACCATGGGCGAATAGGTGGCAGTATAAATTGAATTAAATAAATAAATGCCATCATATAACTGCAATAGAAATTAAAGCAAAATCCCAAATTAGATATGTAAATATTCTAGTGTTTCTGCTAATGTGGAAATAATTGATACAGTACTAACAACTATTGCTGTACTTATCCATTGCTCTTTATTTGTTAAGTACTGCACAGTTTACTGCATATATTTTCATGATTAGGTTTAATATTCTAATTTCATAATTGAGAAGCTTGCCAAAATGACATAGCAACTCCACAAGAGAGGTAACATTTAAATATAGACAGGGGTTCTTAATCCCAGATCCATTGGAGATACTATTCAAGAACCATCTACTTTTTATACTGTATACTTTATTTATTGACACATAGGGGAATTAGAAGTAAATATAGCAAGCAATGGGCACATTGGTCCTTTTCCTAAGTGGAAAAGTAAAACTGGGACAGTATAACATTTCCCATGATGAGTTAAATTGTTAGCCTGTCCTTGAGTCAACAGAAAATTATCATCATGAAATTTGCTGTCCCTGTTATATGTATCTAATATGTTTAATCCAAGTCTTACCATATGGTGGTGTCCTAATTAATATAGCAATTGACAAGCAAACTGATTGGTTGATTCATGTAATGTTTAAGTTGAAAGGCACTACATAGGTCTCTGACTTCATGAATCTAAATCAAAGTGTACCAGACAAATGCCTGTCTAGATTCCACTTGAACACATAAATTTTCCTGGATAATTGATTCTACTGCTGAATTGCTTTTACTGTTAAAGGTTTTTTTTTTAAACTGTTAAAAGGCAGTTTTTAAGAGAACCTGTCTTCCTTTACTTTAAATCCATTATTCCAAGTCCTGCACTCTGAAATGAGAGAGAACACACCTTGATCTGTTCCTATATGATATCCATTGAAGTATTTGAAGTTTGTGATTATGCTACCAAAAACCTATCATGTTTTCTCAAGCCTCCTCTTTCTCTCTTCATAGATCTTCTGGTTTTCCTTCTCTCCCTTTTCAACATGTTACCCGCTGGTAGGTAAAACATCTGTCAAGCATAATGCCGCATAATACTGGGATGTCATGTCTAATACTGGGGCTGCAAAATTTTATCTGTCATCTCCAGAATCTTTTTTATATACAATAAGTCATAAACTGAGTTGAATAAAGGTTTTTTAAAAAAATAAATAAATAAACCGGAGTCATGAAAGGAACTGTGTTAGAAAAAGCACTTCTCTTTCCTTTCTATTCTTTAAAGTAGAGGTAAAGATTCCCCTCACACATATGTGCTAGTCGTTCCTGACTCTAGGGGGCAGTGCTCATGTCCGTTTCAAAGACAAAGAGCCAGCGCTGTCCAAAGACATCTCCATGGTCATGTAGCCGGCATGACTAGACGCCGAAGTCGCACGGAACACTGTTATCTTCCTACCAAAGGTGGTCCCTATTTTTCTACCTGCATTTTTACATACTTTCAAACTGCTAGGTTGACAGAAGCTGGGATAAGTAACATGAGCTCACTCTGTTACTCAGCACTAAGGATTTGAACCACCAAACTGCTGACCTTTCTGATTGACAAGCTCAGCATCTTAGCCACTGAGCCTATCAATTCTATTCTTTACAAAGAGAAAAATATTGACTTTCCGATTCTTCCATGTTATTCGGGATGCACTGAACTGGCCTATCATTTCAGCATCTTATAGAATTCAGCCCTACCTTGTTTCATAGATATCATATTGCACTGCCACAAAATTTCAAGCCCAGTCAAAGAATTTTCTATTTGACAACCTCAGTATCTAGCTTTTTTAGGGAGACCAGACTAAGATTTTAGGAGGCATGGTTAAGAGGTCCCAGGGGAAGGGGCATACCTATATCAGCCAATAAATGCTTTACTATACTAATCTCAGATGCTGCGGCTGCCAGCATTTGACTTTGCCTCCCACATAACGGGTGCTGAAGCACAACAGGTTTCACACAGTTTTGGTTGCCCTTGGATGTTGTTTACTTGGGATTGAAAACAATCCCAATATAGATAAGGATGAGTTAGTTTAAGTCATGATTTGGTGATGAGATAAAGGCAGCGTAAAGGTGACACTCTAGAAAAATGATATTTCTGGGGCACATTTGTACATTGTTTAGGTGCAAGTTAAGAAAGACTTTTTGACTGTCATCTTAGCCTGCTTACTAGAAGAGAAAACAGACTAGTTCTTTGATTTTTATTTTTCTCACCGGGAAAATAAGATATCCAGGCATTCTATCAGAACATGTAATTTCCTTAATAAATCTCATTGTTCATTTGGATCTTACAGCCATCTGTTTTTGGTCTCCCATAATGGGCATGATTCTATTTACACATGCATGGTTTGATAAATACAGACAGAATGGGAACCCAGCCAGGATAGGCTCAATTTTTTCTGTTCAACATCAACTCCAAATAGTAAAACAAATAAATATGCACAATGATGACTAAAATAATTAATCTTTTCTCTAAGAATATGCAGTCCATATTTTTAGGTTTATCAATATAAAGTGAATCTCTTATATTGGTATTAGAAATTGATATTAATGAGAATAAAGTGGACAATAAGATTGATTTATTTGTTGCAGATGCCGACTGAAAACAGGCTTACTAGGGACTGAATCCCACTAGCTCAGCTTTTTTTCGACAGTACAGAAAGAGTTCTAACTAGGATGCTGGCATCATGATCAAATTATATAAAGCCTTTTGTGTCTGCCAATACACTTGGATTCATTTCAGGATTCTGTTTTTAACCTCAATACAATTTAGTCCTTTGTTCCAGAGAGAACAACTAATTTCTGAAGTACATCAATACAGGTAGTTCCTGAATTGCTGTCACAATTGAGTCCAAAATTTCTGGTGTTAAAAGAGACATTTCTGAAGTGAGTTTTGCCCCATTTTATGATATTTCTTGCCACAGTTGTTAAGTGAATCGGTGCAGTTGATAACTTGGTTGTTAAGTGAATCTTGCTTCCTCATTGACTTTGCTTGTCAGAAGGTTGCAAATGGTGATCACATGACCTTGGGACACAGCAATAGTCATAAACATGAACCAGTTGCCCTGCATCTGAAATTTTATCCCATGATCATGGAGATGCTGCAAAGGTCATAACTACAAAAAATGATCATAAATCACTTTTTTCATTGTGGTTGTAACTTTGAACAGTCACTAAATGAACTGATGTAAGTCAAGAACTACCTGTACCTTGGTCAAGAACATTGCAGGTCAACCCAAATGGCTCTCAATAATCAGAAGGAACTTTAAAAGAAAATGATTCTATGAATTACTCAGAATTTAGTATCAAGCCATTAAATCAGTGGTTCTCAACATGGGCCCCACGCCCCACAGGAGGGCAATTTAATTTTTAATGGGGAAAATTTGAACCTTGTTTAAACCAAGTTAATGACCTTTTAGGCTTCCTTCATGTGAATAGAGTTCACCTTTTGAGTAAAGTAAGAATTATAGGTCACGGGAGGGGGGGCATCAGGATTTCATAGATGCTTAGGTGAAGCATGGCCAAAAAAAGGTTGGGAACTACTGCATTAAATCAATCAAGTTTTGCCTTTTTTGGATGTATGTGATTATACAATATATACCTGTCAATTGGCAGCCCACAAGCAAGATAGGTCTTTAGATTAAATATGCAAAAATAGAAAAATGAAAGGATAAAACTGCCCAGATTGACTAGTACTTCTTATCAGAGAGGTGGATGCTACATGTGACATGGGTATGATCAAAATTGTCTACCTAGTCTACGGCATTTGTTTTTTTTTAACAAAACTTAATTTAAAAACCTTAATTGATCATAATGGCCCGTGAATATAGATATTTATGAGTCTATTAAATCTTGATCACAGAGTAGGCAATATTGCAGTTGAAAAATTGGCTGCTGAAAACCTCAAAAAAGATATTTTGATAAGCTTGAAAAACAAAATGATATGAAACAACTTAGTATCATATAATACTGTACATTTTATCAAATAGTATTACATCTTGTAAAAGTAAGAATGCTATGCAAGAATACAAAGCTATAATGAATGACGTTGCTATAATTTTAATTTTAATTTTGTTTCCTTTTATTTTTCTTAACTCATGCCTTTATTTCTTATTCCTTTTCTGAAGTCTGCCACACACTGCGCACTGAGTTCAATGAGAATAGCATTATTGATATACATGTATGTGTATGTGTATGTACTGTATGTGGCTCAGTGGCTAAGACGCTGAACTTGTTGATCAGAAAGGTTGGCCGTTTGGTGATTCGAATCCCTAGTGCCACGTAACAGAGTGGTCTCCCATTACTTGTCTCAGCTTCTGCCAACCTAGCAGTTCGAAAGCACATAAAAAATGCAACTAGAAAAATAGGAACCACTTTGGTGGGAAGGTAAGAGTGTTCCGTGTGCCTTCGGCGTTTAGTCATGCCAGCCACATAACTATGGAGATGTCTTTGGACAGTGCTGGCTCTTTGGCTTTGAAACGAAGATGAGCATCGCCTCCTAGAGTCAGGAACAACTAGCACATATGTGTGAGGGGAACCTTTACCTTTACCTATACATGAGAGCCAGCCTTTTGAGTCTAAAATAGTTTTAGCCATTGAAATTAGATCTAGAATTTCCATTTTGTTATCACATTTTAATTGTACAACTCTTAGTGTTTCCCTGCTTAAAGTATAATACTCATCATCCTTAGCCAGAATAGATAACAACAAATGAATATGCTGGATATTCAGAATGAAAGCTTATATCTCTACCTATTTTAGAATGCCTGATTGGGAAGAGTGAGCAAAGCTGTTTGCCACAATATATTTGATTAAATTTCTCAGAGCCAATTATTGCTACAATAAACATCATTAAAAAAAATAACAAACACCTATTTAAGAATTGAAAATGATTTTCTAGGAAAGGAGTGTTGTTCAAAGATGGTAATTTTTCCTTTTTAATTTTTTTTAAATTATTCATTGTCAACCCTTCCAAAAGAACATTTCAATTTTAAAATCAGAATAGAATAGGATAGGATAGGAGTTGGAAGGGATCTTGAGATCTTCTAGTCCAACCCCCCTGCTTAGGCAGAAAACCCTACACCACTTCAGACAAATGGATATCCAACATCTTCTTAAAAACATCCACTGTTGGAATATTCACAACTTCTGGAGACAAGTTGTTCCACTGATTAATTGTTCTGTTAGGAAATTTTTCCTTAGTTCTAAGTTGCTTCTTTCCTTGATTAGTTTCCACCCATTCCTTCTTGTCCTGTCCTCAGGTGCTTTGGAGAATAGCTTGATTCCCTCTTCTTTGTGGCAGCCCCTGAGATTTTGGAACACTGCTATCATGTCTCCCCAAGTACTTCTTTTCATTAAAGTAGACATACCCAGTTCCTGCAAACATTCTTCATATATTTTAGCCTCCAGTCCCCTAATACTAATATACAAACAGAAAGTACAGCAAAAACAAAATGAAAAAAGCAGCAACAAAAGTATGTTAAAACTGTCACACAAAGATAAGATTTCTTTAGCTTCTTTGTAAAAGCCTCTCCTGACTCAATGCTATAGTGACTTTCAGCATTGTAGATAACATTTGCCTTTACTTGAAATTACTTCGATTTTAAATCTAAGCCATCTTGATATATTCATAACAAGATAAATAGTCAATTTCTATGAAGAATGTATAGAATTCTGATACACAATTTCATGTAATTACAGTGGGAATTGTCAGCCCCAGCATTCTTAGAGAAATTCAGAGAATGTTGTTTATGTATGTGTGTTTGTGTTATTTTGCAATGAGCTAACTGATAGAATATTGCTGAAAATATGGAGGCGGGGGAGTCAAGGAAGAGAGATGCTATATCTATATATTATTGACTCAGAAGCTATAAACAATCTAATATAAAATTGATTCAAAATTACAATTTTCTGATAAATAAATTCTTGAGAAAAATACATTGAACACTGTATAAGGGAAAAAGAAATCTGGAAACTAGCAGCAATCTCTGATACATACAATCAAAGCAAAACCTTATCTATACTGTTTGTTTGTTTTAGTATATAAGACAATTAACAACGTTTTTTCTGGGATATAACTGCAATTGACTAACTCACAAATTAGAAAGTGGTGACTTGCATTGAATTGGCATAAATTCTTTGGTAAAAACAAACAATCAGGGGTTCATTTAAAAGAGATTGCAAAAAAAAATGCAAAGATAAGACCTAATAGAAAGACAGGAGAGGAGAGAATAAAAGTAAGGCAGTAACTAAAAATTGGAAGGTCATTGATTAATGTGTAAAACATGTTTTCTTATAAAAGGCTTTTTCTGTTGAGCAGAAAATACTTCCAAGAGGGGAAAACAAAGAAATAAACTAGCTTTTCCCTTGACTGGACTTATGTCTAACAAAATTTCCACTTCAGTCTATAAGACAGGTGACCTTTATTGAGGTGACATTGAGCCATTTCACTGGGCAAGATCTTCCAGACTGTAAAATACCAAGCAGACATAAACACCTGGAATACTAATGAATCCTAACTGGAGTGCAGGGTGTCATTTAGAGCTGATGTCAAATTTTAAGGCTGCTGAGAGAAAGGAAAAATAGTCATACCTTACAGTAACAACCATGAAAGTTAATGAAGATGGACTCTGTCCAATTAAAGTAAAGCTGTTGCCCTGAATGGCACTTATAATGCTATAACAGAATTGCCTTGAATTTTTAATGGATCATGGAACTGGATTAAAGAAGATAATTTTATTTATCTTGGTTAGTTACAGCCAGTTGAACCTAAGGTACATCAGCAATATTTTAACATTGTCCTACAAAATAAACATCTGGTGATCTTTATTGAAACTTATATGTATTTATTTACATCCACATTTGCAATTATTGCCCACCATCTATATTCTACAATGTGAAGAAATGATCCTGGGAAGCAATGTAGCAAACAATAGTCTGTAGAGATTGTCAGTCATCCAGGCCATGGTTGTCCCATGGTTGTTGTTTTTCAGAAGGCAACAGGACTTCTCATTCAAGAAGCTTCTTCAGCTCTGACAGGGTGGTGGGGAATGGAAGGATTTATATTCCTTGCAGACAGCAGGGGTGGGTTTCAAAAAAAAGTGGAACCGGCTTCCGGGGAGTGGCCTGTCGCCGGCCGGCAGCTTAACAGAGCTGCCCCCAGAATTCAGGATCGTTATCTACTCAATATCAAGAAGATAACTCTTTTTTCAGACAAGAAAAAAGCAGTGAGGAATCTCAGCTGGTAAGAATCTTCTTTGAAGTTCACAGTTTGTTTCTTTGTGAGCTGTGGACGGAGGGGGAGGATCAACCCAAAGCTGAGTCATTCAACTCCGACCTGAACTTCGCAGCTGTTATTCACAGCACGAGACAGGATCCCCTCCCCCTCAGGACAATATTTAGAAAAGAGACTATTAAAAATCAATACGAGCAAAGACCAACTTGTGAACTTTAAAACCTTTCTCTATCTGAAATACCAGCTTCAATGTTATAAAAACCTCTTTTGTTTAATTGTCTTCAAAATGGCGTTTACAGCTTCTGCATTTGTTATCTCTGGCTTCCTGCTACAGAAGTAAAGAAATAATCTCTTATAATTTAATTAGAGCTACTCCCTTAAAGCTTTCAAGATTCTTTGTTGATTCAGAGACATTCCAAACATTCCAAACGGACTTTCTCTTTTGAAATCCTCCGTAAAACCCCTTGAAAAAAAAAAAAAGAAGGGAAAAAAAGGGGGGGAGGAATTTCTTTTTCTCCACATAGCACAGTGGATTAGTAATTTAGAATAAATAATTAAAATCAAAATATAATGGCATCCAAATCAACCTCTGTTAAATTACCTCCGAAAACGTCTCCCATACCTGGCACAAAGTTGCAGCCCCCACCATCTATGCCCCCTAGTGGAGATGTACTAACAAAAGAATTTTTTCTGGAAATGTTCAAAGAATCCAGAGAACAGAACTTAGAAATGTTTAAAGAATTCAGAGAACAGAATCTAGAAATGATTAAAGATTTCAAAGATGAAATAAGGAATGAGATGGAAGTTCTATATGACAAATTCGATACCAGGGTCACTAAAATGAATGATAATATGATGGGAATTGTAAATGTGATAACAGAATATATTTCTGGAATGGAAGATAATTTAGAAACTCTCAATGAAGCTAAAACTAACCTGATATCCAAAACTGAAGTGGTGGAACAAAAAATTGATAATGTTGAAAAACAAATTATTATGATACAGTATAAGCAGATGGAGCTTGCATTAAGAGTGAGGGGGCTGCGTGAAGAAAAGCAGGAGAACTTAAAGCAAATGTTTTCTGAAGCTTTTGACCGTCTGGTGGGAAAACCGGGATCCAATTTTGATTGGCAGATTGACAGGATTTTTCGTGTTAATTCATGGGCGGCAAAACAAAGGCAACTTCCCCGAGACGTGGTAATATACTTTGTTACAAGAGAATCTAGAAATATGATACTACAAGAGTCCTACAATACTAAGCTTCAAATTGGTGGACAGGACCTGATTGTTTTGAAAGAAATACCGCCTCAGATGCTAAGAGCCAGAAGAGATTATGCTTTTCTGGTGGAAGAGCTCAGAAGGCGCCAGATACAGTACAGATGGGATGCCCCATTCGGTATTATAGTTACAATGGACAAACAAAGATATCGTCTCAGCTCTGTATGGAAAGCTCGTGATTTCTATCATAAGATTCTGAAGATGGGATACCCTGAACCTTCGGGATATGGTGAAAAACCACGAGACGAACAAGATAAACAGCAAACCACACAACCATTAGATAAAATGTATCATCTCCCTCTTCCGGAAGGGCAAGGAGTCAAGGAAAAAAGATCCAACCGCAAGACCACCAGACAAACGGATAAACAAGCTACTATGCAACAATCTCAACAATCATTGGCCACTGACCAAGGAGCTACTGCAACAAGCTCAGAAGCTGTGGGAGGAGCCAAACCAAAGGTGAGACAGGCCTTGCGGGAGGCTCTAAAAAAGCTTCAGGCAACCAAAAATGACAACTAAGATTTTGACATGGAATGTTAACGGACTGAACTCTCCACAGAAAAGAAAGAAAATATTTCATTATCTTAAACAGTTTAAGAATGATATAATTTGCTTGCAAGAAACTCATATCAAATCAACCGATCAAAAATATTTGTTTAACCCCAAACTGGGCCAACATTTTGCGACCTCAGCCATGGAAAAGAAAAATGGCATAGTAGTATATTTAAGAAAAGACATTAAAGCTGAGCTAATTGAAGCAGATCCCTTTGGAAGATATATTGCATTAGATTTAATCTTAGAAGGGAAAAAGACGTTACTTTTGGGAATTTATGCTCCTAATCAACAACAAGATGGATTTTATAGAAATCTCCATGCTAAATTAGTACAGTGGGATTTTGAGTCTTGTATATTAATGGGTGACTGGAATGGCGTGATCGACACCAAAAGAGATAAGAAGACAGCTCGCCCGAACACCAAATTTCGAGCTAAGTTACCCAAACCCTTTTTTGACATGCTGGACGACTTTGAATTGCGAGACGCTTGGCGCGAGAGGCATGCAGAAGAATATGACTTTACCTTTTTTTCCAATAGACATCAATCTCTTTCAAGGATTGATTTTATACTAATTACAAATGATTTACTTTGTAGGGTGAAGAAGACAAAGATTATGGCGAGAGTTCTTTCAGACCATAATCCAGTCTGGATGGAATTGGGAAGGGTAGCCCAGGCAAGAAGGTCCTGGAGGTTGAATGAAAACTTATTTAGATATGAAAAGTATGTTAATGATTGTAAAAAATTGCTATCGGAATATTTTGTCTTCAATATGAACAAGGGTACATCTTTGGAATATGTATGGGATGCAAGCAAAGCGTATATGAGAGGAGTATTAATGAATATAAATAAAATACATAGATACAAACAAGGGCAAAAACGAAAAGAATTGGAAGAGGAAATTAAAGGGAAAGAGTCAGAATTAACATTGAATCCAGGAGATACAAAGATTAGGGAAACAATTGCTATATTAAAATCTCAGTTTGATATGCTGATCTCTGACCAGGTAGCTACTAGTTTATTATATGCTAAACATAATACTTTCTGCAATGCAAATAAACCCGGTAGGTGGTTGGCTTATCAGATTAGAAAAAAAAGGAAAGCTCGAAATGTATCCAAATTGTGTTACAGAGGGAAGGAAGTGTTTCAACAGGAAGAGATTCAAAAGGTATTTCGGGAATTTTTTACAGAGTTGTATAAAGGGGATAAAATTAAGGATGGAGATATAGACAAATACCTAGATAAAGAGAAAATCCCCCTAGTCAGAGAAGAACATAGGCATAAGCTGAACCAACCTATAACCTCTGGGGAAATTTTGCAGGCAATTAAACAATTAAAGTTAGGGAAAGCACCAGGCACAGATGGTTTAACAGCTGTTTATTATAAATATCTACAGTTAGAAATGGTAGAACCCCTCAGAGAACTATTCAATAAAATTCAATCGGGAGGGAAAGTGCCTCCCTCGTGGAAGACTGCGTTCATATCGTTGATACCCAAAGAAGATCAAGACCTTACCCAACCAAAAAATTACAGACCTATTTCATTACTTAATGTAGATTATAAAATCTTTACTAAAATATTAGCAAATAGGCTAATGGGGGTAACTCAGCAACTGATACATACCGATCAAACTGGTTTTATACAGGGCAGACAGATGAAGGATAACGTTAGATTAATTATCAACGCTTTAGAATACCTGGGAAAGAACAATCAAATCCCGGCCGCATTCATATTTTTGGATGCGGAGAAAGCCTTTGATCGAGTTAATTGGCAATTCCTGCTGAAGACATTGCAAAAAATGCAGATAGGAGATGGCTTTTTACGGTCAATTGGTGCAATATATCAGCAGCAAACAGCCCAGATCATTGTCAATGGAAGTCTGACAGACTCCTTTCAAATTGAAAAAGGTACAAGACAGGGCTGTCCTCTGTCCCCATTATTGTTTATTATAACTTTGGAAATACTGTTGAATAAGATACGGGGCCTGGGCGGTCTAAAAGGGATCCAAATTAGACAGCAAGAATATAGAGTTCGTGCATTTGCGGATGATCTGGTTATAATATTGGAACAACCGCAGGAAACTAGTAGGGTATTATTGAATACGATCAATCAATATGGTCAAGTCTCGGGATTTAAAATAAATCTAGGAAAAACCAAAATAATAGCTATAAATATGACTATCAAACAGAAGGAAGAACTGGGGGCGACGCTAAGATGTGAGGTAGTTAAAAAAGTTAAATATCTTGGAGTTAATATCTCAATCTCAAATGGGAAATTATACAAGTATAATTATGAATCACTTTGGCATAGTACACAGTTGGAGTTGAAAAGGTGGGAAAAACTGCATTTGTCCTTGCTGGGTAGAATAGCGGCAGTAAAAATGAACATTTTACCAAAATTTTTATTTCTTTTTCAAATGTTACCAATACTTAAAAGAGATGCGAATCTTTTAGAATGGCAGAAGGGTATCAACAAATTTGTGTGGGCAGGAAAGAAGCCGAGGGTAAAGATGAAAATAATGCAAGATGCACGTGAAAGAGGAGGATTGAAATTACCTAACTTAAAATTATACTATGACGCAGTGGCATTATCTGCAATTAGTGATTGGATTCATCTAACTAATGACAGAATTTTGAATATCGAGGGATATGATTTGTTATATGGTTGGCATGCTTACCTGTTATTTAACAAAAAAACGGATAAGAAATTTAAAAATCACATCTTAAGAAATGCTTTATTGCGGGTTTGGAAAAAATATCAACATAAACTAAATGATAAAGTGCCCATGTGGGCAATTCCTAGACATGCAATTGAAAATATGAATGTAGAACAAAAACACGATAGAACCACCTATAGACAACTTCTTATCTCAGAAAGAGGGGTGATGGAACTAAAATCTTTAGAGGTACTTAAAGAAGAGAAGGTAGTTCAAACGTGGTTTCAGTATGGTCAACTACAAGCTAGGTGGAAAACAGATCAAAAAACTGGCTTTGTAAAAGTTGAGGATAATTTGTTTAAACAAATAAGAGATCAAAGCTCAATGCATATAAAGAGGATATATAATGTATTAGTACAGATGGATTCTGAAACGGAACTGATTAAGGATTGTATGATAAAATGGGCTCAGAATGTCGAGGAACCAATAATGCTTGAAACATGGGAAAGAATCTGGGTAAGAAATGTGAAATTTACACAAGCACAAAACTTGAGAGAAAATTTTTATAAGATGTTTTATAGATGGCACCTAGATCCTAAAAAGCTTGCCTCTATGTATCCAAATGTTCAACCTAAATGTTGGAGATGTGGTTCTTGTGATGCTACATATTTTCATATATGGTGGACATGTCGTAATGTTAAGGCATTTTGGATAAAAATATGGTGGATCCTGCAAAACATCTTTAAAAGAAGGATAAAATTTACCCCCCAGCTGTTTTTACTGGGTATATGTATTGATTTTACAGTAGCAGAGACTAATTTGATCCTGTATTTAATAACGGCAGCAAGACTCTTGGTGGCGCAGTATTGGAAGAAGAAAGATTTACCCACAATTCAAGAATGGACTTTGAAAGTTATGAACTTAGCCGAAATGGCCAAAATCTCAGCATATCTCAAAGAACATTCAAACGAGAGATACAAAAGAGACTGGAAAAAGTGGATTGATTACATAAAAAGTAAATATGGGACTAAGAAACTCCAGATAGCTTATGCTTAGTATCAGTAATAATTTAAATTGTTTAAAATTTGGGTAACAGTAAGAAGCTGAGTTCAATGTAGAGATATTTCAGACTGTGATTGTTCAAAAATTATACCACGTATGGTCTTTGGGAAGTCGGGGGGAGGGAAGGGAGGTGGGGATTTAGGGGGAGGGGGGAGGGGGGAAATACAATATGTGTTAAATTCCATGATTGTATTTGTATACTGTGGCTTTTCAATGTTAGTGCGAAAATAGTACAAACCGAATATACTGGAAGGTAATAGATACCGAAGGAAAGAGTCGAGTGAAAGAAGAAGGAGGGTGGAGAGGGTGAGAGAGAGGAGGAGGAGAAGGGAGGGAGGGAATGGAGAGGGAGTGATAGGGTTAAGGTTAGAAAGAAGGGGAGGGGAAGTAGGCGTAGAGGGGTGTGTGAGAAGGAAGAATGAAAGTTGGAGGGGGTTGAAAGAGGGTGTATGGCAGGCCAAGGTGGTATACTGGGTTTGTATTGTAGAGGGCATTTTCTATATAAGTGAGGGCCGTGTTTATTATTCAATATTATATGCCCTGATCAAGCACAGTGAATATGTGATTGTATAGAATGAAAACATAATAAAATATATATTTAAAAAAAAAGTGGAACCTACTCTGTGGGTGTGGCCTCCTTTGTTGGAGTGGCTTGCCACTCATGTGACTGGGTGGGAGTGGCTTGCCACCCATGTGACTGGGTGGGAGTCACCTGCTGCCCATGTGACCGGGTGGGAGTGGCCTGCCACCCATGTGACCAGGTGGGAGTAGCCAAGATGATGTCACTGAATTCTTTGCCCCAATGGATGAACTACAATAACATTAAAATAAGTACAAAAACAATAAAAGAGCTACTTACAGCAGGAAGATGACTGCTCTTGACAGTCTTCAGTATCACTGACTCCAATGAATGGGCTGCACAAAGAAGAGACACAGAAATGAACTCTTTCATTGCCATCATTGGGATGAAACCAGCACACAAAACAATAAAGACAACTACTTACAGAGGGAAGATTACTGCCTTGCTGGTCTCCTGCACCACCACCTCACCATCTTGCTTCAATAACCTGCACAGAGAGACACAGAAAATAAGACTTTAATTGCATGCACTGCATTAGGATGAAACAAGCACAAAAAATAATATAAAAGGAAAATTACTGTCCTTTTTTCCATCTTCTGCACCACCACCTCACCACCTTGCTCCAATAACCTGCACAAAGAAGAGACACAGAAGGCAAGACTTTACTATCTCAAGGATGAACCCAGCACAGAGCACACCCAAGAAAGAAGACAGCTACTACAGAGCAAGGATCACTGATTTGCCGGTCTTCTGCACACCACTTAGGAAGTCCAAGTAGCTATTCAAAAGTTAGTGGTTAGAAGCAATGGTAAAGCAAGATATGGAATTAAAACCAGAAATATTTTATTGGCTATTTGAAAGGGAGTACAATTATATATTTAATTTTACACATGTTAGCAGTTGCTGGAATTGTGTTTGCACAACAGTGGAAAAACAGTGATATGAAAATGAATAAATATTACAATATGCAGGAATAAATAAATTGACAATTAAAATCAAGAAGGCTTTGAATACTTTTTCACGTGGGATTTGTTTTAGCAATTGCCAACTAATGGAAACAGAAATTAGAAACACAAAAGTATGAAGAAAACACCAATTAGGTAAGGAAAGGTCCCTAAAATGTATAAGGAAATATTACTAGATCATTATTAATGCATAGATAACTGCGGGACATTACACACCCACACCCACACAAACTATGACAGTGCCAGGAAAACACCAAAAAATAAGAATTCCCTCCCCAAAAAAGACTGCAAATGAAACCAGTTTTTTTCCCTAACCCTAAGGACAGGAAAGACAAAGCCACTGGAATAAAAACCATCAAGACATTGTGGGAAATTATAAAGGACAATGCCAGGAAGCTCACAGAACCATCAACCACCTCAGAATTTTCTAAACAACGAGGGTGAAACACACGAAATCTCGCAAAGCTGCCTTGCACCAACCTGGCCTGCCCATAGAAAAGCAGCCACTTTGAGACACATAAACCATGCACCAACCTGCACACTTAAAAGCAACATATTGCATCACAAAGAAAACATTTGGAAAAAGGAATAACATTTCTTGTAGCAAATATATTTTATAAACAATTAAAAAATAAAAATTCCCTAAAAATAACTTTTAAACAGATATTCTATAAATTAAAAAAATCCTTAAAAACCATTGTTAAGTATTCCACCAGCAATAATTTATACTGTAACTATTAGGTATTGTACCAGCCATAGTATACTGTAACCATTATTCCACCAGCAATAATTTATACTGTAACTATTTTAAGGTAGTATACTATAACCATTATTCCACCAGCAATAATTTATACTGTAACCATTTCAAACACAATAATTTAAAATGAAACCATTAAAAATATTCCACACACAATAAATTACAATAAAACTATTTTAAAAATTTCTATGCACAATACATTTTAAAGTATTGAATATAGAATTTTTAAAAATGGTTTATTTTAATTTATTTTGGATAGAATATTTTTTTAATAGTCTAAGACAATTTAAAAAAAGAATCCACACACAAGTAAACCATTTTAAAATATTCTATATGCAATACTTTTAAGTAAAACTATTTTAAAAAATTCTATGCAAATAAATAAAATATTATTTTAAAATACATTTAAAAAAAGAAAAAAATGGATCACTTATCAGTAGGCAGAATCAGCAGCACTCTGATGCGATGGATTCGACTCCAATGTGAGAGATGGATGCAACAGGGAGCAGGCAGACAGAGAGGCAGCAGGACAGATAAGACACTGGACTGGACAGACCAGGTCAGCCTGTCACTAAGCACGTTGCCTGGCAGGCTTAGCCAGCCAGGCGAGGCTGGGAGGGCAGGGGGCTTCCAGCCATGTGGCATATGCCAGCCCACGGCTTCCGCTAGGGAAGGCCTTCCCTCGTGAAAGTTAGGCTGCCGCCGCCACCACCACCCACCCACCTTCGTCCGTGTGGCATACGCCAGTCTGTGGCTTTTGCTAGGGAAAGCCTGAAGGCTTCCCACGTGAAAGCTAGGCCGCCATTGCCACCCACCCGATTTCAGCCACCCACCCGATTTCAGCCACCCAGCGTATGCCAGCTTGTGGCTTTCACAAGTTGGTGTAAGCTAGCCTCCCGAGTCCCGCCACCCCCCCTTGCGCTTAGTTGCTTACCTGAGGGAAGCAGCAAGCTCTTGGAAGGTGAAGTGAAGGGAGGACCGATCAGCAAGCTGTCAGCTCAGGAACAAGAAAGAAAGAATGTTGGCCATTGGCACCACACTTTTAAATTTAATTTAATAATTTAATTTAATTTATTAGATTTATAGGCCGCCCAATCCCGGAGGACTCCGAGCGGCTTACACAGAACAAGAAAAGAAAAACAAACAAAATAAAATAAAAATAAAGATTAAAATTCTCCAACATGCATACATTCAAATTGGGGCTGGACCCTACATAATAAGGTCAACAGCCCCAGGCCTGCCAGAACAGCCAGGTTTTAACAGCTTTTCTGAAGGCTATGAGGGTAGGCGAGGTCTGGACCTCTGGGGGTAGCTGATTCCACAGGGTCGGAGCGGCCACAGAGAAGGCCCTCCTCTGAGGCCCCGCCAGCTGACACTGTCCGGCTGACAGTGTCCTAAGGAGGCCCACCCTGTGGGATCTTATCGGCCATTGGGAGGTATGCGGCAGTAGGCGGTCTCACAAATAAGCTGGTCCTGAGCCATGTAGGGCTTTAAAGGTAATGACCAACACCTTGAATTGCATCCGGAGACCAATTGGCAGCCAGTGCAGCTCGCGGAGGATAGGTGTAATATGGGTATATCTCAGTACACCCAATATCGCTCGTGCAGCTGCATTCTGGACTAGCTGTAGTCTCCGAACGCTTTTCAGGGGTATCCCCATGTATAGCGCATTGCAATAATCCAGACTTGAGGTGACAAGGGTGTGAGTGACTGTTTGAAGTGCGCCCCGATCCAAGTAGAGCCGCAATTAATGCACCAGGCAAACCTGGGCAAAGTCCCCCCTGGTCACAGCCGACAAGTGGTGTTCCAGTGTCAGCTGTGGATCCAGGAGGACCCCCAAATTGCGGGCCCTCTCTGAGGGGTGTACATTTTCACCCCCCAGGATCAAGGATGGACTGTCTGAACTGTCCTTCGGGGGCAGCATCCACAGCCACTCGGTCTTGTCGGGATTGAGTACGAGTTTGTTTACCCCCATCCAGATCCATCACATGAAGACACACATGTGCAGCACATGCATTTGTACTTACCGCCCATGATGCTCCGTGACGCCTCTGTGACGCTCCAGCTGTTCGGTGGACCATCGTGCGCTCCGTGTGCCTGCGCGGAAGCTCCCAAAACTTCAAATACCAGTAAGGAGCACGGGAGGGTGGGTGGGCCCTTCGGAGCACTGTACCAGAATGGTACCTGGTGCTCCCGGCAGACACCAGAAAACCTGTACCGGGGCGGACCGGTTGTAACCCACCATTGCTTCAGAGTCTCAGTTTGAAATATTATTTCCTTACTTCTGAACAGACTATAATGCAAGTTATGTATATCAATCTCCCAATCCTTCCGGTTCTTGTATGATCCCTCTTTGATACAGCCAACCAGTTTCAACTACCAGGTGCACTTTCTGGTTTATGTTGACATGTATTGTAAGGTACAATATGATTATGCGTATACAACTATATGTTGAAATGAAAAGAAATGATAAGTACGGTAAGTAGCAGCTCGTATCAAAGGTTGCAGTCTTTGAAAGTTAACATACTTAATATAAACTTCAGTTTGAGGCTTAGAAATGTATTCTAAATGAATTGTATAAAAATACCAGATAAGTATATTAAACTGTGGAAAGTTAAGTGCCAAAATAGACCAAAGCCTGATGAGAAAAAAAGTAGAGAGAAATAAACAAAATCAAATCTTATCAGAACTTTCCTTGAAAACATGAAGCTTGCAGGGAATTTTTTGGCTCATGAAACAATGAAGATATTAAAGAGGCATTCAAGCATAAAGGTATATTGCAGGGAGGCTAAACACATTCTTTTCTTGGTTCTTTATTACAAAGATTTTAAGGAATTTATCTTTGCGTAAGTTATTCCTTTAAAGTGATAAATCAGAAACATAGTATGACATTGAAATGCCAGCTGAAAACAACCTAAAGGAAAGATATATTAAAATGCAATAGCTTACATAATCGGTATGACTTGGGAACCTAAGAAAATAATATTAATCTGCCTGAAATAAAGTGCAATATGACATTGTAAATGTTAAGTATGACATTAGAACAAGAAGGAAACTAGGCCAATCTGTCTGTTTACATGACTTCAGGCAGAGAATCTGGCATTTCTCTGTTGTTTAACTAAAAAAAAATTTTAGGAAGAAAAATATGAAAATAAAATGTTATTCCTTTTGCCCATAAATATATTCTTTTAATTCAGGAGAATAAAAGGCTATGTTGTATTTGCAACTATAGTAAAATATACGTGAGAGTGGGAAGAAGAGATATAAAATTATCTTTGGTTGATAATTGTATTTGTTAAACTGTGCATGTAAATACAGTTGTACAGCTGGATTGTTCTTGCTGTCGTCTATAATTACTTGATACTTGAACTGCATTTAACATGCTGAAATTTGGCCTAATATCTTTCTGTGTCCTGCAAAGGATTCCAGATTCTTAAAATAGCTTAATTGGTTATCTTGTATGGAAAAAAATATTTCCATTATTCATTTTGTATCATTAGCATATATACATATGCCAACAAATCATGTCTAAAGACATAGTAAAGATCTCATTTATATTTAATTGTTTTAATATTACTTTAATTAGAAATGGATATTAGTATACTACAAGCAAAACACTAATTTACAGCATTTTTATTTCCAATAACATTTCTACATTCTCTTAATTCTGACTACAGCCAAGAAATGTGCAGGACTGTCTAGGAGAAAAACAAAGACAAGATGAAGCTACTTCCTGGCAGGACAGAAAATGGAGAGGAGTTTATTTAAGCATTTATTAGCCTCCCAAATCAGCAGCTTACAATAAATCAAAATATAAAAATTAAAAAGCAATTCCAAGTCCAATATAAAAGCCTTAATAAGCAGCCAGGAATCCATCACCAGTACCCTTCACCAGACAGGACCCCTGTGCAGTGGTGGGATTCAGCCAGTTCGTACTTATTTGGGAGAAACGGTTGTTAAGTTTCTAAGCAGTTCGGAGAACCTGTTGTTCAAAGTAATATCATTTTGTTTTTTCCACTTTACAGGGCTAATCCTATAAGACGGTAGGGAGGAAACATTCTGGTGTTGTTTCTAGCCTAATCTTTATTGCCCTGCTTACAGAAACTGTTTCTCTGGTTAACCCTTATTACATTGTAACAGCTAAGGGGAAGTGCCCATCGACGTGAGTGACATTGAGTTGGCCACGCCCACCCAATCACATGTCCACCGAGCCATGTCTACCCAACTGGTCAGTAGGGCAAAGAACTGGTTGTTAAATTATGTGAATCCCACCACTGCCCCTGTGTCACCAACATTCACTGATTCTTGATGGCTGCCATTAGTGCAGCACATTTCACTGTATTCTGCTTTCTTTCCCCATTTATTTGGATATTTGTATTTATTATACCCTCAAGTATAAAATGATCTTGTCTGTCTCTGGACCTCTCAAATCTGGAACAGCTATTCTCGGCCTTGCTATAGGAAAAATGAGCTCATTACAGCAAGGTAGTGGCGGCCATTTTCCTGAGTATCTTCGGTTGCTCTGCTTCCTCTCCTTTTGAAAATGGAGAAATATAGCCACCTGTAAACTAAACCAGACTGCTAGCTCCAAGTGTGGTTGACTCCAACTTTGAGTCAACTTTGGACAGTCTCAGCTATCTAGCCAATCTGCTATATACATGACATTGGAGAAAGGCCATTTTATTTTAAGAGCTTTGAAAAAACAAACAAATGTTTAAACTGCTCCAGATATAGGTCTCCACTGAAACATCTTCTCATCTTGCACTGCCCGGAAATCACCACATACAAAGCATTTGGTGCTTTTTTGACAGGAGTAGTCCAGCAAAAGTTATCTGTATTCTTACAACATGAGCTTATTACACTCCTTGCACTATTCCCAGCTGTTTGATTCAAGTTGAAAAAAAAAAAATTCCCCTTCTTTTTGGCAGGGGAGAATGACTTTGATGTTGGCTTTGGCTCTACTTTTCAAAAACTAAGAATGTCAGTGGGAGGATTTATAGCTGTTTGAAGTATTCATCCACCCCTGCAAATGATTTTAATGGAAACAAGTGAAATAATATCCTGTATACATGCATGGTCTATTCTGAATGGCTTGCTTCCGTGGAGGAAGGAAGATGCCTTTATTAAAATAAAAATAGATTATGATGAGTCTTCTTTCAGGGCCCCTGTTCAGTGTAAAACCTAATTTATAAATAAGCAGGGTGTGATTTTTTTTTTTAAGAAATAAAAAAGTGAGTACTCTAAATTAGTTGGAGGTTCTATTGTAGTCTTCATGCACACAGGCATTATTAACCTTTGGCTCTGTTTTTCATTGAGGAGAATGTAAATTTCCGAAATTGTACGCTTAAATAAAAGAGCAATATAGTTGTGATTGAAACGTATACAACTCATTTTAATAGCCAACTGAAACGACTATAAAGCTTTAACAATGGTAATTGTTAAATGATCATAAATAAATGATGGCTCTTCATCCAGGCCTTTGGCAAGGGAGAGAAAAACCCCTCACTTCATTCCATCTGTCATGATTACCATCTTTTCACTTGCTCGTTTATAGATTTTATTGTAATTTCTTTGATTGTTGTGAGCTGCCCAGTGTCACTGAAATTCAGGCAGCATACAAGTTTAATAAATATTACATACACAACAAAGTGAAATCACAGCTGCTAGTTCTGATGTGATATATTGGTGTAGTAGATGTATGGATCCAAGCAGTGTGGCCTTTGTAACTAACAGATGAAAATGTGACAAAGTACAAATTTTCTAAGTGCCCACCAAGGTTTTTTGGTATGTTATCTAGTGTGCAGATAATTACTGGGACAATCACAGCCAGTTTATGTCATAATCTTTCAACTTCAATATTCAAATCTTGATACTTTCTGATTTCCAATTCTTTGATTTCTATTCTATTATCCTTTGGTATTGCCATTGCAATTGTCCACACTTTCTTTTTTCAACCATATTAATTATGGTATGTTATGCACCAAGATTTTATCAGTAAGCTTTTAAATTTCCACAGTTTTTTAACCTGCTCATTTTCGATTCTGTGTTCCTATTTTATTTCAGATACATTATAATTTTTACAGATGTTCCAGTGAATCATTTCGGTGTCTGTGTTATATCATTGCATATAATCAGTTTATGTGGTCTTTTTGCATGAGCTCAATATATCAGTTACTGTTTTTTTCTGCTTCTTTGCATAATCTACACATTGAATCATTTGGTGATATGGCCTTAATAGCATTAGTTTGAATAACTTGCTTTTGAGAGCAAAAACCAAACTTTTAGTTCCTTTTATAAAACGTTCCAGTTGTAAGCAGTTCCAAAGTTTTATGTTTTCCACTTTCTCTTTGATCTTTTGTAGAAATTGACCATGTAATGCTTTTCTTTGCCAACATTATCTTTGTGTTTTTATTACATTATTTCAATATTTATATTTTGCTTTCTCTGCATTCAGTAAGTTCCAATTTTTAACTTTTTCTAAACTTGTCTTTTATGTAATTGGTCATACCTATTTTTCTTCTAAACTAATCAAAGACAGAAACAACCTAAAACTGAGGATAAATTTGCTGACAGTTAGAACAATTAATCAGAGCCTACAGAAGTTGTTAATGCTCCAACACTGGAATTTTTAAAGAAGAGTTTGGACAATCATTTACCTGAAATAATGTAGGGCTTCCTTCCTGAGCAGGGGATTGGACTAGAAGATCTCCATGGTTCCCTCCAACTCTTTTATTTTGTTATTTTGGTATTTGACAGTTTATTTGATTTAAAGAAAATCTCTGCCCCCAAATCTGTAGACAGTTATAATCTATAAATATCACTATGTAGATTTAATGAATAATGATTCTTGTTTTTTGGCCTAAACTGTTCAGTTCAGCTTGTGTCCAGCTAACAATTTCAACAGAGTGTTGTATACGGTAACTGATATCTAGTTACATGATGGATATGTATTGGTATTTCCACTGTTCAGTTTTGTCTTTAATGATTTTCTCACTCTTTGGATATATTTTTATATTAATCACATTTTAACTTACCCATGCTTGATGTTATTCAGCTGCAAAATGCCCAAATAGTTTTAGTGGCTAGTGATGGCGTGGCAATTTTTGGTAATCACTCTGTGCAATCTTCTTTTAGCAACTAGAGAGGTAGTCCACTCTTTCAAGGAATGGATAGTGGGACAGTAAGAGAGAATGAAAGGATCCAGAAAATAGAGAGACTGTTTTGTTGGGTAGAAAATGTCTATTTATTTTATTTTCCAGAGGCCTTAACTGTATTCTTTATTGTGTTTTCTGTTGAGGAAAATTGTAATCTATGGCTAAAAAAGGTTTCAGGTTCTTATGCTCTAACTGTCATATCAAAAGACAACAAAATCTAATACTAGCCTTTTGTAGAGTGTTTCTTTCCCTTTCTTTTTTCCTTTTTCTTGCACATGCACTCTCCTTTCCAAGATAGGGGGTGAATTTATTTATGTACAGTTATATGTACGAAAGAAAAAAAAAGTAACATCCAAAAATAGATGTGACATTTCCTCTCTGTTCAAGATGTGGGTGAGTTTGCATCTTTTATTGTACATAATTCATCCTCTGTTGAGTGATTACAAACATCAAAGATATATTTGGAATTCTAGTCAGCTCCCAGCATTTTAAGGGAATAAAGTTGAGGTAGATGTAGCTCAAGGCTTGATATAATTAAAAAAAACAATGTTATATATAATCTGCAATACTGTTTCCTATAGAGTAGAGTCAGTGTTTTCCTACTGGGTCTGCAAAGTTGTTTTTGTCCATACTATTTGTATATAGCAGTGTGTGAAATGCTGCATTGCTCATATTTAACCTGTACATAAAATTACTATGTTATAAACACAGTTCATTAAATTACTGAGTACCTCAAGTGATAGTTTTAGAGTGTACTAACATGGAGATGGCCATACCTGTACATTTCTCTTTTGTCATTTTAAAAGGAGGGTGGATTATTATTTGAAGATGCTAATCAACTTGATGTGCATAAATGCAACAAAGCTTTACCCGGAAAGAAGTAACTTTGGCTTGCAATCTTTTTCTTTCA
This sequence comes from Thamnophis sirtalis, assembly GCF_051295495.1. NCBI lineage: Eukaryota > Metazoa > Chordata > Lepidosauria > Squamata > Natricidae > Thamnophis > Thamnophis sirtalis. Next base: position 25,810,867 of record NW_028261390.1, read on the forward strand.
GAAACTAATTATCTTTTTAGAAAATAGTTTCTTAACTCTGGAATGCATCTGGGATTGTTTATCCTTTTTTGATCTATTTAGCAGAAGCAAAAGTGGGTTTTACCAACTTCAGTTGGGTGGATACTTGGCAGCCTGGAAGAAAATATACATGGTGATAATCATTTATGTAAAACAATGTTGGAGCAAAAACTGCAGTACGTTTGCATAGTAAATATTTGGCATATACGTACCGGACAGTACCAGGAAATAGGCAATTGCCTGTTTCTAAGCCTGATTCAAAATGTTGGTGCCCACATCAACATTTTGAATTTTTTTAACATTTTGAACATGTCTGAAACCCACACTACATTTATTTAGTTCAATGCTGTATGCAGTGGCCTGAGTTTCCCTGCTATCTATCAGGATGAGACAAACATTAAAAGTAGAACCTTTGAAGTGATGGCACATCAAAAGATCATTTACCTTCATTACTACTCCCATGTTCTGAGCAATGAAGATATAGTCACTGCAACAGACATTTAGGTCTGTTAATTGATTTGGGAGTTCACTTATTCCAATAAGCTTTTATATAATTGCTGATGTTTGTTGTTTCTAATTTTGTTGAATGACACTTTAAGATTCTTTCTGGCTCAGGCACATAAAAGTACATAAAAGGTTAAGAAAATAAATGGAAAAACAGTGTGTCATCAATTTTGCCACATCATGCTGGATCTTTTTCAGAGATGGCCCTTGCGTGACAATGATGAACTTGTCCCTGGCTGAATTTATCATATCTGAAATAAAGGTGACAATTGGGTTAGAGACCAAATGCAATTTCCTCAGCTATATCTCAAAGAAGTAAGCTAATTAACACCGTGCAGTTAGAAGGAGGATTAAAGAAATGTTATATATCTGCATTGTTCCTATGAGTGCACATTAAAATAGCAGATGGTAGGTATTTTAAAACAGGGTCAATTACTTCCATTGCATTTTCATTAAAATGTCTGTTTTTAATTATATGGATCTGTTAACTCTTACTAATTAAATGAAGTACCCTTTTCAAACCCATTAAATGTCAGTCTAGAAATTAATCTGCATCCTGAAATTAGGCGAACATGACACAATGTGAAAGAGATGGGAACTTTCTCTTTATTATTATTATAGAGAGAGCCCCACAACTAATTTCCTTTTGCTTCTGGCATATTCTTGCAGTTTAGTTTAATATGGATTGTTTTATAGCAAAGGGTTGGTGGCTGGACATAACAGGTTTAAAATGGAGATGCAGTTCTTTTTCAGGTATGAAAAGAGTATATGGAAAAGAATGTTTAAAACTCAATGATTTTCTTCCATTTGAATTCTAAATGCAGGGAAATTTTGATTAAGTTTAGAAAATAGAGCAGAAAGACACTTAAAAAAACAAGATCCCATGAGAGAATTTGACATAGTTTATCAGGTGTAAATGTACCATCTGCATATTAATATGGTCTGGCTCATTTTATCAATTAGACTTACTGGACAGAAATATTGAAAAATTGGAATATTGCAAACAAGCAGTCCTTCCAACAGTCTTAGAGAAAAAGCAGAGCCAAAGTTCTTCTGAAGGAAACCCTAATAATCCATGGTTTTTCCAAGGCAAATCAATGATTTCCTTTTACCTTGAATTGCTTACTCATTTAGACGCCTAACAGGTAGAAACTTCTGTCTGATTTTGCTTGAACATGAATGCTAAATAGGTGAGATCTTGCAAAGAGTAGCAGGTAATCTCATATCTGTAGATCAGACTGGGAGGTCAAAGAAACACTATGGAAAAAAGCAATGACTAGCCATACCCTTATTAAGAGACTGCCTGCTGCCAATTACCTCCCAAAGACCCATTAGATCCCACAGATTAGGCCTCCTCCGTATTCCATCTACTGGCCAATGTCGACTGGCTACCACCCGGAGGAGGGCCTTCTCTGTGGCTGCTCCGGCCCTCTGGAACGAGCTCCCCGCGGAGATTCGGACCCTCACCTCCCTTCAAGCTTTCCCTATAGCCATTAAAACTTGGCTGTTCTGGCAGGCCTGGGGTTGCCGAGTTCCCTTGCCCGCTCGAATTGTGTGACTGTTGATTGTTTTTAAATTTTTCTCTGTATCTTGTCTGTTTGTGTTACTTTGTGTGTACTACCCCCCTCCCCTGGGTTTGTTAGCCGCCCTGAGTCCCTCCGGGAATAGGGCGGCATATAAATGCAATAAACCTTTAAACCTTTAAGAAAACATACGATATCAAAAACTGAGTTTAGGAGCATATTTATTTAATATATTGATTTAACCAGATTTAAGAATGGACCCCGGGGTGTCATTAGAGTAAAAATAAATCACAGTATATCAAAGATGAAAAATATATATAACAGTATGATTATTTTATGAAACATAATACAAACCTTCAGAGAGTTCTATATTAAAGTATGATTGTAGTGATGACTTTGGTAGTGAAGTATAACTATTTACATGTGGTCTTTAAAAAAATTAAATAGCAATCATAGTGGTGCAATCATGAAAATGATGCAGAGTGGAAAGGGAGTAGAACCTAACCTTTTGCTTAAAATTGCTATTAGTTATGCAGGGAAAACTGCCTGAGCATAATCTGTTTAATCCATGAGCTTTTCTCTCTGAAGAAATTGCTGCATATAACTTTTGCTCAACTCAATGATCCTTGCACTTGGGATTCCATCTTAATCCTTACATTCTATTATAGCCCAATGCTGATTAACATCTTCATAAAATTGCTGAGTAAGGTCATTCAATATGTTGGAATAAGAAGTTCTATTTTCTTCCTTTCCAATGCTATGGTAAATATGCATTCTCAGAAGTATGTGCTCCCAAATTCTCTGTGGGAGAGAACTTAGTTCTCCATATAGACAGGAAGGAATTTGATCTATATGGAAGAACAGTAGCATTTTTCAAAAGTTGAAGTCTCCAAACTAATGCCAGATGCTTGCAGTAATTTTCACTAAAAGTCATACTTATACTAACAGTAGCACTATTAGAAGAAGGGGCAAATATTTTACCCTACTGCATTCAGTGTCTGTAATGTACAACTGCTTACAGTAATACCTGTGCTGTCTTAACAGCTCTGATCTGAGTAACTTTTTGCTTTACAAAATTTGATGAAATTTACAGTCCTTTGTTTAGGTTTATTTTATATCTTCAGCTGCTGTAGATATATAACAATAAATCCTGTCAATTCTCTTCTCAAAGGCCAAACTTACTGAAGTACCACTGAGCCATAGGCATAATAGAAACCAAATATTTGATTAACTCAAAATTAGATTGAATTATGTTATCATATTCTTCCTACAAGGGTTTGTATAGAAAATGTTTTTAGAGGTTTTGTTTATTTTTTTTGTACTAAATAGCAATAGCATTTAGACATATATACCACTTCACGATGCTTTACAGCCTTCTCTAAGCTGTTTACAGTCAGCATATTGCCCCCAACAATCTGGGTCCTCATTTTACCAACCTCAAAAGGATTGAAGGCTGAGTCAACCCTGAGCCTGATGAGATTTGAACTGCGAAATTATAGGCAGCTGGCAGTCAGTAGAAGTAGCCTGCAGTACTGCATTCTAACTACTGTACCATCACAGCTCTTAATAGCTTTAGCACTTAGACTTATATACCACTTCACTGTGCTTTACAGCCCTCTCTAAATGATTTGCTATACAGAATCAGTATATTTTCCCAACAATCTGGATCCTCATTTTTCCAACCTTGGAAGAATGGAAGGCTGAGTTAGCTTGAGCCGGTAAGAATCAAACTGCTGGCAGTTGGCAGAATTAGCCTGCAATGCTGCATTTTAACCATTGTGTCATCATGGCTCTACATTTATTGAGTCTTTTGGTAACATCTATTTTCAAAAATCTTTCACTGCACACAGAATAATGAGAAAGTACTACTCACATTTTAAAAAGGCCAACTCTTTCTTGGCACTTAAGTAATAAACAAGGGGTAGCTCTTAAATAATAGAAATATGTTGTGTAGTTGTTTAAGAACTTCTTGTCTTTGAAAAAAACAAGTTAAATATAATGCTGATCATTCAACAGGGAATGGTGTCCCACCTATCCATGTGGTTTGTAGATTGACCTCTAGACTGAGATGAGATCCTATCTGCACGTTTAAGTGCTGAATGAACAATTCTGCGGCATGGACTTTATGCAAATTTCCCTGAAAGGATGCTTTTTCTGTGCTGGAAAAATATGTCAGTAAAATAGCACTGATGTAACTCTTTGTATTTAAAATATAGTATTTTATGTTCTCAGTCTCCATCTGCTAATGGCCTCAATAGCTGTTAGACAGCTTCCACTTAAACCCTCAATCTGGTGAAGTGTGTACCAAACCTTGTGATGATATTGTTCTGATACCTTATCTTGGTATATCAGAAACAGGTCTTATATCCAGGATGTATTGCCTGATTCATCCTAGTTACATATAATAACAATAATAATCATAATCATAATACCCAAAAGAAGCACAGTCAGAAAACCCCCTCCTGGTCTACTGCAGAGACCAGTTGTCCAGCAGTGGGTTGCTGCCAGTGTTACTGCTGGTTCGCTTCACATGTGCTTTGCTTGCTTGCGTGCTTTACCTGCACGTGCCGCATGTTGCTTGCGTATGTGCAGTTGCCTGTTAATTGTTCTGCGCATGCACAGAACATAAAAAAATGGGTAAAAGACATGCTGGCAACCACATGGGTGACTGGGGAACCGGTTCAGGGGCATGGCCAGCTGGGTGTCCCTACTGGTTTGACGAACCCAATCCCAATGTCCATACCAGTTCGCCTGAACCGGTGCGGACCGGTAGCAACCTATCTTTTTTTATTTACATTTTACATCCCAAAATGTAAATAAGATAAATTTCTCCTGATACCTTATTTTAAAAACCATGAAATTAACTAACTTCACATACTAATATGAACTAAGTTTCTCCCACAGAGAAGGTAGGAGTATATACTTCTGAGAATGCATATATTGGATATATTGGCAAATGACAATAATTATTTGGTGATGTTTGAATACGAAAGAGGATAGAATTGGAAGAGGTAAGGCTAGGAAGTCGAGTTCTTTTTCCTTGTCATTTAATCATATTAAAGTTCCTTCATCTTAATATATATATATACACACACATTTTTAGTGAAACAAGCAAACAATATGGGAGCATAAATAGTATAATTTAGACTTCACTATTGTTATGGTTCATTTGAAAAAAGGATCCAAATTCTATGCTGGTTTTGTATACTGCTGCTGTATTAAGATATCTTTGGATGATAATCTAATAGGAGAAAAAGAGGTGTTGAAAGGGCACAGTGAGAAATCTATCGTGTCCTATTAAATTCAAGCTGAAAAAAAGTTTAAATTATCAAAAAAATATTTGCTATCTTTAGTAAATTAATATCATTTTTCTTTCAAGGTGTTTCTTACTAGGTCACCTACCTAGGAAAATGTTTTCTTCATCTGGGATTCTAAGGCAGATGTGGTTATTTCCAATGATAACCTGTAGTTCTGAAATCAATTGATAGATATATTCAAGTAGGTTTCTCTACTGTTATGTCAGTGATTCCAATCTGTTAAACTAAAGGAGAAAAAATTGCTCTGTTTAGGATATTTTTGCAGTAATATGAGAGTTATCCCCAAAAGGATAGCATTATTCTTGTATGCTTTATAATTTGGTAAGACATGCTTTGGATGTTAGGTAAGAGTAAGCATAACTTCTCTGACTCACATTCTTCAAGCTTCCTAAAGATCCTGAAGAAAAGGAAGTGGTTCTTCAAACTGCATGTTAATATTAATTAGCAGCAGCACTTTCTTTTTTGCGTTTACAAAGAAGCCTAAAAAAAGTTGCATTCTTTAATAAAGAACAAAATAGGGTTACCAATCTTGGCTGGAGAAATCTTCACAACAATCTGGTGGATTTTATTTAGACAATTTTCAAATATATCTCTAATAATTTGCTCCTATGACTCCCTCTTTGGTTAAAGAATAGCTTTTTTATGTCAAATGGGAATTGCTAGCTGTTCAGGAATCATAAACATCAGAAAGTTTTAGTCACCCACAGCAAAGTAGACCAAGCTACAAATTACTACAATAATAAATGAAAACCGCAGTTTTCAGTCTTTAGGTTTCTCCATCAGCTTTTTCTCTCTCCATGCTTCTTTATTTTGGCTTGCCTTAGCAGCCTTCTTCCTTGTTGTTTAACACTAAAGAAATCCCCAAAATGGTACAGGTCTTGAAAAAGGCATAGCAAGCTGTTCTGACCCCCCTCGTCCCACACCAACACACACTCTGAGCCAAAGATAAGTTACGGCATTTAATTAACAGACAGACAGGTCCTTGGCAGCAAACCGGCACAGATAAGCCTTGTCAGCAATCCAACACAGATAAGCAGTGGCAGCAATCCAGTCTACCAAGCTCACAATAATGTTCTCCGACATTAGTTCCTGCGTTGACTTCTGTAAAAGGGCGTGTGCACAAGCAGTCTTTTTATAGTCTGGAGAGGAGCCTAATTACCACCAGCTGAGTGCCATTACCTCCTGTTCTTGCGCAACTGTTCCTGACGCCTATTAACTCTTCGGTGCTGGGCATCCAAGAACAACTCACTGCTGATGTCAGGAACACACTCCCTTGTCTCCTCCCCATTGGTCCAAGGCTCAGGGGCCTCCTAGTGGCCAACCAGCCTCTCTGTGCCCTGCTCGGAGTCGGAACCCTGTCCAGGGTCCTCCACATCCTCCAGAGCCGACTCATAGGGCCCCTCGCTGTCGGAATCTGGTGGCAGCTCCAATGGCTCCTGCTGGGCCACAACAGCAGGCTATGACTAAAGAGATTCTCTTAACTTAATAAAGATTAATAGTCCTTAAAGGTGATTAAGAACTGAAAGGCATGACTAACTGTCTATTTGAAAGGTAAATTTCAAAACAGTAGCTTCTTCAATGATGAACAGATTGCAGCAGCAGCACCCACCCAATCACCCCAGCTTTTGGCATGCAGCAGATTTGAAGTACAGCTCTTGAAGTTTCTTGCAGACCTCAGCTGTATCGGAGGACCTTGAGGGGTTATTCTTAGACTTTCCCTGATCCAGGTGAGTCATAAAAACTGAAGGAATCCCAGTCTCTTCAGTTAGTAGTTGAAGAGCTACAGTCAGGGGAAAATCCTTCAGAGATCCTCCCTGAACATGTATTTAGTTGGCCAGCTTCACCAGAAATCTCCCTGGCTTCTCAATTTACCAACCTGGGAAAGATGAAAGGCTGACTCAACCTTGAGTTGGTCAGGATTGAACTCCTGGCAGTCAGCAGAGTCAGACTACAGTATGCTTTCTAATGTGGTGCCATCACTACATTAAGACAATGAGTTGTAATTACTGCAGACAATGCTTGGAACCCCATGTAGTGAACAATTCCCCTAGTCATCGGGGAGGGGTTTTAGCATTCTGTTAAGATTGAGAGCTATGCCAGAGGTGCCTACCAAAAGGATTATCCAAGCCAAAAGTTCTCAACTGAGGAGCCAAACTAAGAGTATCCACAAAACCGATTAACCATGACGAGACATACCAGATATATTGGTTTGCACTGAGTCACACAGCAATGATGAACATGGGCCAAATATGGAAAAGCAAGGACATTAGCCTGGCAACTAAATGTAGATTAGTTTACTCTATTGTGTTTCCCACCTATGGTTGTGAAAGTTGGACCTTAAAAAGCAAGACAGGAAGAAAATCATTTGAGCTGTGATGCTTGAGAATGCTGCTGTCTAGTCCTTGGACAGCAAAGGTGACTAACAAGCAAGTACTGGAGTACATAGCACCAGACATGTCACTAGAAGGCAAAATCACTAAACTGTGTCTCACTTACTTTGGCCATGTCATGAGGTGAAGAAAGCAATTACTTTGGGAACAGTTAGTGGTAAAAGAAAACCAGGCTGTCAAAGAACATGAAAGCTGGACACCATCAAGGCTGACACCAGCCAGAAACAGTGCAAGATTGGAAGATGTGAAGAGACCTAGTCCACAGAATCGCCAAGAGTTGGACTTGATTTAATGGATAGCATCAACAATGACATCAATGCCTGAAACACTCATTTGGAATCTTTTTTAATATGTATATAACCCTAGAGGTTAACATCTATCAGATTTCTTTATAGGGTGATATGGATTTTATAGAACAAATATATTGAAATTATTGTCTAGCCAATGAAAAATTAAAAGAACATTATTGAAACTTAAAATGAGATTCTCCTTCACACCAGAATATAATATGAATACTCAATTTCTCTGTAAAGTTTTCTATCTGTTATAATTAATTCTCACTACACGGGATTATTTGACCTGGCACATTTTAAAAGGATTTCTGCTTACCTGAGTTTCTTAGGATGCATAGTAGAAATAATACATACTCAAGATGAACAAGATTAGAGCATCTGCAAATTGTTGAGGAGCCAAACAATAGTCACACAATGAAATTATATTTTTGTGTTCCCTTTGGATTTCATCCTGTTTATTTTAATTATATGTTTTCAGCACTGATTGTTAGCAGATTTTGTTCCAGTGTTTATTTTGTTGAAGCAGGAATCCTACAATGAAACTACAATATTGGAAACAATTCAACTACTCATATAAATAAAGCAGGTGAAAAAGGTCCAGTGTTTTAGGATGCTTTCAGAGAATACTTCCATTGTGAAACCTTCTGGTTGCATTCATAAAATTTTACTTTTTTTCCACCACTGCTTTATTTATTTTTTTCCTTACCAGAAACAGCCTGTTAAAGAGAGGAAAATTGAAGAGCCATACAAATTACTTCTGTCAGCATATAGGAAGTCTCAGAACTAAAACATTCCTAAACATTTTATAAACATAGCTTGTAAAATCAATACAGTGACTTTCATTTGGATTTTGTCAGCATGAATTTATCAATAAGAATATTAGTCTGTAGTAAGATTACCAGAGAGAATCCCATCCTCAGGAGGAAATAATCAAATAAATTTATATTTTTCTTCCAAAGTGGTAAAGCTAATGTGTAAAAATGTACTTCCATGACTTATTTCAGTGTGTTTAGTTTTTTCCGCCTGTTTCTATTTATTGGGCCATTGATTTAAATGTCAAAAAATTGGGAAAATATTTATAACAGCATAGAATATGGTAAGAAGAAAGTATGCAGATGGGATCCAAAAGAATATGTTGCCCCTTGCCTTTTTCCTGCCATCATCCAAAAAATACAACTTGAAGTCCTTAAGTATTTTTTAAAGTACAGATAGTCCTCAACTTATGACTCCAATTGAACCCAAAATGTATGTGGTTAAATGATTTTTGCCCCATTTTATGACATTTTCTGTCACAGTTATTAAGTTAGTAACATAGCTGTTAAGTGAATCTGGCTTCCCCATTTATTTTGCTTCTCAAAAGGTTGCAAAGGGTGATCACATCACTTGGGGACATAGCCAGGGTCATAAGTATGAACCAGTTCCCAAGCATCTGAATTTTGATTGCATGATCATGGGGCTGCGACAAAGGTCTTAAGTGTGAAAAATGGTCATAAGTCACTTGTTTCAGTGCCGTTGTAACTTTGAATGGTCACTAAATGAACTGATGTAAGTCAAAGAATACCCGTATTGCAAAGTTGGCCATATAATTTGTGTATTTAATTTCCATATGGATGAAAAGTTTCATGTTCACAGACTGTTTCTATAATGCTCAACAGAAGAGCAGGCTCTTAGCGTGCTCACACATTCCTCCCTTCATTAGAAGTTACACCTCATTGTTACAGTTAAATGAGCAGCAAAGCTGCTGCAGTCGATCAGTAAAATCCCCTTAGGTAATGTAGTAAGTCCTATTGATTTTGCCTCCCGGGCAGAACCTGAAAAGTGGCAAGCTCACACTTCAAGCCAAAACCAGATACCTCCAACTAGCTCTTTTTTTTCTTTTTTTGTCCCGGTGGATCCTGCCTCTTTGCGCAATGAAATGGGAGTTTGGGGGAAAGAGAAGCCCAGAGTGGAGTAAAGCCTGAATATTTATATCTTGCTAATTAAGCAAATGCTTGAGGAAAAGTAGATGTATATGCTTCCAACATTTGTAACCAGTTATATCTGTGCCTGTCTAATCAGAACCCGATGCTTTCAAACTCCAAAGATATCTGATGCAAAAGATAGCATTGAATAATTCAACGTTTGAATTACTTGGGGTGTGTTAACTGTTGAACTCACATTTTGCTTTGTGAGAAAACACCTCAGGCACAAAGTTGCAGTTGATTACACTTGCATTACTCTTTCCACATCATTCTTTCTGAGCGTGCTGTACGAAGTAAAAAGGGTACCTTGTTATATAATCCAGCATCCTTGGTCTGCATCCTATAGACATGCCTAAATCATATTCTTTTCATGGCCTTAACAACAGTATTTGCATTATTTCAAAAGAGTCAAATATTCAAGATCAGTGCTCAAGTGATTTAAGATATTACTGTTACCTACACTTATGAATAGTGTTGTATTGCCTATTCCCATAATGAACTTTGAGATAAACAACTGGGGGAGGTTGCGTTGTTGGGGTTGTTGTTTTTTTTTTGACAATGCTGAACCTTTGAATAGAGAAAAATCACAGAGTCAAACACAGAGTGCAGTCCTGTGTGGTAAGTGGTATCCATAGCAACCAATAGATTTTATGCTAAGTCTGGCCTTTAAAAACATTTCACGTTTACCACTGAGAAAAAGATGGCCTTGATTTTAAAATGATACAAATATCTTGAATAAGGGGGTCCTTCTGTCTACTGCAAATAACACTAACTGCCATCTTTTCAGTATGAAATCCCCCATGACACCACTGATGTCCATAATGTTACTGTACCTTTAATGTAAGAAAATACTTTCTTTTTGCATGCCACTATACCATGTTAAATTTAAAAATGAATCCTAGAATGTTGCATTTTGATTAAAAAAAATATAGAATATTAGGTCTGAACTTTCCTCTAGGATTGTGCAACTGTAAAATATTCTTCTCTACTTACTTTACAGAAACTCCAGTCCTTCAAGTTATATAATAACTGGCCATATTATATGAAATAGGAAACATCGGTCCAATTGCTAAAAAGCTTAATTCACTTTCTCTTCACATGCCAGGAAAATGAAATGTGTTTTTAATAAGAGAGGCCATTTTTAAAATAATTGATATATAATTACTGATAATATGTGTAGCACTAAGCATACTGATGATTAGTACTTGAGATAGTTTGGAGAATAAAGATTTTATTAAACCTGCAGAACTATAGAAAATGAGTTAGATTCATAAGTAATCATAGCTAGATGCAACGTACCTTATGATGTCACAGCAAATCACATTCAGAGGGATGCCAAGATGCACATTATATCATTTGGATAAAAAAGTTGGCTTGCTGCAAGTGCTTTTGCTTAACATCTTAGAATTTAAAAGTCATCAGATGGGGATGATTATTTTGTCTCTCTTGTGCCCATCGATTAAAGGGAAATCCCCAAACTTTGGAGGCAATTGGTTGCAATGTCAAATTACTTTTCTGGTTAAATCAAATCTGACTTCCTGTAATTTGAATCCATTTTTATGTAACAGGAACAATAGAAGAGAAGGCAACTCACTTCTCCTGTCTCAACAAGCCTACTTAAAATTGCAGCCTTAGAATCATGATTCAAATCTATTAACTTTTGTCAAAAATAAATCAAAATCATCTAGCTGTAGCTTTCTAAAATAGGACACCTAAATTACAGAGGGCAGGAAGATGTTTGGTATTTGAGATGTCCTTTATTTTTGCTCCCATGATATTTTCAACTGGGATAGGAAACATCAGTGATTTTCCTCTAAGTTGCTTTTACTAGAACCAGGTTTTTTTTCCCAATGGAAGAATTTTGCCGTAGCCTTTCTGTTTGAAATTTTATTTTATTAGTGCAATAAAAATTATAATGACCCAGTTTGGTGCAGTGCAGAGGTGTTCAACCTTGGCAATTTTAAGATATGTGGACTTCAACTCCCAGAATTTCCCAGTCAGCCATGGGGAAAGTTCTCATGGTTGGACACCCCTGTAAAAACTCCGCGTTCTAATCCTGACTTAAGCACAAAGCCACAAAGCCAGTTGTGTTAGTTGCTCAGGTCTAGGAAGGAAGTAATAACAATCTACTTCTAAAAAATCTTGCCAAGAAAATTTCAAGCATCAGCTAAAGAAAATTGTACATAATTCAATTGAAGAAAAAAATAACCATAGGGGGAAACTGTTAGACAACATATTCTATGATGAAAATCAGTGCTGAATAAAGGGGTGAACTAGTAATGGGCAGAGAGATTCTAATCCTCCCATTGGATTAGAATTAAGGAGACATCTAGATGATTTTAGGCCAATCGCTGTAAAATTATTTTAGCAATCTCCACAGGGCCACAATGGTAAATTAGAATCCATAACATTCAATGTGATCTATTTATTTGGGCTAAAGAATAAATAAACCCTATAGAATTAACAATCTTCAAAGAAAAGTTGCCTTGTTAGGCCATAGTGTCAAGGTTGTTTCAAACTATGAAGTATAAATGTCAAATTCTTGAGATTTTATTAATTTTTATTTATTCTAGAAATGTCAAAAATCTATTAAAACAATGTGAAAAAGCAGGCTCAATATTAAACTTCTTAGGGATTAGACTATAAATTTCATTTCAAGAACAAAGCAGAGGACAATGTAGTTTCATACAACGTGACACACAACAAGGAATCTGGGATTAGCAGATGCTGGCAAATCATTTTAATTATTTGTCACACAACATCTTTTGTCTTTCATTTTAATTAAATGATCTTTGCAAATATGGACTTTATACAAAACTGTTATCCAGATATAATAATTGGGTCTTTTAGATTTCCAATTTCCCAAGGTAACCAAAAGTTTGTTCTTATACATTTCACATCATTCACATGATTAATGTCTCTGACAGTTGGCAGCCATCCAACATCTACTTAAATTTCACAAACAAATTCCACAAACTTCCATAAAGTTTAGAACTTTAGAAAGCTTTGATTATATTTATCCAGATTCTGCTCCCCTGGGTTTTAGTTCTTTTTTTTAGCAGATTTTTTTAATTATTTTTCCCTTCTACAACACCTTACAGTCATTACATCAACATTGTTATGTCATCATACCTGTACATGTATATAATATTTCGCTTCTATATTTACACACTTTATACACAGTTCTATATATATTTATATATATTGTTTTTTGGCTTAATTAATTTTATTCCTGTTTTGCAGCCATTTGTACCAATTGTTCCAAATTTCATAATATTCCAACTCTTCTTTATCTTTTAGTTTCAGTGTTAATTTGTCCATCTCTGCACAATCCAAAGTTTTTTTTATCACTAATTCATCCAAGGAGGTATTATTTTGTTTCCAGCATTGGGCAAATGCTATTCTAGCTGTAGTTAGCAGATGTGTTAATATGTACTTAATTTTCTTTGTATATTTCCCTTTGATTATTCCCAGTAGAAAGATTTTGGGTTTGTATTTTATCGGTTCTCCAGTAATTTCTTGCACCCATTTCCAAATTTTTGTCCAATATTTTTGTGTTTCCGGGCAGGTCCACCATATGTGATAATAAGTCCCTTGTACTTTTTTACACTTCAGCAGGTCGGCTTCATGTTTGGGTTTTAGTTCTTTAGTAGGGAAACTAACAATTTCATTGGCAACAGATTTGGGGATTCTTCTCCTCTAGTGAATTTAGAAGTGCCACTTAAAATCAGATTATTAATCTTTATTTCTGCCAAAGTTACCAAATAACCTTCTGAAAATAAAACTTATTAAAAGTTCTATACAAGCAGCGATAGATTTGTTTGAAAAAAGATTTACACCAAGAACATTTATATTTTAAAAAGTCTGAACAGAGGAAATATATGTGTCATAATGAAAGCAGGGTAATTTGCATTTAAATAAAAATCAGACAATTTATGTTAACAGCCTCATAGATTAGGATAATTTGTATAGCACGGCTCTAGAAGAAGCTACTGTAAATTGGTAAAGTATTTATTCAGGTTTATGAGTACGGAAGATATGTAGGAGTTACAATCATAGTTCTAATGTTACTATATCATGTTCATTGCATTCTCTCTAAAGAAGAAAGAAATGTGAACGTACTATTATTAGTTTCTGTATTTTATTTTATTTTTTTTACTCTGTGTATGCTGGAGGCAATGCATTTTTGAATCTGAATTTTTACATTCAATTATAACAGACAAATTTCTGGTTTGTTGCATTTCCCCCCAAAACTATATCAGTTATAGAAGTGAGAAACCGTTGCTGTTCCTTTACGCCATCTGTTAAGTTTATTTCTGGATCTATTAAAAGTACATTTTTTTTACGTGTAACCATTTCTGGGATGAAAAGAACAGGACCACAGAACAGCGACTTATTCAGAATAAACATCTTCAATAAAGATAATCATGAGGCTAATGTTTTTAGCTTTATATCCCACTTTTCTTTTTAAAAAATCTAGTTATATTACAAGAAATTTAAAAGCGGTGGAACCATATCTAAACACAGCAGGAATCGACAGATGAGATTCAATTTATTTCAGCCCACCCTTGGTTTGTGATAATCTGTTTCAAACATTTAAAAAAACTGTTTAAAAAAACCCTTGAGTTTAGTGAAAAACACAACTGATAATATTGAATGAAGTGGCCAAGTTGATACAAGAAGAGGAATATCTCAGATTTCCTGACACTTTTATTCCACTACCAATAATTTTGAATAAAGCATGATATGTCATAAAAATATTATATAGACGAAACTATATGAAAAAAAATCACAATTACAAATGGAATCCCTACTTCAACATTTATAGCAATGAGGTTGCCATGGATTTTTAGTTAGATAAATGTGCGTCATTAGTAGTAAACAAAGGGGAAATGGTTAAAAGTGTTGGAGTTGAAATGGTAGATGGAACAAATTGAGAAGTCTTGCATCACAACATAGTTACAAATATCAGTACATTTGAAAAATGAATAACATTAAACACTTAGATATCAAAGCCAGTGTAATCAAGGAATATATATTAACAAGCGTATAAAAAGAACTGGAATAATAATAATAAAATAATCAGGGCAAGACAAAGTATTACATAGATCAACAACAAGATCTGGAAATGGCTAAGAGCAGAAAAGTTGAAAAAAGACAGCAGAAGAGAAGAGGAAAAAATCCACAAAATACTAAGGCCTGCAAATGGAAGTAGAATGATTGTGGCAAAAGAAATAAAGACAGTACCAAATGTGGCTTGGGTGCAATTCCAAAGCATCTGAAGCATAAATTGAACACCATCGGCATTAACAAAATCACTATAAGTCAATTGCAAAAGGCTACTTTACTTAGAAGAGTAACAACAATATCTTGCAATGTTAACATCAACATCAACATTTGCCTATCCCGGGCCCTCAATAGGTGAATTGCCAAGACCAGTCTAAATGTCTGCCTAGCTATGCAATTGGTTGGCACTTAGAAATTATGAACATTGACAAAATTTCTACATATCAAATACCAAAGGTACACACTGCTTAGAATCACACATATGCTACATCAATATATAATGACATCTGATGTTTTGGGAAGAACTTGATAAGTATGCAGGCCAACACCAGCTAAAGAACTGGCAGCTGTGATTTCATGTTTTTGTGTATATAATAAATGTGTATGACATCCAACTTTCAACAACTCTAAGGAATTCACAACAATCAAAGAAATTACAATAAAATTAATACACAATAAAAGATGGTCATACTCTCCCTCACAATTGGTCTGGATGAAGGGTTATCTTTTCACCATTCTTCTCAACAGTAGCAGTCCAAATCTGGGACATGCCATCCCGCAAAACTGAAGTGGCTAGGCAGATACTATGGGAAACTCAGGTTTTATGGTATAAATACTAATATCTTGATGTTTAGCCTATTCCACTTCTTCAATCTTCTGCAGGAATGATAAACTAGACCAAGGTAAACTAGAAGAACTAGATTAAAATTAAAAAACTTAGAAATGCAATAGTGGCTAATATCTTAGCTTGGGGTGTAGAATGAGAGTGAAGGTTCATTCTCTGAGCGTCTGCGTTAGTTATCGAATGTTTCATTATCAGGCTAGGTAATATCTTCAGCAGAGTTTAGTGTTCCTCTGTTTATAAGGACTTCAGGTGTGGTGTATCAAGTGAGGGGCTAGTGATGGATCAGCTGTGAGTCATCAGTGAGTCTTGTGATGGATCTTGTGATAAGAAGATTACATAAGGTCAAGGTCATTGAGGAGTGGAACTGCTGGTGAGGGGGTTTGCATGGATTGGTTGAGGGTCGGTGCTGTCTTAGACTTAGAAATTATTACCATCATTCGTCAGTACACCCATATACTGACATTCATGTGCTATATTTGTGCTACAGTAAAAGCAGATGTGGAATGATGCAACTGTGACAAACATAAATAAAAAAAGTTCTATCTGAATATGCTGTTAAATGGATATGAGCCATTGTTGGCTTCAAAGTTAAGTTGTTATAAAGGAAGAAAGCTGCCACCGAGAACTCCCATCTTTGTGCCTCCTTTCCTGTAATAGGAAAACACCTGAAACCAGAGTCACCCAAATCAGGAGAACTTAATTTACATGAGGTATAGTCGGAATTTACATGTGCTATACAATCAAAAGCTGTACGGGTAGTTTCCATATGATCCATAAGGATAGCCCCATGTAGACCAAATTGTAGTAATCAATTGTAGTGATAAGAGTGTGACTATTAGTGCTAGAAAAGATCCTCCTCCTGCTTCTCCAGCAGGAGCTATAAGTCCAGGAGGATGCCCAGATTGCAAAACTGATCTTTCATGGACAACACAACCCCACAAGGGCCAAAGTTAGTCTCATTCCGGTAGCATCTGAATCAGCAGCCTTTCTATCTTTCTAGTATTGCATTTGAGCCTATTTCTAACTATTCATGTCTATATAGCTTTCTCGCTTAAAGTGGAGATGTGTTATCAGCATATTGATGATGCTACATCCCATGCCAGAACTTGAGGAAACTCTCCTCCAGAAGTGTCATATAGTTTTTTAAAATGATAGAAGTGAGCCTTTGGCCAGCCCATGATGGAGTGCCCATGGGTTCAACATTTTTACCACCACCACCACCACCACCACCACCAAATACAGTCAAATAAAGTCCTCCTCCAAACATTTTCAGTTGGCCTAGTTAGAAGTAAGTACCAAAAATTGCTGAGACATCAAGTAAGACAAGAATGGTAGAGCTCCCACCATCCATGCCTGTTCATAGGTTTATTAGTGAGAAAGTCTATGTTCATTTATTTGCATCTTGTGCCCAAACGTTTCCTTGCCTGTATGTTTAACTAGCCAGAAGAAACAGGTAACAAAATCCACAAGTGATGGACAAATATTGCTCACAAACATTGAAAAGTCTACTTCCTAAGATCCATTGTTTGAAAAACTTTCCGGACCACATCATTAGATATTTCTTCTGTTACTGCATAAGATCCCATTAATTCAGCTTCAACTGAATGAATATCCATGTTGTTATGCATTAACACACTACAGAATTGTAACTGAATTTGGATTGCATAGTTCCATAAAAAAACAAAAGGGAGGAGTTAGGAAAAATAGATAGCATGGAAGGACAAAAATATCTAGAAATAGCATGAGCAGGAACTGGAATTATATTTCAATATATCACAGATATGGGAAATGTTAGATATATGTCTTGAGGATTTGTACATTCTACACTAGATTTATTGAGGATACTGAAGGCTTTAATCTACAGTAAAGAACAAACAGTCAAGAAATATGGTGCAGATTAGTATTTGGTAAAGCAGATATGATGGCCTTAGAAAAGAAAACAAACCAAAGGAAAAATCAAACAAATCAACACAGAGTTCTCTCTTGAGATACAAATGACCGAGCTCAAATTATCTAACTTCAAAGACATGATGTGAAGATCTGGATGCACAGAGAAGGCTCTAATTCTGAGAGAGGTAGAAGAAAATGATTGGCAACAAGGTGGACAGACTTAATTGAGATAAGTGTAGTACTGGAAGAATTGAAAGACTAGTTTTTATATAGGTTACATATATAAAAGCTATCTGTATGATTCTTAGGAATTAAAAACAACTTGATGGCACACAATCAAAAACCAATCAAATGTTTTAAAGTTAAATAAATGAATAAAACCTCATAAATACTCCCCTATGAATAAAATATATAGGTAGATGTTTAGGCCTTTGTGTCCTAAATAAACCTTCTTGTGTTTTTTTAGAGAGTAAATATTATAATTTTGTTCATTAATATTCTGTTATGTCTTATTAATATAGAATTTTTAGAAGAGTGAAGCACATTTTCAAGGCAGCAAATTAAAAGCACCAGAAGCTCTTTATGCTCTCCTTTTGTACCAGAACATTTAAAACCTGTCCAAATAGTTTGGCCACTGCTCATTGTTATAAATCGTATGCAGACATTCCAGACACTAAATCAATACACCTTTGAAATTATAAAACAGAATGTTACAGTTAAGCAGAAGAAGATTTGTGCCAAACTAGCACTGTTTGTGCTAAATGGGATATCCAACAGTGAGGAACACCCAGCATTATGCACATGTTGCTAGTCAAGAGGAGAGGATGTAGAAATTTTTGATCCTTAGAGCCTGGGCAACTTACTCCCAAACCAAGATTCAGTTGGCTTGAGTCATATGCTTAAAGCTTGATAATTGACATCTCTCTGGAAATCATGTCCTTGCTTGTTGAGAAAGAAGCAAAACTAAGGAGCCTGAAAAAGCAACCTTGGATTTTAAATTAACCTAAGGAAGTTATTGTCAAGGAGTTCTTTTCATGCCTTTTTAATACTATAGCTGGCACAATTCATGAAACACATTTTCAAATGGACAAGAATTTTGTGGCCATTAGAGAGTCATATGGGGTTGATGACTAACTTCTTGTCCATGATCAAGGTCCATGAAAGCTTGATGATGTTCCCTTCATTATATTTCTTCTTTGCTTTAGGTTGCTCATCAGCTTTCTCATCATAAACTATTCTCCAAAGTCAGCATTGAACAGATATAAGTAATTTTATTTATTTAATCTAACAAATTTATATTATACCAATAGGATCATGGGCAGCAAAAATAATAAAAACATAATACCTGGCATCACTGCGGGAAACCAGAGCACATCAACTTCTATGCCAGATCTATAAGGTAGAGATAAAGATTCCCCTCACACATATGTGCTAGTCATTCCCAACTCTAGGGAGCGGTGCTCATCTCTGTTTCAAAGCCGAAGAGCTAGCGCTGTCCAAAGACATCTCCATGGTCATGTGGTCGGCATGACTAAATGCCGATGGTGCATGGAATGCTGTTATCGTCCCACCAAAAATGGTCCTTATTTTTCTACTTGTATTTTTACATGCTTTCGAACTGATATGTTGGCAGAAGCTGGGATAAGTACGGGAGCTCACTCCGTTACGCGGCACTAGGGATTTGAACCGCCGAACTGTCAACTTTTCTGATTGACAAGCTCAGTGTCTTAGCCACTGAGCCACCACGTGTCTATACCAGATCTATGGGAACAGGGAAAAACCATGACTGATAGTCAGTCATGTATAGGATTACTAGGGGTAGAATTTGTATATTTTGTAACCCAGCAGGACAATGCATACAGATTTTATTTTATTCCATTGTATATACACAGAGAGCCATAGGGAGTGGGACTAAACCACATCAGATAGATATCAGAAAACAGAACAGAACTGGACTGTTCATTCTACTTCTGCCACCTACATAGTCACACTTCCAAAAGACCCCTACCTAAAATACAAGTACACATGTACAAACACACACACACACACACACACACACACACACACACACCAGAGCTGGGTTGCAAATCCTGGCGCTACCACTTTGCTTGTGCTCACATGCTCGCTTGCATGCACAGAAGCATCCTGGCAGATAGGCAGTGCCTCCCGCCGCCGCCACCACTACCGGTTCGCCTGATCCGGGCCAAGCCAGGAGCAACCCACCTCTCTCTCTCCCTCCCTCTCTCTCTCTCTCTCTCTCTCCCTCCCTCCCTCCCTCCCTCCCCCCCTCTCTCTGTCTCTCTCTCTCTCACACACACACAGAAAGAGACAGGGAGAGAGACAAAGTTTCGCCAGTGTTCTGGAGATGCTTTTCTGATGGCGATGGAATGAAAATTGTTAAAACTATGAAATCCATAAATAATTTCATCTTTAAATCCAAGTCAGTATTCTACCAAATTATAATAAAGGATGAAACTAATCCTTGGTATTACATATTTTTTTGCCTTGACTTCAGATCCCAAATTAGATTTTATAGTCCTATATACTTAGAAATCACTGACAAGGAGCGTAATAGTAGTAGCAGCAGCTAGTAGTAGCTAGAAAACAATTACAAAAACATCTGGCTTGCATAGATGTCCTCTTGATTTCTTATAGTGGAAAAATATATTTTCAGTTTATTTCCTAGCTTCTAATACTAAAATTCTGTTTCTTCAAAATTTACTGAAATAACTTTAGTTTACTACAAAATTTGCATTTAGGTATATTTTAATCTTACTTTACAAAATAAATAACATTTTAATGAATTATATATTCAAGTTTTGTTCTAAATGAATAATAGCTTATTATCATGGGGTGGCTTTTCAAAACTTTTTCCATCTTAATAACTGACATTATCTAAGAAAATAAGGCCAAATCAGCAAAAATATAAAGGCTGAATTATTAATAAAATTAATTAATATTAATTTTAAAAAATGTCCTTATCTAAGTGAAGATGAAAATCAATCAGTTTATTAGGATTCTTTAATTTTTTTCTTATAATTTAATCACAAACCTATTTACCTGCAAGCTTTCTTGTAAAGTCAGCAAACATATTTTGATAATATGCCATACTTCACAAGACAGTTAAATAAAAAAGTTATGAACATGATATACCAAATATATACAGTAGTAGAGGATAACAAGCTAACATCTGTTCTTATCGTCTTGACCACCATATACAATATGAGCAATGTATTTTTGCCTATTGAAAATAATGTTAAAATGTCAATTTGTATGTTTGTGTAAGTAAAAGACATACAGATATGCATAAATAGACCAACATAGACTCTAAACCATGGATTAAAGTGAATTTGGCAAACAATACGTTTTAAAAATATGCTTCATTATGATGGGGTGTTTTTTTTCCATTATAAAATATTGATTAGAAATGTAGACTACAACAATAGTCAATAGCCCAGTGGGTGAATTGAGCCTCATTTTCTGTCTAATGAATTGTTATGATAACCAGGAAGCAACCGTTGGAACAGATTACGGAGCAACTAAATGATTCAAAATTGGACAATGAGCTCATCAAGATTCTATACTATCATATATTCTCATCTTATATTTATTTTCACTTATATATTGCATGTATCTTGACAACCCTACAGTAGAAAAAATAGAAATTACGATTAACAGTACCGTATTACTTAAAAAATTAACAAATACACATATGCTGATGATACTACTTTGATAGCTGGAAGTAACAGCAATCAAAATGGAAACAGTAACAGACATTTTCTTTTTAGGCTCAAAAATTCACAGGGATGGTGACTGCATTCAAAACTTAAGATCGTTCTGGACTTCCTGGGGGCGTGGCCTGTTGCCGAGGAGGGCTCCACCGAGCTCCTCAGAGATCTGGTTTGTATATCTAAATAAGATCATAGATAGCACCCCTTTTTGGCTAAGAAAGGGGCAGGGAGGATAGCTCCGTAGGCTAGGGTCTATTCGTAAGCCACAGCCTTTTTCTTTTTTTGGCTGTGGAAAGAGATTAGATCCAGCCGAAGCGGAGCTTCTATCTCCAGCCATTTCTTCTCAGCTGCCTTTTTTTTTTTTGGCAGCCCCAGACAGGCTAGCCCCCCCCAGGACAAAACAAAGTTTTTTCAAGCTAGAATTGATACGGGCGGGTCCCACCCCTGTGAGATTTATGCTTTCATTACTATCGTAAATACCAGCACCATTCGTCTTAGAGACTTCTTTGTCTAAATAGACCTCAAAATGGCGATTTCTCTCCGTGGATGATTGATGTACTTAGCCAGTTTTATCTTCCTGCAGACCGCTCCTTAACAAAATAAACTCTTCTTCTTTGGAAATAGAGGGGAGCGAAGCTCTGCTTACTTGTTTATTTATTATGGCACCCAAGTCAAAGAAGCGTCTTGCTACAAATGTGTCTAAAGAATTTAAAGAATCTTTATTGGAAACACAGCCTTTGTCTCCTATGCCCTCTGCTGGGGAACTTTTAACACAGGAATATCTCTTTAAAATGCTTAATGCTTTTAAGAAAGAAATTAGGGAATTTGTATTGGAATTATATGATGATTTAAAATCTAAAGTTAATCAAATGAAGGCGAATACGTTTGCAGCTGTGTCTGCCCTGTCAGATTACTCTGCTGAAATAGAGAACAAATTGGAAAGTCTGGAGAAGGCTAATTTTAATTTGACTACCAATATTCAAATTTTACAACAAAAAATTAGAGATAACGAAAAACAGCTTATGATGATAAATTTTAATAGGAAGGCATCTGCAATAAGAGTCAGAGGATTCCGTGAAAAGGAGCAAGAGAATTTGAAACAGACCTTTGCTGAAGCCTTCAGCCATGCGCTGGGAAGCCCGGGACTTAACTTTGATTGGCAGATTCGGAAAATCTATCGCCAGAACTCATTGATAGCGGAACAGCGACAGCTCCCGAGGGACATAATTATACATTTCTCTACAAAAGAATCTAGAAATGCGATTGTGCAAAAGCTTCATAATAACAGTTTCCGAGTTGACGGCCAAGACCTGATTGTTTTCAAAGATATTCCTTTTCAGATGCTGAAAGCAAGAAGGGATTACGCCTTTTTAACTAAGGAGCTTAGGAGCCAACAGATTCGATACAGATGGGAGGCCCCTGCCGGTATCACGGTTACATTTGAGAATCAAAGATTTCGTCTTAACTCTGTTTCGGAGGCTCAAGATTTCTATTGTAGGATTCTGAAGGCGGGACTTCCTGACGCACTTGGAAGAGTGGAGAGACAAGCGGAAGGAGAAGCCGAGCGGCTGGCCATGTGGTTGCAAGATGGAGGGGGTAGCCCCTCCTCCCTCGGAGAAGCAGAAAAACGGAGATCGAGAATCTAGACATTTCAAAATGCTTGCTAAAGTTGAGGACTGAATGGGGGTTTGAGACCTCTCTCCGGTAGAAAAAGCGGACTAATTTTTATCAGAAGGGAAAGCTGGGTGAAACTACTTTGAGCTAGATTTTAAATTAACGTTAGCATAAATTTGATAGTGGTAAACATCAGACAAGCAAGGGATGAGGGTAAAATTTACGTTGTTTAAAGCTTATTAGAACAGAAAGCCGGTTGGGATTATCTTAAGATAAGTGTAAAAAGAATGCGGAATGATTTATGTTGTTTAAACTGTGTTAGAAGGGACTACTTTAAAATAGAAGGTTAACTGATTCTTGCTGAAAGTATTATTTGAATATGTGGAATGATCCATGCTATTTAACTTTTATATGAAGGGAAAGTTGGTTGAAATTGCTCTGAGTTACATTTTAAACAAATGCTAGTATAAATTTGATAGTGGTAAATATCAGACAAGTAAGGGATGAGGGTAAAATGCATGTGGAATGAACTACGTTATTTGTGGTAAACATTAGACAAGCAAGGGATGAGGGTAAAACTTATGTTGTTTAAAGCTTATTAGAACAGAAAGTCGGTTGGGATTATTTTAAGATAATGTGTAAAAAGAATGCTGAATGATTTATGT
This sequence comes from Thamnophis sirtalis, assembly GCF_051295495.1. Classification (NCBI taxonomy): domain Eukaryota; kingdom Metazoa; phylum Chordata; class Lepidosauria; order Squamata; family Natricidae; genus Thamnophis; species Thamnophis sirtalis. Next base: position 25,834,684 of record NW_028261390.1, read on the forward strand.
TGTTTAAACTTTGTTAGAAGGGACTACTTTAAAATAGAAGGTTAACTGACTCTTGCTGAAAGTATTATTTGAATATGTGGAATGACCCATGCTATTTAACTTTTACTTGAAGGGAAAAATATCAGACAAGTAAGGGATGAGGGTAAAATGCATGTGGAATGAATTACGTTATTTAAATCCTATTAGAAGAGGAAGTTGGTTGGAATTATCTTAAGATAGAAATTGATTTCTGTGTAAAGTAATATTTGATTTACGCTGCTTAATTTTACTAAGAAGGGGAAGCTTGGCTAGATTATTTCGAATTACTGTTTGAAAAGGGGGTAAAGAAAGATCATTCATGCTGTTTAAATTTTACTAGAAGGGAAAGTTTGATTACTTGTCTGTAAAGTTATATTTGAATATATGGCATGAACCACGTTGCTTAAATTTTATCGGAAGGGATCATGAGGTTTAGGAAGAGGAACGGGAGAACCTACAGAAGGTTGGGGTAAATAGCAAAGAAGTAAGAGACGAGAATAAAATATAGATAGAATGATTTATACTATTTAAACATAGATAAAGATGGGGGGCTGAGATCAACACAAAGAGTGGTTTCCCTTTTTTTTTTTCCCTTTTTTTTTCTTTCTCTGTTTTTTCTCTGTTTTTTTTTCTTTTGATATATTACTTTTATTTTTTAATCCATATGTACACAAGATATTTTAGACAGAAGGTAGCGCCAGGTGTGGGCCCTGGGAAGTCGGGAGGATTAGGGATGGGGATTTGTGGGGGGTGGGGTGGGGGGGTGTTAACATAGCCTTAATAAGAACAAGAATGTATTTATATACGGTGGTTCTTTTTTTTTTTTCCTTTTTTTTATTTCTTTTTTTTTTCCTTGGTTCATTTTACCTTTATCAGATCAAACAACACTCGAATAAAGGCATACACCAAGGAGGGAGGTAGAGGGAAGGAAGAGGGAGGAGTAAGGAAGGAGTAAGGGGAATGTAAGGAGTAAGGGGAATGTAAGGAGGGTGTCTGGGGAGTAAGGGGAGAAGGAAGGTTTGAGGGGAAAGGGAAGTAGGAGGGGAGTGTTAGAGGGAGAAAGGAAAGTTGGAGGGGGTAGATGGGGTGTATGGAGGATGGAAGGGTTAGGTGGGGTTGTGAATGATGAGTTGTGTTTCCTTTTTATCTGTTCGTTTTATTCCCTTTTTCTTTTTTTTTCTTTTCTTATAGTGAATACCCTGTATATAAATGATTGCAAATGGAATGTGAAAATTGAATAAAATATATTTAAAAAAAAAACAAAACTTAAGATCGTTCTGGAAAGACCATCGCGCTACAAATATATCTGTATATGTATCTGTAAAGATACATATAGCCCATGATATTGTTTTTCTACTTGTAACATATGTATGTCTTAGAATTGTGCTTCTAAAGTTGTCTGCTGCAAAAACCTTGGACCACAAAAAGAAAAACAAATATTCTGTTCATGTACATCTTGTACTTTATGCAAAAGAATTCTAAATCTATATCCGTATTCTGAACCAAACTTGATATATTTTGAATGATTACTCATTCGTAAAACTACAGTCCATCCTGAACCTTTGAGCAGCTCATCAACCTAAAAATAGATATCGGAACAGGAAGATAAATTAAGAAACTACCACCTGACTTCTCTTTCTACAGACTGGTAGAAAGTGAAATTCCTGTATGACAGGAGGTAGGGGAGAAGGAGTGGAAGACACACATTAAAAAAGAAACATCTCTGATATAGCTAAAAGTGAAGGAAGCAAGATTTGCCTTTCTGTTTTGGGGCATGGAGAAAACATATTGAATACAAATGTCATTCGTTTCAGATTTTTAAAAAAGTACCTAAAATAGTATCATTGTATTTATGTATTGGTCCTCCCTATTCACCAGGACAATACACAGCCCATCACAAGACTGAAATCCCATAGGCCAGCTTTGAAAAAAACTATTCATTTAATATCTACCCAGTTTAACCCCAAGAATGCCTGGAGAGAAGAAAGTCAAGGGGCCTGATCCTTACTGATCCCTCTAACCAAACCACCTGGTTTTGCTTTGTTTGGTAAAAAATCAGCAGAATTAGGTGTGATACTGGAAAAAAGTGCCTTTTCCCTGTATCAATGGAGATGGAAAGATATGCAAACTATTGCATATAGTGATATGCAAACTATTAAACTCTGGTTTCCTAGAAAGTCTGCACAAAGCAATGCCTGAGATCTCTGCCTAAGATCTCTGCCATACCCCCATAGAAGTTATGTGTGTGTGTGTGTGTGTGTGTGTGTGTGTGTGTGTGTGTGTGTGTGTGTATATCCTCCAGCATAACTCTGGAACGCCTTGAGCAATTTCAACCAAATTTGTTACACATATGACTTACTCTCTGGAGACAAATACTGTGGGGGTAAGACACCCCTCACACCCCTCGGGTTGTGTGTTCTGTTAAGATGCAGCCTGTTGTGCTTTTAAATAGCTTCTATTGTACATAAAATGGCTTCTACTGCACAGCACAGTGGAGTTTCCATGGTAACAGCTTCACAGTACTCCACAAGGGAGCTCTCTCTGATAAGGGGGAAAATCCAATATTAGAAATTATATTTGGTCTGGACATTTCCTCCCTATAAATAAATACCCAGGCAACGCCGGGTTATCGGCTAGTTAATAATAATAATAATAATAATAATAATAATAATAATAATAATAGCTGAATTGGAGAATACACAGATAACAAGAAAATGCAAAGGACTAGAATAAGGAAGCAAAGTGGATATATGACTTTGAGAAAAACATTGGCAACAAACAAATGCAAGTATTAGAAATAACAATTGTGATGGTCAAAAATTGAGTAAATATGTAAAGAATTGGACATCACCTGGAAAGGACCAATTACATGGTTTCTGGCTCAAATATCTGACCAGTTTACATGCAATATTGGCCAGGCAACTGAATGAAATTTTACAAAAGGGCCAAATTGATAAATGGTTGACAACTGGAAAAACATACTTGACTCAGAATGATGCAACTAAAGGAACAACACTTGAAAACTACAGACCAATAACATGCTTGCCAACAACCTTCAAATTACTCACAGGCATTATTGCAGATAACATGATGGATTATTTGGAAACAAACAACATCTTGCCAGTAGAGCAAAAAGGCAACAAAAGAAGGAGCAGGGGCACAAAAGATCAGCTCCTAATTGATAAAATGATATTAAAAAATTGTAAGAACAGAAAAACGAACTTGAATATGGTCTGGATTGATTACAAAAAGGCATTTGACTCACTGCCACATAGTTGGATCATAAAATGCTTAGAAACAACTGGCATTAGCAAAAATATTACATCCTTTACTGAAAAGGCGATGAAACAATGTAGAACTGAGTTGGCAGTAGGGAATGAGATCTACGGAATGGTTAATATCAAGCGAGGAATTTTCCAGGGTGATTCACTTTCACCTCTTCTCTTCATCATCGCAATGATCCCACTATCAGTAATCTTAAAAAAAAATGAAATTAGGCTACCAAACAGCCAAAGAAGCTGAAAAAAATTCACATTTACTATATATGGATGATTTGAAACTCTATGGAAAGTCAGAAATAGAAATCCAATCATTGACAAACACAGTCCGAGTATTCAGCACCGATATTTCAATGCAGTTTGGCATGGAAAAATGCCCCACTGTATCCATAAAAAGGGGCAAAATCACTGCATGTGAGGGAATTGAAATGCCCAAAGGCCAACTAATTAAATGCAATGAAATGAAGCCTACAAATACTTAGGCATTCTGCAGTTGGATAACATCAAGCATGGAGAAGTAAAAACTATTGTCAGGCGCGAGTACACCAACAGAGTTAGGAAAATTTTGAAATCTAAATTGAATGGTGGAAATACAATCAAGGCCATAAATACCTGGGCAATACCAGTTATAAGATACACAACTGGTATAGTTAACTGGACACAAGCTGATTTGGACATTTTGGATCGAAAAACCAGGAAACTAATGACAATGCACTACAGTTTACATCCACGTGGTGATGCTGATAGAGTATACCTGCCCTGAAAATCAGGTGGCAGAGGATTATTACAAGTGAAGCAAACAGTTGAAGAAGAAAAACATGCACTGGCTGATTATTTAAAAGAAAGTCAAGAAGGTCTATTAATCCAAGTAAAGAACAAAAATCTACTGAAGGCCCAACAGACGAAACAAGAATACAGAAAAGATGTGATAAAATCAAGAATGGAGAGTTGGCAGAACAAAGCACTGCATGGCCAATTTCTGGAAAAAATAAAAGATAAAGTGGACAGTGAACAAACTTGGTTATGGTTAACAACAGGTACATTAAAGAAAGAAACAAAGTCACTAATCCTGGCTGTGCAAGAACAAGCTATCCACACAAATGCCATTAAGGCCAAAATAGAAAAATCCTGTGATGATACAAAATGCAGGCTTTGCAAAGAAGTTGATGAAACTGTTGATCACATACTCAGCTGCTGTAAAAAAATCACGCAGACTGATTATAAATTGCGGCACTATTCAGTAGCACAAATGATCCATTGGAATTTGTGCAAAAATTATAATATTAAAACAGCAACAAACTGGTGGGAACATCAGCCTGAAAAAGTCACCGAAAATCAGATGGTCAAGAACTTGTGGGATTTCCATATACAAACGGACAAAATACTGGCACATAATACACCAGACATCACACTGGTTGAGAAAAATAAGGTCACAATCATAGACATTGCAATACCAGGTGATAGCAGGGTCGCCGAGAAAGAACATGAAAAAATCGCAAAATACCAGGACTTAAAAATTGAAATTCAACGACTATGGCACAAACCAGCAGTGGTAATTCCAGTGGTAATTGGCACACTGGGTGCTGTTCCAAAAGCACTGAAATTACATTTAAAACAGTTAAAAATTGACAAAATCACCATCAGTCAAATGCAAAAAGCCACACTGCTTGGAACTGCACGCATATTACGAAAATACGTTACAACGTCCTAAGCCCCTGTGTGGGGCCCGACTAGTAACGAATGCCAAATCCGGCGAAACAACTGGCTGCTGTGATACAATTGTATAATAATAATAATAATAAAGCTGAATACAATTGGAGAATACACAGATAACAAGAAAAGTAAACCACCTTGTGGAGACTGATTCAAGGTGAAGGACGCCTTAGCACAATTCTCTCATTCATTTGACTAGTATATATTGACTAGTACATTCAAAAGACCCTACACTCTGCCCCACCATGGAACCTCAACTGCAACAGCTCCATCTGCAGGTGCCACTAGCTCTGATAAAAGTATGCAGAAGGAAGAACTATTCAACAAAGAATAAGAATAAATCAATAGATTAAGTCTTAAAATAGTTTAAGTTTTCTGGGAAAAGAAAGATGTTTGCTCCAGATGACTGTAATTCATCTTGTTGGAGCAGGATTTTTCAGTAATATATTATGTGTATATGTTTAAATGAAAACACAATATATTTTTTTCATGGTATTACATTAATTTTGCAAATCCTACTTAAGAAAATAGGAAAAATGAGACTATAATCAATAAAATTAAAAAAATAATCTAACACTGAAAAGTGAATTCAGTTTCTGGCTGATGCAAAAGCCGACTCAGTTTGGGGGATGGGGGTTAAAATCTAATCTGCTTAATTAAAAATAATTTAGCAGACAATGATCCTCCTAAGACCATAATAACAAAAACATGTTACTGAAAGAACAGTAATATAACCAGAGCAGAACGTAATTCTTGTCCTTTCCTTAATTTAATCAGTGACCACTCATAGAATACTGAAATTATATTAGGCAAAAGGGCCTTAGATTTGCCTATTGCTTACAGATTTCAGAAACATGAATACAAACGCTCAAGCCAAGCTGTCCTTTCTTCCTCCAAATACTTAGACAGCACATTTTTTTGTAATACTGTTCTTTATTTCACTCCTTAGAGAACACATTTTTTGAAAAAAAAATGCAGTTCTGTGTTTTCCTTCCCTTCTTTCTTTCTCTCTCTTTTCTGTCCTTCTTTTACTCCTGTCCTTACCATGTTAGCTCAGTGTACTGAATGCTGATGAGATCACATCTGATCTGTCTCCACTTTTGGTTTTATGTGCTGAATACATGTATTTTTTTTTCCTTTTTCTAGTTGCTTTCTGAAAATTCTTCTTCTTCACGGTGAACAAGAAGTAGATTTTTGAAAAGCCCAATGTCAAAAATCCTTAATATTTGCACTCGCCAACCTGCCTCACTTGACAAACATTTCTTGTCATTTTTTAAAAAAACAGAGTTTAATACTACCATGCAATCTGGGGGAAATTTTCATATAGGATCAGTAGAGCGCAATAAAGATTTGGGGAGCTGCATGTGACCCTAGAACCTCATATTATGGTCTTGGACTCGAGCTGGTTTATACTGTTGAAAGGAATATCCTTCTGGTTCAGTTCTAAGTAGTGAAAAAGACACTGGATTCATAGAAGTTGCTTGGAAAGAAGGTTTTAATGGACAGGACCACATGGTTTGAGGTCCTGGGGGAAAAAAGGGGGATCACATGCCTCGAAGATGTTGAAGAAGAAAAAAGGAAAAGGGTTTTGCTGAGAGTTCCTGAGTTTTTTATACCCTCGATTGGTCCCCACCTTAATAGTTTCCTGTTCCTGTGTAAGAAATATATCCCTTTGGCTGTCAGACTCTCAGGGGATGGTTTTCTTAGCTAACTCTGTAGGCTGTGTGTTGAGCCTTGCTGGCTGATGTAATCCTCCCAGGTGCCATGTGGTGAGATGGGTAGAAGCCTAATCCTATCATGTCCTAAGGGTGAAGGTCTTTATTCCATCATCCTGGAGCTGAAGGGGGGGAGCAGCTTTGCTTTAAATAATGTTTCTCCATTCCTCATCCAGGCAATTATAATATTCAGCCTTTTTAGTATTTCCTACGATATTTCATTTTTATTGAAGTGGGGTGGGTGCTAACTTTCCTCAATACAATGGTCCCCTTTTCACTTGTACTTACCCAGAACCACTTCAGAGACTGATATAGCGCATAATAGTTAGATCAAAATCACTCACTCCTTACATCAAAACTGTAAACATCTTTTCCTTAGTTTTCTTGTTCTTCTTTCTCCTATGATCACTCTCTTCTCAGTGTCATGCTCCATATTTTGCTTCTACAATAATCTGAAGACAAGGGGCAATGGCACATATAATTCTGCTCTAAGATATTTTTTGGAAGTGAATGAGGAAAACTAAACAAGTTTTAGCACAATGAATGGAATTAAAAATAAAAGGGGTTAAATGATTTTGAATGCAAACTGAAGCTAAATTATGGGAAGAGAGCATTTTGGATATTTGTATAGAAATGATAATGATATGCGCCAAAAAGTGGAATTGAAACAAATGTAATAAAAAATATGAAAAATGCTGTAAGAATGTTGAAAACAATAAGGTTGAAGAATAGTAGAAGTGCTTAACATGTATATTAAAACTTCATCAATCCCAAAAACAGTAATAGAATTAATTTAAGAAAAATAATCTTATTTTAATTAAACTCATGTAAATATAGTAAAAAATAAAACCTCTGAAAACATGTTTTAAACCATATTCATTAAAACTCTGTCAAAACAGAAGCACTTCCAGTTCAGATGAAACGTATGCTAGTTAACTAATGCCCTCCTCTCTGTTCGTCTCTATGTATGTTTGTGTATGTGTGTGTGAATTCAATTAATGACAATTTTATTATATAAAACATGATCTTTACTAAGTTTGTCCCCTTTATTTGTTATTGACAACATGAAAGCAAAGTTCCATAAGTCTTATACTTACGATCTTGTTGATTTTTTAAAAATACTTTGGAATAAAAAGAGATTCTTCACAAATTCCAATGGCGAAAACAGCTCCATAAACTGAGTGGAGAAAATCCAAGGAATTCACCTTCTGACCCTCAGCAATCCCTACATACATGAGCTAAGATCATTCCTCTGATGCCAAGCATACCTTGTATCAAGCAAAGCTAATAAACATTCGCTATGGTCCAAAATAAACAATCCCAGTGTACAAAAAAAGAAAGCCTGTGGGACAAGAAGATGCCTGATTATTGAAGTTATCTTAAATCTGTCAGGAAATACATGAGATTAAAAGAGAAATTTGTTGACAGCTACTATTTCGCTTTATACACAAACATCAAACAGATCTGAAAGTTATACTTTATGGACAAGTATAATGTACTACTTTGACACAGCTTTCATTACCCACTGGCTCTGTTTGAGCTCTTGTGCTATTGTCCCACTTACACACATAAGGAGTTTAAGGGCTTTAAATATGAAGATGGAAGACCAAAAAAGAATAGTCTATGAAAACCTCAGATTAAGAAAAAAGTGATATAACAGGAGATCATTATAAGTAACAGAATTTTATGCTGTTTCAAAATAACCATGTTGAAGGATGGAATAAAATTAGAAGGGTTAATTAGGATGGGAAATAACAATTGTCATTGTTGGGAAGAATTTCTGTGATAAAATTAATGTGTCATCTAGAACATTTTTTTTTATTTCAGGCAATGCATGTTTTGAGAACTGATGCCATTTAAGCAATGGCAAAAAAATAATAATCCAGCTTTATATGGTGGGGAAAATTAAGGCTTAAATGTAACATTATCTAAAATGAAAATAAAAGAGGATGGAAATAATCTGATTGTAAAATGTATCTTGCTGCCTATCATTAGGTTTAGATGAAGCAACATCTGTTAAGAAATAAAAAAACTTTTAGATTTAGAAGAGCATGGTCTGGGATTCAAATGGCATGATTACTTACAATATGATAAAGTATATGAGATTTTTAAAATAATTATATTAGGAATGCCATACTATGAATATTCAGGCTATGTCCAAAATACCTTTGTTGGCTTCAGCTAAGGAAGAAAAGGGGTAAAAAAGGAAAAGAAAAGAAAAGAAAAGAAAAGAAAAGGCAAAGACATGCTAATACAGAAAAATGGGGAGCTTAATATGAAATCAAGAGAACAATTTGACGGCAGACGGGTTTAGTTTTTAATGGTTCTCATATGCACAAAAGATTTAATATAGATTTTAAAATTGCCAGGAATAGAATATGATGAAATGGAATTTGAAAATAAGAAATGATGAACATGTGATTGATAAAAAGTATAAACATTTGTTGAGATCTGAAATAGAATATGATGAAATGGAATTTGAAAATAAATTACATAGAAATGATGAACATGTGATTGATAAAAAGTATAAACATTTGTTGAGATCTGAATTGGAGGAAGAGCAGGTTGAAGAATGTATGGTAAAGTGGGCCAAGAATTTTCATTACAATATTCAAATAGATCAATTTTTAATGGATCATTTTTTAAAATGATGTCCTGTTGGTATGATTTTTTTAAAAAACTTCTAATACTTCTAATCACTTTAAACCGAGGAAGAAATAAATTACAAGCCATTTCTGAAATCTTGCTAAGAAAACTTCAGGTGCTTGTCCAGGTGGAACTCAATGCTGACCTGAAGGCACTAAAAATCTAAAATAAAAGAAAAAATTAGGACTGCAAATGTGGTTTGCTAAAATATAGACAACCACTAAGAGGTAGCAAAGAGATACACACAGCTCTAATTCTTTGCTGCCATTAACAGTTGTTAAGATCCCATATCCAGTATCTCCAAGGATCTAGCAGTTATTTAGAACAGTTATTTGGTCATAGATGGTATATTACATACAAACCTAAGTAAGATCAATTTCTTTCACATACTATGAATGAAACTCTATACCTTGATTAAAATTCAGCATGGGCACCAGGGACGAAGGGTGGGAAGTGCAGATGGCTATCTATCGTGCTGAACATTTTGTAGAAGTTAATTCTGCCATTGTGGCATGTCAGAAAGAATGCACTGTAGGCATAAGATCACATGGATATCAAAATAAAATGGTATAGATATTAGCATACTTTGACTATATCAATTAACTATTTAAGATTGTTAATACTAACAAACATCATTTTAATGACTTTATATTTTCATCTAAAGACATGGAAACATATTAAAATTAAATTATAAACTTTTCTGCTTCATTTTATTAGATTAAGATCCAAGGAAGAGAAATAGTAATTACAAAATGGATAACTACAGAAATCATGAATACTAAATGACTCTTTATAAAGACCTGTAAACATAAACTCATCCAACTCATCCAAATAAAATCCATCCACTGGAATTGCTGTCACTTTATTATATATTTAGATATACATTCTGTTTAAGCTGATGAAATGGTATCCCAATAAAATAATGTTGCTTTGATAAATGTTCTTGATGGTTAATATAACCCACAATCACAACATGTCTCCTATTTATACATCATGAAGACAAAATTACAGGCCCTGGAATTTCAACTGGTGAAGAAGATGTATGCAAGAATTTTCCCATGCTTTTTTTTAACTATGGAGTTGTAACAAATCAACTTAATTAATTGTCAGTCATAAAGCTAGATCAACATTATCCTTCAGAATGTCCATCTTGATTTCCTTATTACTTGCATAAAGTATGTTTGATTAATAAGATATCAGACCAAGTAAGATAATAATCACAGAATTAGTAAAATAAAGTAAATGTTGATTTTAACAACCATTTAGTTAGATGTGCCATTCTAAGACTTTGGGATAAATATAAAACAAGGTTTTCTATGAAGATGCCTCTTTGGGTCTCTCCTCAGGAAGCTTTTTTCAGAAAAGAAATGGTGGTCTAGACTGGTGGACCTATGGTAAAATAATATCATTTATCTTGGTGATTCTATCTTTAAGCTTAAGGAAGAGCTAGAATAAAAAGGACATGTCTGCCATTGATTTTCATATTTACCATGAAAGATTTACATTAGACAAAAAGAATTATGGGTTTTATTTTGTTAAAAATGAATTGGAAATCCTACTGTGTGGTAGTGATGAACCAGTGCTGAGTTCCAGCTGGTACTCTTCAGTATGAGTGTACCGGTGGCAGCTGGCAGCAGCGGCCACCATACCAGAACGATGTTTTGGAGGACCCACCCAACCGACTGCGTTCCTTATCTGTATTTAAGCCAACCAAGCCATTTGCATACGTGCGCACAGCGTACAGTGCCTGTGCAATCTCCGCCAAGCAGCTGGAGCATCCACGGCAGTGGACGCCTGGCCCCATAACAGCTTACCAGTTGCGATGGGATCCAGAACCCATCACTGTGATGAACATACTTCGTATGTTTTTAATTCCATTCATTGTATGTTTGTTTGTAAAATGTTATTGAATTTGAATTTGGAAAGTGAATATATAAAACATTGTATGATTCAGTGGCCAAGGAACTTTGGATATAATGTAAAGGTTGAACATTATTGGGAGAATATGTGGATGAAAGGTTTAAAATTAACACTAACTTACAATTTAAAAGAAAAAAATTATAAGATGATATATTGTTGGTATGCAACATCAGATAAATTATCAGGAATGTATAAAGGTACTTCAAATGAATGCTGAAAATGCAAATGTAAACTTTTTATCATTTGTGGTGGACATGTGATAAAGCAAAAAAATATTGGAGTAGGATTCGTATTCTAATATGGAAGATTCTTAAAGTGAATATAAATATAAAACCAGAAACTTTTCTTTTGGCTTTAATGGGAAAAGACTTGGAAATAAATGGAATTTTGATGTTATATATGTTGCTGTGACAACAGCAAGATTACTTAATGCACAAAAATGGAAGGACACTTCAATCCCTACAATGGATGAATGGCTGCAAAAGTTGATGGAGTTAGCAGACATGGCTAAATTTACTGCTTTGATAAAAGAAAAAAACATAACTACTTTTGTTCTACTTGGAAACTTCTTCGGGACTTTGTGCTTGAGGTGGGGAAAAAATGAAACTTTGATTTTGGGTTTTACCGATTAGATAGATTTGTTGATATAGAAATGGCTAGTTTATACTATTATATAAAAGTAAAAAAAGAGGTTGATATAACTCTCTTATTTTAATGCACCAAAAGGAGACAGAAGTCAATGCCTTTCCTTTCTTTCTCCCTTCTTTTCTACACTGTTCCCGCCTCTCTTTTTCTACTATTTGCTTTTGTATTTTATAAAAAAGAAAAATAATGGGAAAAGAATTCAGAGGAAAAATTCTCAGATATAATGCATTCTTGACCACATTCAAATAAAGATATTCAAAAAAGTTATGGAAAAATGTAAATTTTAAAACAAATAAAATTCAAAAAATATTTATTAGATAAATTACATTACTTCTAAGGCAATGTTTATAAACCAACAGTTCTTTCATTTGCTCTTCAGATGGAAGATTCTCCAATTATGTAATTCATATATGCACATAGAAAGATAAAAACAAAAACCATCATGTCTATACAAATTATTATTGTTTCATGCATCTAGACAATCAAATATTCATAAATTAGGAAATGATAAATTCAGTTCATAACATTCATTTTTGTTCACCATAATTTCAGTATGTATAATATCCACATTAAGTTCATGAGTTCAGAGCCAGTATTCATACAACTTTTCTATAGATGTTTATAATGTATAAAATATATGGATATAAAACATTTATACATCTGCATGTATAAAGTGCTTTATGCATATTTGCATTTTGAGTAAAGAGTCTACCTTAGTTTGAAATCTCTCAAATTTATTGACAGAGCTTTTTTGGAGAACTGTTATAAGTCCATAAATTGCAATATTCCAAGAAGTGTGTTTGCTTGTTTGTTTAGAGAATGTATATCTGTCCATCTCAAAAATACAATTCTGGTCAGTGTACCACAAAAACACGATTAGGGTCAGGGTGTAGTGTCGATTCATGCATATTTTAATTTGTATATAAGAGGATGAGCAATCTGCAGGTTATATATATTACACTGGATACCACTTCTCTAGCTCTTCAATTTCCCCATGATTGTACAACTATAATTGAAGAACCCAAAGCAATTTTTTTCCTGAAAAAAATATTATGCCTAATATGTTTAATGTAATTATTTCTATCCAACCTACTAAAACTCTTTGATGCTTTCAGAATTGGTTGAAAATGTTGCCTATGTCTCCTCCCATGATATCATCTGCCTTTATCTTGCAGCCCAATATTGACTGAATCTGAGTATGTTAGCAATACAAAATAAGTACATTAAGGAGATTTAGTTAAATAAATGAAGATCAAATCTCAAAACACTCTTGAAACAAGAGTGAATGACAAAACCAAAACCAAAGGGAAGATCAAAACTTGCGATCGATGGGAGTTGATAAAATATTCAAAAATAGGAGTAAAGAAAAGAGGCAATGCTGAGTGAATAACTCTATGAATATGGTGAAAATAAGAATGGTTTGTAAATATTGAAAAGGATCGTGATAGGTATTGGTGTGAACTAGATTTAGTTAGATTTCTTTTCTTTCCTCTTATCTTCTTTCTTTAACATTTTCCTACTGCCATACGCTAAAAAAACAAAAAACCTTTACCTTACAATTATTCATTCTCTTTCTGCACTTTACAGAATGCTGCTTTCTCTGAAAGGGAAGATTGTCAGATATATAAACAACTGGATCAACATGGCTTGAGAATATTATCTTTTCAGAAATGTGATTAATTAAGAATATTTTCTATGCCTAATAGAAAACTATCTTACCATATCTTAATCATAATAGAACTCAGATGTAAAGATGCATTATCAGAACACATTTCATTACAAATTATTTCCGTTCAATCTTTCAAAGGTTATCTCTAAATATTTTCTTTTATGTTACTTTACAGCTACAATTTAGAAATATAATTATCAGAAGCTGAAGCCTGCATTTAAAGAATCTTCCACAACACAATAACAGTCTAACATAAATCTAGTCAATTTTGTGCAAATTTTAATGCTGTAATAATAAAAAAAATCATCATAATTTGTCAATGCATAAATCTTATACAAATATCTTCTTAATTTTTTCCCTAGGACTAAATTGCATGAAATGTTAAATGCCTAGTCTGCAACTGTTGTTTTATTTTTAGATGACCCTGGTGGAATTGTGGGGAGGTAATTCTGATTGCGATCATTATATGCAATTTAATCTTCTTAACTGGTGTCTCCTTTTCATATGCACTTTTTTAAAAAAAATAGATCAGTGCCAATTTACTATTATTACAATTTGTTCATAACAATGTGAAGTCACAACTGCCAGTAATTTAGCTGATATTGGACTTCACATACATCAAGTTCTTCCCAAGAATCTAGGATGCTGCAATATATTGGTGTAGTATATGTGCAGAGTAGCATTTTATAAATGACAGATGGGAATTTTGTCAATGTACAAATCTCCCATCCAAGGATTTTAGATAGAGCATCCAGTGTGCCAATAACCACTGGGATCACCAAAGGCTGGTTTATACCATAAACTTTCAACTTTGATTTTCAAAACATGATACTTTGTCATCTTCTTAAATTCTTTGTCTTCTATTCTACTAACTCTTAGTATAGCCATATCAGTTATCCACACTTTGTGTTATGCGCCAAGACTTTATCAGTTTCTATTTGGAATATTTTAACCTGCCCATTTTCAAATGTTTTTTCATCTCTATGTTCCAAATATTTTTTTCATTACTGGCAGATAATCAATTTTACAGGTGTTCTGGTGAATCATTTTGGTGACAGTGACAGTTTTTAATAAGTTTATACAATCTTATTGCATGAGCTGAGTACATGAGCCACTATATTTTTACTTCTTTGCACAATCTGCACATTGAATAATTTGATGATTTTTCTCTCCTGCTTTGACTGAATTAATTCAGATTGTGTGCTCTTGAGCAGACAAAATCAAGCCTTCAGTTTCTTTTTCTAGTTTCTAGTTGTGAGCCATGGCCAGGTTTTATTTTTATTCACTTTCCTCTTGAACTTTTATAGAAATTGAACATGAAGTACTTTACAATATCTTGTCTTTACAGGTAGTCCTTGACTTACAACCACAATTGAGCCCAAAATTTCTGTTGTTAAGTGAGACATTTGTTAAGTGAGTTTTGCCCCATTTTACAACCTTTTTTGCTAGAGTTGTTAAGTGAATCAATGCAGGTGTTAAATTAATAACACAGTTGTTAAGTGAATCTGGTTTTCCCATTGATTTTGCTTGTCAGGAGGTCACAAAAGGTGCTCATTGTGACTCAGGGACACTGCAACCATCATAAATATGAGTCAGTAACCAAGCATCGGAATTTTTAACACGTGACCTTATGAATGCTGAAATAGTCATAAGTGTGAAAACATGTCATACATCACTTTTTTCTGGGGCTTCGAGCTGTCACTGTGAACTGTTGTCAGTTGTGGACTACCCGTATTACATTATTTGATAGACATGTGTTATATTCTGCACATTCAATGAATTTCAATTTTTAAAATTTTCATCAATGCTTGATCTTGGCTGTCTTTTATATAAATAGCCAATGCATGATTTTCTTCCTCACTAGTTTGTTTGACTTGAAATAAAACTCTGCCTCTACAGAGATTTATTTCAACATTTTTTTCCACTCTACTGTATTTCTTCTGGGCAGGTATAATCTATCTATATCACTACAGGGATGTAATGCATAGTGAATAGTCATTAGCTTTTTTGCTTTTCAAGTCCAGTCAAGAACAGTCTAGTTCAGCTTGTGTTCAGTAAATAATTTCAGCAGTCTATCATATCACAGGTATGGTCCAGGAACTGACGGATTTGATGGTGTTTTTACCATTATTTTTTTTTCATTAGCACTTATCTTTGGATGTATTTTATACTAATCACACTTGTAGCTTGTTTCCATGCCTGATTTTGTCCAACTGTAAAATGCCCAAATATTTGTAGGCTTTATCCTAATGGGTCTGGATCAGAGGTGGTATTCATCAGATTCTGACCAGTTCTGGAGAACCTGTAGTGGAAATTTTGAGTAGTTCAGAGAACCAATAAACGCCACTTCTGACTGGCCCCTCCCCATCTATTCTCTGCCTCCCGAGTCCCAGCTGATTGGGAGGAGATTTTGCAGTAACCTTCCCCTGCAGTGGGGAGGGAATTGAGATTTTACAGTATCCTTCCCCTGCCACACCCACCAAGCCACACCCACAGAACTGGTAATAAAAGGTTTTGAATCCCATCACTAGTCTGGATGGTTTGGCCATTTAGCATTTCAATTCCATTACTGTTTGTGATTTTACCCTGATTTATTGCTAGTCTAGCACATTTCTCTAGGCAAAATTTCATTTCTATATTGTGCTAAACATTCTTATGGAATCTGTCAATAATTGGATTTCAATTTCTGATTTGCCATAAAGTTCAGATCACCAATAGAATACAAACACAAGATTTTGATACCATGCAAACACAAGATTTTACTCTTTGGTAGCCAAGATTTGTTTTCTTCAAATTCAATATAAAAACCATTGAAAGTGACAAATAGGTCACTCGGAAGATATTAACTAACTTTTCTAATGTTGAGAAGCCCATATTTTTTTCATTTCCAACCATCAAATCTATGTTCCACTGCTTCACTATTTTTTCAATAGACGTTTTAGTACCTTTCACAATTGACTAGTGGTGATTTTTTTTTTTTAAAATGCCAATGATATTCGATATTTTTATTAGTAGTATTACAATTATTTTCAAAGTCTGCATATTCTGCAAAACCATTATCTGGAAATGGTTACTTTAAATTGAAGGAAGAGACTCTTTGAGAGTTGTATGCAATAAAATTTCATTTTAATGTTTGCCAATTAGTGTACATTAAAAGTGACAATAAAATTATTCTAAGTCTAAATATCCCACTTCCTTCACTCTGAAATTCATCCCTGTTCTTTTTCTAACATCATCAGAATATTCACAATCCAATTTTATTGGACTTGGTTTCCTTTAATATTGATGTTCTAGAATCATCATCTGTGGCCACTTTGGATGTTTCATAAAAATGGAGAATAGAATGAATCAAAATTAAGATGTTCAGCATGATTCAAAGTCAGGGCAAACCATTTCAACCATCTCAGAAACCAAACCAACTTTGGTATTCTTCAGATTTGGCTCCCAGTTAAATGAAACTATAAAAGCCAGCAAAGAATGCCTATGCCTACTTTTCACAAACACCTATGTTGAAAATGTTATGATCAACTAACAGCAATTTCATCTTCAGTGGTTAAATCTGTAGGCATTACCCTCACTGCATTTTAATGAGTGTTAAAGCTATTATCTTTTCAATACAAGTCATATGCTAAAACAATTGACTGCTAGCTTTGTTGACAATCTCTTAATAACCTTTCCACAAGTTAGAATGAAGATAAATGTGCAGCCTTATGTGGTTCATGGGTAAATGCACTAGGACTTTGCAGTTTTGATTCAGCACATGGACAATTGCTGGTTGCAATTATTTTTCTGCAGTCCTGAGTATCCATTGGAATCTGTACATGTCCCATTTGGTTGATGTACCAAACCAGACAGTTATAGAAGTACAAATGACAGACTCAATAATTTCTCTGTAGAACTGTATCAATTGTTCTTGAGACAGGCTGAACTTTCGGAGTTAATACAGGAAGAACTCCTTTGTTATGCCTTTTTAATAATGAGTCTAATATTAAGTTTTCATTTCAAATCCTGGGAAATTATAGAACCCCAAAATCTGAAGGACTATGCTGTTGATACTACGCTGTCTATTTTAGAAAGAGTTGATAGACTAAGAGGGTTCCTCCTAAAAACTCTAATTTCTACAATTTTAAGCATGTTCAGCTCCAGATTATTCCAGCTGCACCACAGGGACAGTTGTTGTATAATTCCATAATTCAAAACCTAGTTATAAAGCTATTGAACAATAAAGTATTCAAGCTAAGATAGAAATAAATGCCAAAATGAAAAGAAAAAATGAAAGGGAAGTGCCTCCCTGTGTTGATAATTGTGCCAGTTTTCAAGTACTCTGTTCCTGCCACCTACTTTCTCTCTCTCATTTCTCTCTTTCTCTAAATTGACCAAAGAAAAAAGAGCTTTGGCCCTTTCAATAAATTGTTTATCCCTACTCATTCTCTACTTTATCACTGGGATGTGATACATATGCACTATGTATATTGGGAATGCGCTACCCGACTCTGTTGTTACATCCTCAAACCCCCATAACTTTAACCTTAAACTGTCTAGCATGGACCTCACCCCTTTGCTAAGAGGTCTATCGGGCATAAGCGCACCAGCTTGCATACAGTCCCTGGCCTATTGTCTCTCTTATCTTGTACATATTTGACAAACTAAATAAATAAATAAAATAAATAAATATCCCTGCCTTCCATCTCCCACTGACAAAACCAGAAAAAAGATCTGTGTTCACAATCCATGCTAGGAATGCAAAAAAAAAAGAGAGAGAGAGATTTATATGGCTTGGCCACACAAATTGTTTCATTGAAAAGCAACCAACTACACTGGTTCGGTGGGTGGGTGGCTATGTATAAAATACAGTGGAGGACCTCATGTTTATATACAAAATCTAGAGATTTTGTGACATAAAACTAAGTCAAAGATATTCCTTGAAGATATTCCTTGATCGTCTAAATGTGAGTTCTATTTAATATTTTATTTATTATTTTTTATGCTGTCCATCTCCTGCAAGGTAACTTTGGAAAGCTTAAAAGATTATAAAACATATAGAAAATAATTAAAACATTAAAACATTAAGGTTATACAGATTAAAATATTATTTAAAATTATACTGCTCCTGCAACTAAAAGAGTTAGAGACGAATGGGATACTATTGAGTGTTCCTATTTCTTGAATAGACATTTAGTTTTAGATGAAGCCCAATTAGGGTAGTTGAAGACTAGTAGTTTAGTTGTTAACAAACTTTTAAAGAACTATTGCTAAAATATTTCCTGCTATTAAAAATTAAATTGTTAAAAAGAATTTAGAAGAGGGTTCACTTTTAATAATATAGGGTGGCATGGCAACCTAGAGGTGAAGACTCTTGTCTCCAATCGGAAGGCTGAGAGTTCAATCGTCAGCCAGAGACAAATGTTTCTCTATCAGGTCACAAAGAGCAAATATCTGCTGTGAACTTTGTGTAGGCATCAGGAAGGGCATCCGGCCAATAAATGCTCAACTCCATTCAGATTCCCAAAACAAGGGATTACAGGGTCATAAAAAAAAATCATTTAATAAAATAAGCTATGTTTCTCAGATAGGAGTTTTTGCTGCTTTGTTTTTATCCACTCAAGTACCGGTAAATAAAACGGTTTCTGTTGGTGCAAAAGTGTGAATAGCTAAAAGTTAAGTATTTCACTCTCCTCAGAGCACTAACCTCTAGATTAAGTCAAACTCACATAAACAATTTCCTGCAAAAAAAGACACTTAAGTCTCAGATGGACTCTGAATCATGTAACTAGAATAAGTGGTTTCCAACTGTATCTAAATCATAGGAAATGCATTAAGCCTATAAGAATGTGTTGTCATAAAATTCCATAAAGATTAACATTGCAGGGTAACAACAATATATGATAAAGCTAAATAAATTACATTGTACAATACTGAAGGTATTTTCTGAAACTGCCAAAATGTTTATGTAATTATCTCTGTGAACTGCTAAATAATGGGTGTACTTGGAGAATACTGGAGAAGTAATAGGTACAGTAGCTTGAGGAGGAATCTAAATCTAAATCCATCTGTCTAAAATTAATACCTTGGAAGATTCTAGTGAAGATCACAAAGAGACTGATCTGTAAATAGTAGTGGGACTTTAACAAAGGGGTAATTACGGGAAATCAGCATGGATTTACCAAAAACAGGTCTGGTCAGATTAACCTTTCATCATTCCCTTGATCAGATCATTTTTGCAGCAGGTTGTCGGAATGTTGGAGACATACCTTTATTGCAGCAAAGCATCTAGCAGAATATTCTGAGACATTCTAATTAGCAAACTAGTTAAGTGTGGTATGGCTGGTATGACAATTAAGTGGATGCACAGCAGGCAGGAAAATTGTACTTCAAAGGTAGTCATCATGGTTCTTTATAAATCTGATTAAGTTATTGAGTGGATTGCCATAATGTTTAACCCTGCTATATACGCTTCAATTTTTTAAATTAATTATTTGGTCAGACAAAATGCTAAAATAAAATTTACAGATCAGAAAATTGAATAAACACAAAAATAAAGGTAAAAGCGGAAAAATATATTCTATGCATGTGTATTTAGAATGTTTTTATAACCTTTTCGTTATCAAGATAAAAAGGTGGAGATATACGGTACTCGGAGATTATTTATTATCTATCTACTGTCTATCTATCTGTCTATCTCTGATATAAATACAATTAGCATTTTTGACTCCCAAGTGATTGCCTGAAACCTAACTAGGTAGTGTTAATTAAATATTAGCCTTTGATTTAAAACAAGGCCCAATACAACCTAAGCAATATTCAGGCAGTAATTTCGTAGTTTAAAAATCCAATATCCATGAAATACAAAATATGTCATTAGTAGAAACAGTGTATAATCTTTTCTACTAGGCGTGACTATCATTTAATTAATTTAACATTAGTAATAAAAATAACAGAAAGTACAAGAACATGAAGACATAAGGGAATAGATAGAACTGTGTTTTATTTACTTCTCTCTACAAGAAATATGTTTTCAATTCTTTACTAATTCTGAAAGTAAGTAGATTTGTTACATTGAACACATTTTAAATTCAGAAGAAAAACTAGACTAGGGAAATTCTGGAGAGAGGTGTTCTTTTGTTTTAGGGAAAGAGGTTCAAAGAAAACAGAGCACAACTCAGCCATTCAAAAGAAAAAAAAATTCCAGGCTACAAGAAAAGAGAGCAGAAGTATCCATGGAGTAAGCATGAAAAAAAATAGATGCTAATCAGAGGTGGGTTTCTGCCGGTTTTGCCCAGATCAGGTGGACCGGTAGTGGCAGCGGCAGGAGGCTCCGTCCACCCACCCGGACGCAGAAGCATCATGCGCACACACACACACACAAACCAATAGTAAAAAAAATTGGAAACCCACCACTGATGCTAACCACAACCATATATAGTCAAAACCCAACTATTTTACATGTAAAGGGCAGGACTTTGATTACATGGTTGTGACCTGCCATCTTGATTTTGTTTTAATTTCATCCAGCCCCATGCAGACACTTCTGAAAAAGACACATTTAGAGATAAGTCCAGTGAATCTAATGAAAGGCACATGTTTCATTAGTGTGCACTTGGCTCCATGCTAGTAACAACTTATAACCAAGCTGCATTTGTAGCAAGGGCACGGAGCCAAGTGCAGATTCTTTTGGATGCTGAAAGCTGACTTGGTCCCTGAGTGGTATATCAAATATTGTTCTTCAGAATCTATGGGAGCCTGGATTGAAAAGTGCCAGGAAACTAAATGATTACTTTCAATTTAATTTCATTTTAATTTAGTTAATTGAATATAGCTAATATACTTAATTCCTCCCTTTATACTCAATATTATTTTTAAAACTACACTTTAATTAAAGTTAGACTTTGGTGGAACCTTTTGGAAGGCCTCAGGTTATGACTCGGGATCCCCAGAACAAAATTCTCAGAATGCAGAATGCAGGATTTGTCCCTGAGATTCAGTTAGGGAAAGCAGGAAAGTTGCAGAATGAGACTGGGTGAACCCAAAGGTGCTTTTTCAAGAGGCAACTGGACTTTCTGTTTTTTCTTTGAAGACATTTCACTTCTCATCCAGGAAGCTTCTTTGAAGCATGGTTGCCTTTGGGACAACCAGGACCTGGATGACTGAGAATTTACATAGAGACTGGGAGAACCACACCTTGTTCTTTGCTCCCTAAAATGAGCCTTCTACCTCTGAAGAAGTAACACTCACAGATCTAATGCCATCCTTAGTTATTGAGAGCTGAGATGGCACAGTGGTTAGAGTGCAGTACTGCAGGCTACTTCAGCTGACTGCTAGCTGCAGTTTGGCAGTTCAAATTTCACCTGCTCAAGGTGGACTTAGCCTTCCATCCTTCCGAGGTGGGTAAAATGAGGAATAAAATGAACCTGTTTGGAAAACAAGTCCGTAATGAACCAAATTACAGTATTTCCCTGACTCTCCGGTAATTCAACAATGAAGTCCATAGATATTTCTTTCCAAGGTGCCTCAGGACTGGCCACGCCTTGGAGCAAACCCTGGGGTTTTCCCAGCAGTCGTTTTGCGGCAGCACATGTGGAGCAACTTGCCACATAAGACTCAATGTCCTTCTTTAATGAGATGCAGGGTTTTCACAAAACCAAAGGGCCAGCCATGCGTGAATCATGGGCACGTTGAAGAACCAGAGTTCTAATGGTCGCGGGAACATACAATTTAGCCCCAATCCAAGCCAGACCATCCTTTATGGTACACTCATTTGAATGTTGGTTAAACCATTCATCAGGCTCAAGGGCCTCCTTGAGTTCAGAAATGAGGTCTTTTGTGACCTCCAAATTGGAACTGTTCTGGCTTCTGGTAGCAACCGGAGCAGCGAGGCTTTTTGCTGGGATGACTGGGTGGACCACACTAAGCTTTGAGCTGTTATATTGAGGAAGTTGGGATAAAGCATCAGCCATAAAGTTCTTCCCTCCTGGGATATACTTCAAAGTGAAATTGAACCTATTGAAATGTTGTGCCCATCTCATTTGTTTGGGGGATAATTTCCGAGGAGTCTTTAACGCCTCCAAATTTTTATGATCAGTCCACACCTCAAATGGGTGTGTAGCTCCCTCCAAGAAATGTCGCCATGTCATTAAGGCCCACCTGCCTGCAAAAGCCTCCTTTTCTCATATAGCCTATCGCCTCTTTGTCTCAGTTAGCTTACGAGATGTGTAAGCGCAGGGTTGTAGTGAATCCTCCTCCCTTTGAACAGGGAGGAACCGCTGAGAAGGTTCCTTCCCTTCATGGCAGGTTCTCTTCTCTTGCCGGGAGGTTTTTCCAGCTTTTTCTCTTTCCAAGGAGGGGGCTTTGGGGTCATCTTGGTATGGCAATTTGTGGCGCGATGCCCCTCCTTCCCACAGCAGAAACACATGAAGGGTTTTGGTTTGCTTGCAGACCCACTTTTCCCTCCTTTTGGGGCTCCCGGGGGGGTTGGCAGGCAGAGTTTTCTCGCTTTCACTATCCTCCTGGTAATTATCTCTGGCTAAGTCAATCTCCACATCAGCAGCCACTTCATACCAGGGTTGCAGTCTACGGGGGGGCCCTCCAGTTCATGCAGTGCTGGTATATTTCTTTGTTTAACCCATCAGTGAAATGGTCTAACAATGCTTCTTCAGACCAACCCCTCATAAAGGCTGATAGTTCCCGAAATTCTTTTTTTTAAATAATTTTATTTTTTATTACATAGACAACATCACATAACAATAGAAAAAAAACAAAGGGAAAAGGAGAGGGAAAAAAAGGAAAAAAAAAACAAAAAAACCCCATCATCCCATACAATATGTCATTTGATCACAGGTGCATCTCTACTACGTTTCCCCCCATACACACATCCCGTATCTCTCTGTTGTATATTTAATAGACACCACAATAACCTAGGGTTTTAAAAAAAACCATCATCACATACAGCATGTCATTTTGTTACAAGTGTTTTAACATCTGCATCTTCAAATAATATTTACTGTCTCAAATATTTCATCAAATATAACTAAAGGCCTCATTTTCATTCTACAATATATATTCAGTTAACATTAGCATTATTTTTCCCCAGAAAGTATACTTATATTTATTGTTAACCTTGCATTTCATACCTTCAAACAGAGATCTTATTCCTTCATTTTTCAACAAAGCATCGCTGCCTATATATACCAGTTTTCATTTGTTCCCCTATTAGAATTGCTTATCAGCAGCGAAATATCATTATAATAAGTTCTTAACCTTATACATTATATCCCCAGACCTTATATTAATACTTCATTGTGTCATTATTAGATTATTTCACAGCATAATTATATCATTTACTTTCTTCAATTAAGGCATAAGTATATCATTTTTCATTTCCAAAGTTTTTTCCCCCCCTAGCCACCGATAAAACAAATCCCATATCTTATAAAATTGTTCATCCTCTTGCGGATGGACGGATCGTTCTTGTGCAGGCCAGTCATTCGCTCCGTCTCTAAAGGGCGAGAGGATGCAGCTGCTCCCATGTCTTCTTCCTGATCGCTGCCTTTTAGGTTTTGGGTGCACCCCCCTTGGAAGGTGTCAACTCCGGGATGGGTGCAAGAAGAGATTCAGCTTAATGTCAGGGTTGCTTCACTTAATAACCAAGAAAGAAACCACTCAACTCCATTTTGCAGAATTAAGAGTACTTTTACTGGTTATAAGTAGATAGTAGCTAAGCAAAGCTGGACCTGAGATAAAAGCACGTGCAAACATAGATATCAATGTATGACCCATTCCCCTCTCCTTGGTAACCCCAGCCCATAGTCCAATCCAATTACTTCACAAGTGTCATGTGGGAGGCATCTTCAAAAATCATCATCAGGTTGGTATGCCGGACAGTTGGCCTTGGCAGGAAACTCCTCTCCCCGCCACACGCACAGTAGATGGTGAGAACAACTCCCTTCTTACAGTCTCTCCTGTACAGAATATTTCCCACACCCAAATACCATGCCCCCCTCCCCATTTCAATGGCAGCCAAAAAGCAAGCAGCAAAACAGAGGCTGACAGACACATTCTTACACAGGAGCAGGCATCTCAATCACAAAGTCCCAAAGAATGTATAAAAATCCATCTATCCCAATCCCATTTTGTCAGCCACCCTAGAAACATGCTGCTGTCATTGAAATTTCTGGCATCCAAATAAGCAGACACTTTCTTTCCTGCAGCCAGCCTCCATTTTATTTCCAGTATCTTTTTTCCTAGCTTGGAACCGGACCAGATTTTTATTCCAACAGCACAATTTAAGATTTTGTAGCAAAAGGTTATAGAAAGTGGAAAACATGAACATGCGGCATAAACCCACCAAACATGTACATTTGTGCTTTGTAGATTTGTATATTGTACATTTGTTCATTTTATCATTTGAATATTGTATTTGGTTTGACTTAACTGGCCCGGTTTTGAATTTAAAACTGATTGAAAATATTGTGAAGATGTATGGCATACATTACTTGTATGTTCTGTATAATAAGATATCTTGGCAAGACAACAGTCTTTAAAAACAATCCAAAATGCAATCACTTAAAAATTAACTAGTTTCAGTAAAAAGCATTCCATTAACATAGTGTCTTTATTATTTATTTCATCTGGTAAAGTCAAAATATTTATTTTTATCTCATCTATGCATATGGTCTTAAAATAGCTCAGGGAAGCACTAATTCTAATCTGATTGTTACTATAAGAATAAAATAAGAATGCCCCTTCTATGCAGCTCTTCACTTCACAAATTCTCTGTTTCCCAGGAAATCCCAGTTATACAATAAGAGGTGTGAGATATTAAGTAAAATGTAGTTCAATTCTACAATGACAACCAAACAGAAATTGAATCAATATGGATCCATAAAATTCTAGGTATCCTTTATACTTTAAAATGTATAGAATGCAGATATTCATTTGGGAAAAAAAGAGTGTTTCAGTTCTTATTGTGATTTAGGGACTTTTAATACAATTAAATATTAATTAAATCATAACTGTACATTTCCATTCAAGCATTATTGCAATAGAAGACAATAAATTATATATTACAAAAGATGCATGCCAATCCTTCATTTCTATTAAAATAGGCGAACAAGATAAAAATGAGTATTTGTATTCATTTCTTTTATTTAAATATTAATAAGTCTTGCTATAACAAAATACAAGCATAGAAATACAATATTGATGGTAAAACATTAAGATACAAACATTGAGAAAAGGTAGCAATATATTAAATATATTCAGCAATATAAAAATCATATCTGAAACCCCAGAATATCCTGGATTTTAATGACAAAACTATTCAAACTTTATTGAGGAAACACACAGTGCTACTGAACAGAGCACAATAGTCAAGACTTCAAAAAGTAAAAGCAAATGGAACAAAAGTTTTTAATACAAGATGAATAGAAAGCAGACCTTTCTTTGTTCTTCTGGGCAGTAATAATTGAGAATTATCATTAATTCAATGAGATTTTCTTGAAAAAATATCACTGGAGGGCCCTTGGATATTAGTATAGTTGAAAAACCAGAAGAAACACTTCAGTAGACAGAACAAATTCACATGTACATTCTTCAAAGGATACAACCAACAATTTTACATGTTCATTGGGCACAAAATCATTTGATACCTTCCATCCCCTTTCTTGCTATACTTTTCTTTTGTATCCCAGGCTACAACTGCTTGTCCACTGCTAGAATACACAAACACCCATTGTTGGACAACACCAAATAAATCTTCCATTTACCAGTAGCATAGCTCGCGTTGCATTTTCCCAAGTGTACTGTTTCATGTGATGTTGGTTTCAGGTAACCTGTCCATTTCAGTTAAACACCTCAATTTGTCGTAGTTTAAACTGGCCAATTTGCAGAAGAAGGAATGCCTTTTCAATTGAGCCATGCTCTCTAAAACTTTTAAAACCACATTTATGGCAAGGGTTATAATAACACAAAGGTTATTCCTTGTGAACAGAACAGTACTGGTTTAAAATGTGTGGAATTTTTTCAAATCACTTTTTCTTTCATTGAGCTTCCAGCTTTTCCTTCCTCACATATTGTCTTATGTCTAGTATATTTACCCATGTTGTATGGCTATATTATTATTATTATCCTTATTTTATCTACTATCCTCTCTTATTGGTATTAATATTGTGATTATGATTATTATTATGTTGCTTTATATGTACACTGAGTGCTTCTGTACTGGAGACAAATTCCTTGTGTGTCCAGTCACACTTGACCAAATAAAGTATTCTACTCCTGTTCTAGTCAAGTCAAGTCAAGTCTAGACTAGTCCAGTCCAGTCCAGTATTCTAGTCTAGTCTATTCCTGATACTTGTAAGTATTAAGACTAATTTACCTTATATAAGCCTTCTCAAATTGCCTTGAAGATAAGTTGAACTACTACTCCCATCAATTCTAGTTAGCCTGATAATAATGATCAAAGTAGAACTTTGGCTGCATATTTGAATAGCTGCGCAGAATAAGTGAGAACTAACTCCCCTCTTGTCCGTTTATTTAATTTATTTATCTCCAAAATGATGGGAAAATTCAAAGCAACAAAAGCAGATGAATTCTATTTCTGTCTATTGCTTCACATGACACCGATTTCTTGTCCTTTGTAAAAAAAAGTGCAAGTATTCCAGCATATTACTTTTAGCACAAATGTAATGCGATAAACTGGGAAAATTAGGATATCCATATCTAAAACAATAGCCTTGCAACTTGCAAATATAACTCTATTTTAGAATGCAGGACTGCTAGTAAGATATAAATAAAATCTGAAAAAGATGCTGTAATGGACCACATTTCTAAAGTACTGATTACATTACAAAAACTCATATCCATACTTTGAATTTGATTTCCGCTTTTATTATTGTTATTCTCCTTTCCATTAGTGGTGATTCATGGGAATAATTCATGGGAATAAATGTGTGAATAAATAAATACAATTAATAAATGTGCATTTTATTTATTTGTTGGATGTACTGACAACTCCAATCATGGTAAACTCTGGATACATGCCTGGGGGGTGTCAGAACACATGCCCAATATAGAAACTGGAGTAAAATGAAACATAAAATACTTTTTTTTAAAAAGGATTTGCAATTGCCTAGTTGCTATTTTATGTAGAAGTCCCAAAATATGGATTTTGATATGCTTTTTTCAAAAATCATCTTACCGTTTTGAAAAAAATATTGTTCAAGAGGTTTTTTGCAAAAGGAAAAGCAAACATTGTGTTAGTGAATTGGACCCCCTACAAACATTTAACAACAATTAAACTCATTGTCTATATTTGTACAATATACTCAACCAAAATTAATGCAGCTGTGATTTACTCCATTACCTCAATTTTATGTGCTCCACATAGAGGTCACCTGCATAGGCTTTGTTCTCATAACCAAGGTGGATCAACTCAAGTCTTGCTCCCAAGAAGCTAGAAGTATATGGTCTATCGCAGTGATGGCAAACCTTTTTGGTATGGAAACCTCACATGGAAACATCACGCGCACATGTGCACACACTTGTTGGGGCCATGCTCCAGAAAAGCCAAACTTCCGCCCGAAAATCAGCACCCATATGCAGGGCAGTTTTTGGCACTGCCACACGTGCAGAGGGGTTGCGCTCCGGTAAAGCCAAACCTCTGGGTTCTGGCGCGCATGCGCACCCAACAATCAGCTGGCCGGTTTTTGGCACTGCTGCACACGTGAAGCACAGCTGATGGTCATGCACGCATACGCACCAGAAACCCAGGAGACAAACAGGCAAGGTCATGTGTGCCGGGTGACATGGCTTCATGTGCCACTTTGGACACGTGTGCAATAGATCCGCCACCACGGGTCTTTCTGACCCATTCCCATCCATTTGAAATATATTTGTACCAAATGATTCTTGAAAAGAAAAAATATTTTTCTGCCAAGGAATCAAGTTCAATTATTTACAAAATTAGAATTGTTCTGTTCTAAAATGCATTTGGGTAACACAAATGTACAATTATCATAACCCTTCAAAAATGGCATTGTTCAGACATTGAAATCTATGTCATGTTTTTATTGTATTAATTTTTTCCTAGTGTCCACTGATCACACTTAATTAGCTTTTGAGCAATCATAAACCCATGTGACTTTGAAATACTGCCTCAAAATACTTGCAACATCAAGCATTACAAAAGGCAGGGGAGATATTTTCCAGGAGTGACATTTCTTTTCCAAAGTACTGACTTTATAAAGTCATGATAGGCAACGTCTCTTTAACAAATGCAATTGTACAATGACACAGTTAGGTTTGAAATTAAAAATGGTCTTGTGGTGCTTATTGACAATGAGTGGTGCTACCAGAGCAGGATTTGGGGTATAATGAGGGAAACAAGCTTATTACACATTTTGTAATAAGCAAAGCTAGTGCAGATTGGGGTAGATGCAGCTCTAATGGTACACAGATTATCCCAATGAAATACATAGTTTACCTTAGCCACCATTCTCTTAAATTGTATTGTTTTCAAAGGTACAATTCTAAGGACCTCTATACTGGGATTCAATCCATTGCTAGCTGCATTTTAAATTACATAATTGCACAACCAGCTACAGCTGAGCAGATGAGTATACAGTAGCTATCCTGTATGGCTCTATATTTTCCCTTAATACCATTCAATAAAAGTCAATAATATTTTTCTATATTTAATTTACTGTAAGTTTACTTCATTCCTAGGATCTAACTGATTGGCAATTCTTTCCAAATCTCTTCCAATCAATTCATACAAGTCCTAGAAGTTTGTTGTTCTTTGTTGCCTTTTGCTAATGTAAGCAACTTTGGTTACTTGCCAGTAAATTTCTTGGCATATAACTGTCTGTCTCTTATTATCTATTTATATATCTATCGCTGATATTATCTTGATGAATTTATTAGAACTTCTTTTGGTGTATTCAATGAATTACTTAGAACAGTAATTTCTAACTTATGACCTAGATCAACTTGTCACTCATAACTGTAGTAGAATCCTGGTGAATAACCATTAAAAAAATATGTAATAGCCAAAATATCTGGGATCACCAAATTCTCTCTTGAAATCTCATGTTGGAATTCCTGCCAAACTCCCTCAAAATTTGGAACTACGAAACCTTTGGAAACTTTATGAAGTCTTAGATTATTAGGACCTTTACTTAAAATCAAATTAATAATGTGAATTTGACATTAGTTTTCTGCAGAAGCACCTGGATGTCCATCGGTATTTCATTACTTATCTATGATCCCTAAAAGGTTTAAATAACAGTTTAGGGCAGTGTTTCTCAACCTTGGCATCTTGAAGATGTCCGCACTTCAACTCCCAGAATTCCCCCAGACAGCTTCGCTGTCTGGGGAATTCTAGGAGTTGAAGTCCGGACATCTTCAAGTTGCCAAGGTTGAGAAACATTGATTTAGGGCTTCAAATAAAGCTGGGCTAAATAATGGGAGAGAGATAAAACTTAAACTTCCAAGATATTATAATCAGTATGTATACATAAGACTAGACAGTTAACAAAAGAATACATTTGCTTTGAGAAGGCACTATTTCTAATACAAAAGAAACAAAGCCCACTGGCATCTGTTCCAGTTAGTACATCTGCCACATTTGAGGCAGAAGGCTAAAGCTGTGCCAAATAGCAGATCTGATTTTTCATGGAATGTCTGTTCAGACATTACCCAAGGGATTTTTGAGTTTTGTTTCTTTTGTATTCATTTAGATTATCAAGCTTATTTCATGCACCATGATAGCCAAAAATTCAAATAATCTGCAAGTTCTGGAAATCAAAGTTAAGGAACACTGAGAAAAAAATGAGACTGAGATTAAGAATCAAGAAAACTAAACCAATAACAATAGGGACAGGAACCTGCCTTAGAACTCTGAGCTTGGTGATTTGCTGGCAGACATTTTATTGCCCAAACTGGGTAACATCATTATTCCTAGTGATGTTGCCTAGTTTGGGTAATGAAATGTATGCCACAAGGCAGCCAAGCTCTGAGAGCATTAAGGACCCCTCATCCTCCATCAGAAGTTGTGGAAGAAAAGATTGGACAACCAGTTGTCTGAAATGGTACAGGGTTTCCTGCTTTCTGTATAGGGATGGGCTAGAAAACCTCCAAGGTCCCTTCCAACTCTGTTATTCTGTTACTCTAATTCCATGAAGGCGAACCTATGGCACGCAGAGCCCTCTCTGTCGGCACGCACGCCATTGCCAACTGGTCTTCTGGTTTCTGGCATGCACATGTGCGCCAAACAACTGGTCTTCACAAGCGCTAAAGCGCCAGAAAACAGCCAGAAAAAGCTCAGAAAAATATGCCATTTTGGGGTCTTTTGGGAACCATTTTCAGGCCCCATTTTGGGGCCAAAAACTCAAAAAAATGGCCTGAAAATGGCCTGAAGAGTGGCCAAAAAACAGGCCCACAAATCAGCCCCAAAAAAGCCTGTGCTCCGGCACGCGCACATGCACGAGCATGTACGCACATTCCGGTTTGGGTACTCGGTGCTGAAAGGTTCCCCATCACTGCTGTAACTCATTATGAGATTTTTGAAGGGTTAGTAAAGGAACCATCTATCAAGAAATACACTAAAAACTAACATTTGGTGAAAATAGTTTTGAAGGCCTTGAAAAAAATATTCAGATGCCAGAATGTACCTATAAAGTTCAGGATTATGCAGGCATTGGTTTCCTTTGTAAAATTCTGTGGAAGCAAAAGTTGGACTTTGAAGAAGCAGAATAGAAAAAATATTGAAATTTTTGAACACTGTTGTTGGAGAAGGTGACTGGTACACCATAGATAGTCAAAACCACAAAGGGATAATCAAACAATTCCACTCAAGAGTTCTCATTTGACAGGGAACCAGAGACAAATTAGCCTACTCTGGACACATTAAGGAAAAACCTAGCTAGTGATGGGGAACCTATGACACACGTGCCCAACCTGCCATGCAAAGCCATTTGGTGCCTGGCACATGTGGCATCACCCAGTCCTCTTCTGGGTTTCTGGCGTGCATGCATGCATGATGATCAGATGGCCTTAGTGCACGTGGCAGTGCTGAAAACTGGAACGTTTTCTGGCGAAGGCATGTGCACCGGCCAGCTGATCGTATTGTGTGCATGCATGCCAGTAATGCTACTCCAATTTATATGCATTTTTAGCCACTCTCAATTCATAATTAAAGAATTCACTATACTCTATAAAAATATTCAAATTATTTATATCAAATACATATAGAGAAA
The DNA here is from genome assembly GCF_051295495.1 of Thamnophis sirtalis. Taxonomy (NCBI): domain Eukaryota; kingdom Metazoa; phylum Chordata; class Lepidosauria; order Squamata; family Natricidae; genus Thamnophis; species Thamnophis sirtalis. Next base: position 25,866,539 of record NW_028261390.1, read on the forward strand.
TTAATTATGGTGACAAGACCATACCTCAATTTTCAGTGTGGACAGGTATAAGTTTGAACCAATGCTATGCTAAAGTTCTTTTCCCCCCCCCTCCTTATGGGAACAATGCTTATTCTGTTTGATATTGGAATGATTCCAAAATGTTTCAGCATGAAAAGAAAAATCGGGAGTGTTTGGGCTTTATACAAGATGACTAAGGAAAGCTCGTTGTGTCCAATGTTTCATTTTTACCACCATCTGCTTCCCACTCTTAAATCCCAAGAGAAAGCATGATGCATGAATTCTTTCCAAGAGGACTTCTTTGATAAGGAAGTTGGGTAACCAGAAAACTGAAAATTGACAGAAGTATATCTGATAGAAAAAGAAGAAATGTCACTGCCATCTTGCGACAATAAAATAAACTCAAAATTACGAACTGCCCAGTAATCTTGGAATGCAGAAAAAACAAAAGCTTCTTGTATGGGGAAAAAGGTATTTGAGAAATAAGAAGATAGATTTTGATGTACCTCATGTATATAGTTTTAAGAATTCCAAGATGGGTGGGCGAACATTACCTTATCTTGTAGAAATTCAACTATGATCTTCTCAAAATGTGCAAATTGGATACAGAACTTGCCATCACAATCCTGTCTTTCATTGAAAAATGCCCACAAAAGAAGCTCTTTCCACTAGTATGCTTGCTAATGTTTAATAATCAGCATTCTGGGCAGAAATTTTACAGTGTCTCTTTCCAGGCATCACAAATACTACCAGATTCATTGGTGCCACTGAAATGCATAACCAAACACACATGCCAATCTGTGTGGCTCAGAATTGCCTCACAAAATTCCAGTAAATTTAACAATTAATTCTCATGAACTGGTATAAGCCAGTTCCAGCATACCATTGGTTGCCTCTCATATTCCCCCTAATATACCCTGGCAACTGATTTACCCACCCCACCCCATGTGTTTATAATGATGCTTTGCCTTATCCCCAATCCATACTGAGAAAACATCAAACTGTCCTTACTATTCTAATTTTAAATTCATGTTTTCTCTTTTCCTCTGAGTTTTTCTTATGGATATGATCTACCACACATCACTTATGAGACGGTTGCTTTGCAGAGGGGGAGGCACATTGCCAGTTTCTATTGGTCATTTTAGTTTGGCCATGTCATTTCTGCCAATCACCAGCAACTGCCTTCTATGGCAATTTTATCTTGGGCTTCAGGAGAGACATGCCAAGTTAACCTGACTGCCAAGTCAAATAAGCCTTAAAAATACCTGCTTTATGGATACAAATGTGTGGAAAGTCCAACTGAAAATGAAAGTCATGTCTATCAGTTGCACAATGCTGATCCCATCATCTGTATGTGACTTAGAGGTCCTGCTGCTTCTATTTATAATGAGTCATATATCCTTAAGTTTTACTGTTTTTACTGCTTTGCAGTCTAATGATACCATTTCATTCATGGTCATTTACAAGCTATTTCCAAGTCCTGGCAGCCATAGAAACAGAGTCTCTCCTACTGCTGCATTTCTCTTGCAATAATCAAAGGCTGAATATTCTCACTTCATCTTATGTTCCTCCTTCTCCCTATCAACCAAATTATTTTAGATTAAGAGATTAGCACCTGTCCAAAAAATACTAAACACACATTCAGAAATAACCTGCATAAACCATCTCTGAGTTGAAGCTGAGGAAGCTTGTTGGATGAAAAGCAAAATGTCTTCACAGAAAAACAAGGAAGTCCAGTTGCCTCTTGAAAAAAGCATGACCTGGATGATTGAGAATCTCCATAGACACAGAGCTGGAGATTTCCACATCCATGATTCATTCAGTGAACAATCTGGCACATAGTTTAGCACACCTTTCCAAATATCCATCTGCATTTTTCCCACCTGAAAGATATTGGTATTTTAAAAAAAACTTAGTTAGCAATTCAAATTTCAACTTAGCATCTGTCCCCAGGCTTATTAATGTTTCAAAATAGTGTTGGCACCAAAGGTTATACTGGCATTTTTTTTTCTGCCCACTCAAGGATTAGTAGATAGCACTTTAACATGGTTGTCTAAAGAGTTTATTGCTGTTGTTCTTGTTAGTTGTGAAGTCATGTCTGATCCATCACGACCCCGTGGACAATGTTCCTCCAAGCCTTCCTGACCTCTACCATCCTCTGGAGTCCATTTAAGCTCATGCCTACTGCTTCAATGACTCCATCCAGCCACCTCATTCTCTGTCGTCCCCTTCTTCTTTTGCCCTCAATCATTCCCAGCATTAGGCTCTTCTCTGGTGAGTCCTTTCTTCTCATTAGGTGGCCAAAGTATTTGAGTTTCATCTTCATGATCTGGCCTTCTAAAGAGCAGTCAGGGTTGATCTCCTCTAGGACTGACCAGTTTGATCGCCTTGCAGTCCCAGGAAGTCACAGGAGTCTTCTCCAGCACCATAGTTCAAAAGCCTCAATTCTTTGGTGACTTTCTTATGATTCAACTTATGGCTGTACATTGCAACTGGGAAAACCATAGCCTTGACTATAAGCAATTTTGTTGGCAGGGTGATGTCTCTGCTTTTTAGTATGCTGTCTAGATTTGCCATAGCTTTCTTCCCCAGGAGCAAGAGGAAAGAGTCTATAGTTGCGCCAATAGAAAAATCATGGGGGCATGCACGCAGTGCCCGTCTCTAATTTCTTAAACCAATAGGACTTAATGGCTGAATCTGGGGAAAAAGAAAAAAAAGATGCAGCTGCTTTAATGAATTCCCTCTCAGAAATTATATAATTTACAAAAAAAAGTTATTAGACCCAGATCTGCGGAATTTTAATTCCCATAATCCCAATCAGTAGTGTGTCCTGGGAATGAAAGCACTGAAATTCAACCCACATAGAATATATCAGGTTTGGGGATTTTGTTTCAAAATTCACATAACAGGATTCCTGAGTGAAGTGGCTGCAGTCCCTTTGGCAACATCTGACCAGCATTTCCCAATTGTCCCTGCCACATTAGTTATTCAGCAAGCAATTGCTACATAAAACATCTCAGCAAATTTGCAGAAAGTATCTGCAAAACATATTTAATGAATTGACTGTTGCAATTTACTGTAGTTTCACATACACCTATCAAGTAATAACATAATGTTTTGGATTATAGATCCAGTTGCCAAATGCTGGAATAGAAGAATTAAACAAAGAGGTTTAATAAAATAGAAGCTGACATTACAAACAATGTATAGGCAGTGACACTTTGAAATTAAAATCTGGTGGAAATGTCCTTATCCGGGGTAAATTCTTTTAGGTCTTCTGTTGTCCTTTGAGAGTGGACAGCAAGATGTATATCACATGCTATTCCCAGGTCTCATTCTCCTGATATAATTTATGTACTTGTTTTTTGTTGTGTATTATTTTTGCTGTTGTTATTATTATGGTGCCTGCTCTCTAAAGCAACATCCACCATTAAAGATATCTGTCTTTGAACACCTGGCTTTGCTCCCAGATCTGGGATTAGGCTGGTTGTCAAGCTTCCATCAAGTGTTTTTTGTTTACTTTTGTTTTGTTTTCTGCTGTGTTGGGTGTGTTCTCTCTGGGCATATATATCTTCATTTTTTGGTGTTTTTTTTACTTTTAAAATTTAAGCTGTTCAAATTCATCTGGGAATCTGATGATCTCTAAATCCAAAATAAATCATCTGAATCCAAACTAAAGAGCTAATACTGCAGACTATTACATTGTATCTGCATTCCAGTCTCCAGTATGACAAAACAATAAAGCAACACAAGGAAATGTGTTGAAAGAGCAAAAATATTAAATATGAAAATAAAAGTATCATAGTGCAATGTAAGAATGCCACTCTGGTGTAGTGGTTAAGGCTGGAGTTGGGGCTCCAGTATCCTACCAGCACCTCTCTATTGACTTTAGATCAGAGGTGGGTTGCTTCCAGTTCAGCCCAGTTTGGCTGAACAGGTAATGGTATTTTGCCCTGGGTCACAAAATTGGCAGTGACCCAGGCTGGCCATGCCCGCGAACCGGTTCCCCAGTATCTTCTGCAATTGCCGGATGTTTCTGTGCACGCAGTAAATCGGTACCAACCAGTACAGGAACCTACCCCGCTTTAGATCAGTTTCTTTCTCAGCCCTAGGAAGAAAGTAAACAGCAAAGTACTTCTGGGTCTTATCTACAGAGTCACCAATGATCAACCATCATTCCAAATGCAAAATTCCAGTCCTACAAGGGTCATCTTAAGAAATCGGTGCCATGTAGCCAATACTACTTTTACTGCAGCAACTACTGTAACAGAATATTGTACATATGAATGTGCTTCCCCATACTTCTCTTCATCTTTATGTGAACTATGGAGGGACTTGTCTGAGAGGTTTTTTTAAGTTACTTTCTTGACCCGGGCTCAGGCCCTCTTACCATTGCTTTGGTAGAAGGTTTTCCTCTTGTCCTTCAAAGCCATTCCCTGTGTCTCTACAGTAAACCAGGTTTGATTCCATTTTTTAAAAACTTGGGGAATTTCCATTTTTAAAGAAATATTTTGTTCAGGCCGAAAAAGACCTTGGAGTATCACAAACAAGCATATTTGTGACATAATCTCAGATCAGTAAAGGCTAACAGAGCTTTTAGATTGCTGCCCTTTCCTTCTTTTCTAGTGACAATTTTCTCTTGAGCACCTGCAGGAGGAAGCAACCATTCTCATGCTGTAGAATGGCAGACCTCTGGCCCCAGCATAATGAAAATACAAGATTGTCCTGCCTCTAATGAAACCAACCACTTGAAATGAAAGAGAGAAAGCAAGTGGGCAAATGAGATATTAACCACCTCAGTGGATTCCATGCTGTCCTTTCTTGGGTTTTATTTCTTTTTATAGGCACTCACAGATTTTTTAAAAGTTTTTAATGAGGTTTTCAATACCGATGTCGTTATAGACCACAGCAGTAGAATCCCGTTCTGTCTTCCTTTTTTCCTAACGGATTAGAGTTTTGTTCGGGGGAGAAGTGGTTGACTTTTGAATAATTCCGCACATTCCCTTCTATCTCTAATTGCTTCTTTGCCAGTTGCTTACTATACCTGCTCGCAGGGATAACTGTCACATTTTTTCATCAGTGCTGAACATACATTGGAGATAGTCAGTCTTCCTTGATGCAAGATGAATTAACGCTCACGGTGCAGCGTTTCTAAATTGCACAGCTCTAAGCTCTTTCAATGGCTCTTCAGATCTATTCATTCTAGATTTGTGATGCACTTAAGCTGATATTAAATGAAACTCTCTTTATTTTGGCTGCCATAGTTCCTTCTGATTGAAGTACAATGAGTTGTCTGTCAAATAAATACACTTCACTCAAATAGCAAGGATAGAAAGCTCCTCCTTTTACCAATCCATGTATTGTGGTACTCATCACAAGAACTGCATTCCACTGTTACCAGGGGTTGTCCAGTGTCCCCTCTTTTTTGCTGCTGCTTCTTTTTTGGTTAACAAGCATCCCTGCCAGCCCTCTGCTTTTGAACGCTTTCCTTTGTCAGTCAAAGCACAGCATCTCTTTTATAGGACTTTCTACAATATTGTTTGAAACATGCTTTTCTCTTTAGCTTTCCCTGGATTTGGAGATACAGCCCTCAATCCATAATCCCAGCACAACAGACATTTCCCACCTAAGAATTGTTTTGAGGAACCTTTAGAGCAGTTATCTTCACCAACAAGTGTTCCTGTAAGATGGGAAAGGTTTCTAGAATCATGAAACAGAGTGAAGATGAAAGGTCTGCCTGCTGTTTTTCAAACACCATCCAGATTTTCCACTGAGCAGATCAAGTCTGCAATTTCCTGCTGATCATTGACCGTATTTCCTATGAAATAAGTAAATCTACAGATATACAGTGGAAAAGAGGGACATTTCCAAGTCTGAGCAGCACTTAATCTATTCTTGGGAGGACAAAAGGGGCAATGATTCAAAACAAGTGGGACTATATTCCACAGTGAACAAATGGTATATATTTTTAATAGATTTGGAAGTGAGATTTGGGTTCATGCTGTTTTCATTATATTAAAGCTAGCTAACTGGTGAGGTAAAGTTTTTTATCATGGTTTTTTGCTCATAATGGTGAGAATCATGCCAGTCACTTTAAGTAGTTGTGATAAGAGAGGGATGTATAGAAGGGGATCAGAAGCCACACATAGTCCTGGTCCTCAGATTATCTGCCCAGTGTAGACTATCTGACTATATATATTAGCCATAGTCCAGAATGGTAGCGGTAGGATCTGATGCACTTCAATTTCCACAATTCACAGCCAGCATTGAATTGTCAGAGACAAAAAAAATTCGGCAACAGAAGAAAGAAGATAAGCATGTACGTACAAACTTCAGGAATAGCTGGATCAAAATCTGATATGGTGGAACTTAATCATACAGAAATTCCTGAAGTATTTTTAAGACAAGGAAGATAAGAGGATTATTACAACATTCTAAGATTAAAAATAGTCCTGGGCAGTTCCAAATTATTTTTATCATGAATAACTAGCATTTTTTTAAAAAAAGTAAGTGAACAGTGAAGTTCTTTGTTATTTATTGTACATTTTATGTTCTATATACACACATTCTAATTCATCTTAACTTATTCCTAATGCTTCACTAATCTTTTTAAGTTTTGGTAATTTTCTGTGGATCTTTATTCTGCTCTATTACAATTAATCTGAGTTCTCTACCATATATTCGCTACACTTTCATCTGGCCTTAATCACTTCAGTGTTATCTTGTATTCTGTAGTCCTTTCTTCTTTATCTGCGGCAACATTATTAAATTCTGTTCATCATCTCTACTGAAATTTTACTTCATCATTTACTTACCAATTCCTTTGTTCTTTACCTACCCCTATTTTTAGTTTTAGTTAATTCTTATCAAGCTATTCCATCCATCTGCCTGCCTGCCTGCCTGCCTGCCTGCCTGCCTGCCTGCCTGCCTATTTCTTTTTCTACAGGTAGACTCATTCTATATGTGCCTCTACCATCTCTTTCATCCCGTCTCAACCTTTTATCTTCCAAGGCTGGTTACTATTGTTGGGTTCATGGCTGTCAAGATACTTGCTCTGGACATGGCTCACTGTCCAGACTCACTGGCTTCAGTGCAGATTTCCCAGTTGGCTCTCCACTGCTGACAGGGGCGAGAAACCAAGAATGACACGATGAATTGCTCAGATATTTTCTTGTCTGCTGTTCACCCATAACAGAATTTTTGGCAGACTAAAACATGTTCTGAATAACTTATCAGATAAAATCCTGTGAAGGTTTGGGAAGGAACCCTTCTGAACTTCTTTCTGCTCACCAAGGACTCACGACTGAATTGTGTCTTAACTCTTGGGGAAAGAGCCCCCCTTCCCTCCTGCAGCTCAGTTCCAGATTCATCACAACTGCTTTGTCCGGCTGAGAAAATAACTGAAAAGCTACACTGTCCAAATGTTCAGGGAAGAAATAAAGGCTGTCCCTGGTTTCCATTCTTGTCTCCATCTTCTTTTGAAATATAGCTTTTCAACATTGGCCTTCTTACTCCTGTAAGACTCTCTCTGTTCTTTTTGTTTTTCCCAGTTCAGGACTTCTCTGGGATACTGATAAGAGTGGAGCCAGTTGTGAATATCATTTTACCCCAGGAGTCGTATAAATAAAATATTTCTTTATATTTCTTACTCCATTCTTCACTTCTTTTTTATGTTCCCTTACTACTGCAACCATTTCTTATTTCTCCTTTAAAGAGAAGGGCCCATGCTCTGAAAAGCCCAGCCTTTGTTCTTAATGGAGCTTATATGCAGATTGCGCGAGACATGCATCAAGTAACTTCACTATCTAGTTATGAGATATACAGAGGACTCTTTTTTCTAGGAACAAATAACATCAGCTCCTATATATAGAAGGACATCCAAGCTACAATGTCTGAAGTGATATAATGCCTTTCCCTCAATGCAGTAAAACTACAGAGACAAAAGATAATCTCAAGGGTTATTTCAGAGTTATTTTTGCTTTACCTATGCACTCTTATTTACTAGAATTGTTTTTTTTCAAGAAGCAATATTCTCCCATCCCCAATTGAAATAGGATTCAGGGAGAAGATGGGAAGAATCAAATGAACATTCTGCCCTCAGGCTTCTCAGAAATTTTAAAAGTCTTTGGGCACACAAGAACCCATTTTCTTATATAAGGAAAAAAGGTGATTTGTATGTTTGGAAGATAGGATGTCTAAAAAACAATTTTACTTTGGAGAAATATGGGTTTCCAGAGTGCAAGCATCTAACGATATCAATCAAAAGGCATTCTACAGCTATTCCATCTTAACAGATGCTCTTTGGAAAGAAAGAAAAAAATGACACAAGAAATGCTGTGAAAAGGTAGGGGTGATACAAATGGAAATGAACACCATCTGGGCAACTAAGAATTTTGTGCATAAGGTAGGGCAACCACACAGTAAAACCCTTGTTTGGAATTAACATGTCTGAATCCAAAACAACAAATAAGTAACTGATTAGTTAGATAAGAACATCTGAAAGTTACCATGTTACTTCTTATTTATGATGATTTAAAGTAAAGGTCTACAAATATTTTGCAATCAAGAATCACTTGTAGTGATGGGGCCTTACATAAAAAGTAGACAGGACCAGAATGAAAAAGACTAAAAGAAATTTGAATTAACAAGAAAATGTTTACAATATTCCAGGTGTTTGGGAATTCTAGGAGATCATAAGATCAAGAAGCAACTCAAAGTCTATGGAGATTTTCAGTGATCCAGGTCACTGTTGTCCCAAAGTTGCTTTTTCAAGAGATAATTGGACTTTCTGGTTTTTCTTTGAAGACATTTGGCTGAAGAAGTTTCTTGGATGAGAAGTGAAACATCTTTAAAGAAAAACCAGAAGCTCCAGTTGCATTTTGAAAAAGCATCTTTGGGACAAACAACTCAAAGCTGTCAAGTCTTTATTCTTTATCATATTATCATTTTTGATTACTTAATTCAATTAACTCTGTCTCCTAATATGTACGGGATTTGTCAGATTTGTGCAAAGACATCAAAGAAAATCTCCACTAGTCTTAGGCAGGATGTAATCAATTCTATTACATAATCACCTGCACTGTTTGTTTTAACTGTCCATACTAGATGATAAGAATACTCTCAAATCCCATATCTTTTAAATGGAGTAAATCCTATTTTCAAGATCCAAAAGGACTTTCCCAGATTGTTAAAAATCTGCTGTTCACTAAGAACAATTTCTGCAAATCCCACTTTCTGATCAAACTTTGAAAGAGAGGTTCAAACTTGTAAAACATCAAATCATTATTAAATGATAACTAATAGTTTAAAATTAGGAAAGCCTTAGATGCCAACCTACATCCCCCCTCCCTTTCCCCCCCAACATTGTTTTCAAGTGCTAATCAAAAGAGCTGATTTGTCATGGTTTGGCTAATCCTTTTAAATCACAGTTTTATGTTACATGTTGTAAAAACTGACAGGAAAGAATGGAGACCTTGCTAAGGCAGGAGAACTGGGTCTGTCTAGTCAGGAAACAGAATTTTAATTTTAAAACTAGCAGTATATAGTTGGATTTTGTGCAATGGGCACCACAAAGCATCCCTTGTTGCATTTGTTATATCGTACCACTTCTTTGCAGAACACAAATAGGAAAATGGAGATGGACTACCAGAAAGAGTTAGGCTGAAGGCTATGAGAATTTCCTGGCCCCCAAAATTGTGGTTTCTCTGAAATAATTTCAGCCCTGTTCCAATATGGCTAAGGAGTAACTTCTTCCCTGGATTTAGCCCCTCTACTAATTTCCCTTTGCACAAAAATCTCCCCACCTCCACTGCCAATTTTTGCAGCTGTAAGAGAATTACAAAAACATGAAGTTGACACTGAGGGGGGTGTCCTGCTTTTAGTTCTCTGACAAGGGTGTCCACTCTGCTTTGGGACTTGTTTGCCAAAAAAGATTTTGAAAACAAACCAGATCTTCGACTTGACTTTTTCAGGTATTCATTGTGAGCATTTGCAAAAAGCTTTAAAGCTTTTAATATATTTTACAAGGATTGTGATGTTCAGCAATTTAGACTGCCATTTAAGAATAACTCTGGGGAAACAGAGGAGAATACTAATGAAATGCTTTGTAGATTGAGTGAATGTCAACAAACCAGTTTTTTAAATGTGGCATTCTTTAGGTGCATTATGACTGCAATTACATTATTATGGGCATACGATTATACCTGGTCCCCGACCAGCATTTTTTTTTTTATCATTTTAATTTGTATCTGATTTTTTTATCCCTTGTTAGTCACCAAGAGTCACCTAACAAATAAGCTGTCATACAATCATATAAATATTCTGGAAATGCATTTTATTTTCATACTCATATTTTCATTTCTAATGTTAAACATCCTTTTTATTTAATATTCTTTTTGATTTTCAAAGTCTTCTACAGATTAGATGAGGTCTGAGTCAGGCATTTTTTCTCTTTTTGTCCTATTTCTGAACCCAAATAAGCATTTAACTTGCCTATCCCTTTTTCTTATAGATTCATCACTGGAGGCCTATTTGGCAAAATGCTTTCCATTATGTATTCTTATATACTATATATGAATAAATATTAAAATCTGTTATAGACTAATAAGGTTTTCAAACTTCTCTTTTGAAGAGCAGCTTATAAATTTATTTGTTTAAGCAGATTATAAACAGGCAACAATATGCGATCCAAAAGCTTTTGAAGTCTTATTATTGAGCTAGTCCAGACAGTGTTCTTTAATGTAAACTAGACTATAACTGCCAGTGATTAATGGAGGAAATATCATATGGAAGCAAAGAAATCTGACTTGGCTGAACATCAAGATATTATCTTTCATTGATTTTCATTTTAAAGACTCCAAAGAGTTAACCAGCCATGATGCAATAAATTTGGCTCTCTTGCAAGAATAGTCTTCAATCTAAGTAAATTCCCTCTAGACCTGGGATTTTGGGAGTTGTAGTCCCAATAATTTTAAAGGACATCTTATTAGAAGATTGTATTACAAAATTACCTAGAATTCAGTAACTGATTCATTCATTAAAATTAAAACATGACTGGGTGTCTTTTAATTTTCCTTAGTTCAAGAATACCTGGTGTTTTGGTATGATCTGTTGAGCACTCAAGGCTCAGGACAATTTCATTTTTAAAGCTGATATTATTTTATTTTATTTTAAAAATTCCAATGCAACTGAGTGTAAGTCATATCCAAATTTCCTAGAGTTGGGTACAGAGTATTGAGGAATACATATGGAATGTGGGGATGCCTATTCCAGCTATGAAGTACATTGGCTCATGATTATTTTGCAAAGCCATACTTACTTATTCAAATACACGTCCAGTTTGCAGGAACTTTTCCTGTGGCAAAGAGGTTGTATAAGCAGCCTTACATAGGTTAGCAGTAGTTACTAATTAGCTAATAGCTGAGTCTAGACTGATATTCTGGAATGGGCAGAAACACAAAGAACATGTAAAATGAGGAACTTGCCCTGACTGTTGTCTTTGAGCATTTTCCCTTCCATCACAATAATTCAGCAAATTGTCATCATGCCAGGGGTGGGTTCCTGCCAGTTCTAACCTCTTCTATAGAAGAGGTTCCACAAATCTACCGTGCCATTTAGAACCGGTTCCAGCTCCCTCCCTCTGCCCGTCCGCACCACGCTTGCCTACCCCGCCCACCCCTCACTGATTGGCTGGTTCACCAATAGCCCCACAACCTCTAAGAGTCCTATCTAAACCTTAAAGCCTTAAAGCTGTCAAGTTTGAACACCCCTGGGTTTTTTTTCTAAAGGGTTAGGGGTGCAAGGGTCTTGTAACCTGACAGCTTTAAGACTTGCATGCTTCAATGCCAGGGTTCCTGAGCCAACATGACTGGAGGAGGAATTCTGGGAGTTGAAGTCCACAAGTCTTAAAGCTGTCAAGTTTGAACACCCCTGGGTTTTTTTCTAAAGGGTTAGGGGTACAAGGGTCTTGTAACTTGACAGCTTTAAGACTTGCGTGCTTCAAATGCCAGAGTTTCTGAGCCAACATTTTGGTTGCTAAGCAAGAGCGTTGTTAAGTGAGTTTCACCACATTTTACAAGTTGTACAAGTTGTGCTGGGGGGCACAACCAAGGCTTATGCTGTTAGAATCCAGACAATTTGTACTTATAGGATCAGTTCCTCACACTGCTTTTCTATGTCAGGGCCATTTTTTATATCCCAAGTGAGGCTTTTGCATTAAAGACCTTGCAGTCGGGAGCATGGAGAGGACAATAGGCATGGTAGAACTACTACCTCTCCAAACACCTGGTTTGAACATCCCCAGATCCACATTGGTCCTTTTCAAAGAAAAACAAAAATTGTTGTGGAGACTTTTGTTCTCTGGTACCTCATCCATTTTTCCTAAATGACAACAAAGGCATTTTCGCTGTATCTTATTTCCTGATTCCAAATGTATGTTGACATCGCCTAGTAATTGTCCCAGCGAAGCAGGAGTAGTAGAGCTATGGTATTCAGCCTGATCCTCTGATTTAGGGGTGGGTTCCTGCCAGTTCTAACCTCTTCTATAGAAGAGGTTCCACAAATCTACAGTGCCGTTTAGAATCGGTTCCAGCTCCCTCCCCCTGCCCATCTACACATCATCAGGATGAAGAAGGAGAGGAGGAATTCTGGGAGTTGAAGTCCACAAGTCTTAAAGATGTCAAGTTTGAACACCCCTGGGGTTTTTTTCCTAAAGGGCTAGGGATGCAAGGGTCTTGTAACTTGACAGCTTTAAGACTTGCGTGCTTCAAATGCCAGAGTTTCTGACCCAACATTATGGTTGCTAAGCAAGAGCATTGTTAAGTGAGTTTCACCACATTTTACAAGTTGGCCACGCCCACCCAGCCACATGGCTGGCAAGCCACTCCCACCCAGTCACATGGCTGGCAAGCCACTGCCACAAAGCAGACCACACCTACAGAAGAGGTTCTAAAATAATTTGAAACCCACCACTGCTCTGATTCTAAAATGCTAGTTGCACACTTGAATTGTTCACATGCAAAAGATCTTTAAACAACTGAAGCTACCTATGCACTTGGGTCTTTTTTCCCTGTTATGGCTGAGTTTTTATTTAGTCTGCTTTCTGGAGCCAATGCCTTCAATTGCCAAGAATAGGCTGATATAGTCAGGTGATACTGTGTCCTGTTTTCCTCACCTGCAGCACTAAAGTTTTCCCACCTGCAAAGAGGCACAACTGATTTTAACAAGAGTTACATTGGAAAGTTGGATGTGTCTTTGAACCTTTTGGGAAAGTAAGCTCCAGAATAATGTCTAATGCTTCTTTCTCTAATTATAGAGAAGATTATAGGAATAAGTGCTATATAATTATCACTGTATTACTTCCCAGAGATTCCTGATGTTCCAAAAAAACGTGGGAGGGATATTTTTTGAAAAATTGAAGTACAAGAAACTAAAATATTTTGGGAGTTGAACAGCTTACCAATGCTGAAAATGTAACTTAGATAAGCTACAGAACGTCAGAGTGCTTGAAAATCATCTAAATTGTTATTTTACTTATCACATTTAGAAACTCCCATCGCCCTCATATAGGGATTTCTTATATATTAATGAATCCTGAATTTGCATGTTTCCCTCTGACAGGAAAAAAAAATGCATCAGCCGATTACATGAGGAGTAGAAATAATAGCCAGATAATGCCTTGGAAGAAAATGTTAATAAATATATATTATTATATTATATTATATTATATTATATTATATTATATTATATTATATTATATTATATTAATTATATTATATTATATTATATTATATTATATTAATTATATTATATTATATTATATTATATTATATTATATTATATTATATTATATTATATTATATTATATTATATTATATTATATTATATTATATTATATTATATTATAGTATAGTATAGTATAGTATATTATTATTATATTATTATATTATATTATATTATACTATACTATACTATATTATATTATATTATATTATATTATATTATATTAATTATATTATATTATATTACATTACATTACATTACATTACATTACATTACATTATATTATATTATATTATTATATAATTACTTAGATGTTTGAAGATGGTCAATGAGTTACCATTTATAAAATAAAATAATTTTAGAATTATATATTTCAGAAAGATTAAATAGCAATTACATTAAAGATATATGTATATTTCAATGAAGTAAAAGGAAGATCAATGTCATAAAACAATTGTTTCAGTCTAAATGCTGTCCAGGGGTATCAATTTCAATTCTGATAGTTTCCTTCAATAATTGTTATTCTGGCTGGGAAATTTTGGAGCTGAAACCCAAGCAATTACCAGATGCTCATGTTAGGGAAAAATAGTATTACTGGCTATGTTGTTTTTTCTAAGACCAATAGATGCACCAATGTGAGAATCTGTAGGAAAGATGTATGAACAACAAATAGGTGATAGTGGAAAGCAAACACAGAGTCTCTTTTGGAAACCAGAGTTCATCAGTCAAAAATTAATCCTGTCCTTATCTAGGTCCCAAACAGTTCAGTAGTAGAGATCAAATTGATTCTTGAAACTGAACTCAGAAAAAAAAAATCATGATCCACTAATCTTGCTTTTAAAAGACAAGCAGTGTTAGTGCCGGCATCTTTATGGAAATTTTCTTTTTCTTTCTGTAAATCAGCCATACATATAGATCTGTCTCATTTCAAAAAAATGAATACATTATTGTGACCAACATATTTGTCTTCTCCTGTAAAAGCTAAACTTAGTTCATTGGTGATGGCTCCTGAATAGAAATCTAAAACTATATTTCCAATTCAAAAATTCAAGCATCACAGTATCATCTACATAAATAGTTACATATAAGTACTATACCAGTGCTTTTCCTTTTGGGGCTAGCAACTTTATGCAGAACAAAGAAAATAAAACTGATGACAGGCCAAGTAACAAAAATACTGAAGTTATTTTCATGAACACGATTCACTATGTTTTCCTTCTATTCTTGCAAAATATGTTCCTTTCATCTTTATTTTGTGAGATAGACAAATACATAAATTCAACGTTCATATTTCTGAAATGCCCATTACTACTTCATTCAATATACTTTAATGTCAATATATCCAATGTACAGTTCTACACAAGGTGGACAGCAGCACAGTCTTATTGAGATATTTCCCCTAATTTTTAAAAAAAAATCCATTCCTTGTAACAGTCCATATGCTAGCTATTATCTATCAGCATTTGCTTATTTTAAAATTTCTTCATCCATCTTTCCACCTTCCTAAGATACAAATATTCATCTATTCACTAGTTTTCCACCATTTATGTATGAAGATTTATTTCATCTTTCTTGTCATATACAACGCCTTTGTTTTTGATATATTAATGTTCAGATCAATGCCCTTTGTTCCCTCTTAACATTCGCTGAAAATCAGTTAGACTTGATTCCAACATACCATAAATTGCATACAGAAATATCATTAAATTTACATTCCCAACCAACATATCTTTAACACTACTATAAACATTCCCCATACACGTATACATAATTACATTAAACATTAAATGAAAGCATATCTTGGCTCAATGGATGAATTCATCCCCTAAGGCTACCTTGGCCTCAAAAATATTACACTATAGCTGAAATTGTGGACAGTTCTGAAGCAGGAGACTGATTCTACATTTCACTATATAATCCGCCCATCTACCAGAGAAGGCACGTTATACAAATGTTTCATATATAAATAAAGTATATGAAATATTTATGCAACAATAATATCAGATACTTTGGCCACCTAATGAGAAGGAAGGACTCACTGGAGAAAAGCTCAGTGCTGGGAACGATTGAGGGCAAAAGAAGAAGGGGAGACAAAGAATGAGGTAGCTGGATGGAGTCACCAAAGCAGTCGGCCTGAGCTTAAATGGACTCCAGAGGATGGTAGAAGACAGGAAGGCCTGGAGGAACATTGTCCATGGGATCACGATGGGTCGGACATGACTTCGCAACTAACAATAACAACCACATCAGATAGCATGGAAAGTATAGTTAATGTTGATATTAATGCACAGCACCTTACACAGCTGTTATAATGGCATGACTATTTTAAAAATACAATCCTTTTTACTGTAGTACATAATGTTCATTTTGATAATGAAGAAATTAGGAGAACAGTTTCAGTTTACATTGTTCATATCTTTGAAACATACTGCTATTCTTTACATTTGGGCAGGAATCACTCATATGACTGCATTATGCTTTTATTTAGGATTTTTTCAGATAAAAGTCTTGCTAAAAGAAAACTTAAAATAACCAACCAAACAACACATTGGAAATATATATCAAATGCAGCATCAAGGTATGCTGAATGTAGACATTCCAAGAATAATGGAGTGTAATGTATGAATTGTGTAAGTAAGAGATAATGATGGAAATAGGATTGCCTTTCATTAGAATTTGCTAATGTGGCCTGGTGGCACAGTGGTTAAAGTGCTGTGTTAACGGCAAAGTTCAATCCTGACTGAACTCAAGGTTGAATCAGCCTTCTGTCCTTCCAGGGTTGGTAAAATAAGGATCCAGATTGTTGGGGGCAGTACGTAAATAATGCTTACATTGTAAACTACCCAGAGAATTATGTAAAGCATTACCAGTGGTATATAAGCCTAAATGCTATTGCTATTAGTCTGACTTCCTAAGTTAGGGCTGTCAAACTCCTGGCCCATGGGCCAGATGCATCATGTGATAGCCATGCCCACACCTGGTTTAAAGGATTTAAAAAGTCCTGATACATCATGTGACACCACTGTGACAACATGAGTTTGACACCCCTATTCTAAGTTGTCTTTTCAGGCAGATCTGATAAGTGATACTTCCAGATATAAGGTGTTTCCTGCAATCAGAAAGCCTTAATGGTGGGGATACTCCCATATTGGGAATAACAGGTGTACATTTCATAAAATCCAAACAACATTCCAGATGGCAACAAAGAGAATAAATAACTTTGTTTTCATCTAGATTTTTGTGGTTCAAAATTAGTATGCCTCCCCAAACCTCTTTGACATTTGATTTCATAAAAAGGTTAAGCTGGGCTCAGCTGATGCAAATTAGCTCTGAGAAGTTTGTAATTATGATGACATCAGTATACTCACCTGGGTCCCACAAAAATTTAAGCCACAAACTCTTTTGTTGGTTTGGGTTTAGAAAGTTTCTCTCAGCTGGTATAGGCCAGACCTGGTACAAACAAAGGGAGGCAGGACATGTACCCATACATGGCAAAGCTTTGCTTTAATTCCTACATACAGGCCAGGATCTCAGAGCGCGACAAATAGGTAAGAGATTACTTGTAAAGTCAGCGCTGTGAGCGTCTACGTCCCAGTCTTTTTGAGTCTTTGGGACCCACCCCTGTCCATCTGGCTGCCCACGCCCACCGGTAACCACCATCCAGCGCCCATCAGTGTTAGGGCAGTGTATGTCCAGCCACCACAGAATCCGCCAGGGCCAACATCCATCTGGTGGCAAAGTCCTCCATAGTGCATAGCCACTGCAGCAGGCTGCCAAGACTGATCCACTGGGCAGCGCAGTTTCATCAAGGAACATGGCAGCCATTAGGTGGTGTCAGCTGTAGGCCCACCGCCGGCAAGCCACTGCCTGGCTTGCTGACTCATTCATTGCTCCCGCTGCATTACCACCACCACCCAGTATCATGAGCCCCAGGCCGGGGCTCGACAGTTCTACCCAATAGTTATTTATTTTATAAAATCTGGTTACAGAAATTATCACTTAATATAATATGTAAATTTTATCGCAGTTGACCATGACAGTATCCTAAAGTCAAATGATAGGAAAAAATTATTCAAAGTTAAAGCCAACTTTGAAACAAAAATAATGCTTCTTCAAAAAGAAGTCAGGAGAGATATTTCTCAAAGACAGATCCCTATTGTACTAGGGAAAAAATGAATAAGATTGATTGCATAAATGGACTAGCTGTTAGATGTGGACTTCAGAGAGCAAACTATTTCCCAGTTCAACTATTAATTCAATGTGCAGACTTGGGCAAATTAATGTATCATATTCAATCATCTCTGATACTTTATGGGAAGAATGGCAGCCTAACTAATTTTAAGACTATTTGATTAAGAATACCTGCTAATTCTATATCCTGCCTTTTTATATATTGCCTTTTTATCAAAAGAAAGAATTGTAACAACTCGCCCAAAAGCCCTGGGAGTTTGAAAATGGTAGTTTAGTCTCCTCCATTCTGGTGCCCACCAGGTGTGTTTGGCTACAGCCCTTTCGTCCCTTGCCTTCTGGCTGAGGATGATGGGACCTCTAGTCTGCCTCTGCTGCAGAAGGGCAGTTTGCAGTGTTTCAAAATAGCCTTGGAAACAGATTCCCCTCGAACGGTGCTTGACTGGGCAGCTAAATGCACTGTAGGATTCTTAGTTTAGAAGCCTCTTAATTGCCCCTTCAAGTCAGATGTTTTCCCCCAGATCTCTCGTCTCTCCCAAGGCTTCCTATTTCTCTTCATTTGGGAATGGTGGTATCAGATCCATGGAGACCTGTCTAAGCAGCAGACGTCCTTACAATTGGGTGTTTGTGTGTGGGGGGACTAATTCAAGAAGGATTTGGGCAACAGTAAGGGGACCTGTTGAGTTGTGCAGTCTTGTTTTTGCCTTTGGAAAAAAAATGCAGTGTGAAGCACAGGGTACTCCAACTTTAAAAGGCCACGGATGTTCTCATTTACTTCGTAGATATTTTTTAAAAAAATACTGCTAATTGCATCTTGAAAGTTTAAAAAAATGACTACAAGAATTTAAAATTAATTTCCAGCCTCGACTCTCTGGTTGAGTTTATCTTTTAAATATTCTTTTGAAAGGTTGCCAGTGCAGCTCATGGATGGCTTCTTGATTTCATGAGAGAATCCACACTGCAGGGTGTCTGTGTGGGGTGGTTTTTTCGTGGTTCAAAGAAGCATTTCTCTCTGGAGAATTAAAGCACTTAAATGTTGGTGGGTGCAGGATTAAGATTAGTGCAAAATGATTTTTTAAAAAATTCTGCCAAAAAAATGAAATTAAAACAATATTCTATATTCTGTGCTTGGCTGTCATCCATGCATTTCAACAGGCCACTACCAACATTAACTCTCTTCTAAAAATTCTGATATATTGGTATAAGTATATAAAACAGGAGATTATCATATAAACTGACCTTTATATATGGGGAGCAAATCCCACACTCACTTGCATTGATGATATTACCTAATGCAGGGTTGTCAAACTCATGGGCCACAGGCCATATGCATCACACACTGGCCTAGTTTAGCAAAGGGGAAAAAAGTCACGATATGTCACATGACGACTCCATGATGACACAAGTTTGACACCCCTGACCTACAAATGCAACTGTAGACAGCACCATGGACTCCCCAATCTCTGCAATGGCTTTTGTGAATAGTATCCAACAGCTTAATACAAATCAACTGGCATAGACCGATTCCGAATATACATAATTAAATTACCATTACAAGTCAATTTCGTTAAGGTAATCTACATTGAAGTTGAGCAAAGGATAGAGTAAAGAAAGCTACTGTTTAAACCAGTTGTATGTTTCTAGGCTGATTATAAAAAAATCAGCTAAGTGAAGGTATATCACATAGATAAGAGAATAATTTTGTTTTCCCTCATTTCAAAATGGTGGGTTAAAGTTATAATATGGGGAATTTTCACTGAACTTTCCAACAATTTCAATTGTTTAATAGTGGAATAGAATCTTTCAGACTAGGGAAAGCTTGATTCCCTCCAGAAATTTTGTATATGTCCTATGTTGCCTTGTTATTGCCTGTGTGAAATCGTACTGGTGACATTTGGTTCAAAATAGCTGAATGGTTGCCTACAGTTTCCTTAGATGATGGCAATTTCTTCTTCCTTGGAAATTCTAAGCAGATGACCCACTTCAGTATTGCACCTATGCTAGCAGAAAAGTGGATTAAATGCCTTTTGAAATCTCTCCAAAACATTTTACTGTGTTTATTTGGTAATCCATCATTTCTACTGCTATTAGGATATTTAGCCCTACATCCACATCTTCATGTCTTTTATGGTGGGAAGTGTAGGCATGTATAGATCGTATATATGAATATTCCTTCATATTTTTCAGAATATTAACAATACAATGTTTGGACAAATATGCCAAGAAACAGATGTTTAATTCAAAACAAATAAGGAGAAAGGGCTAATGGTCCATTCAGCACTTATGAAGAATTTCAGAATTAAGAGCATTGCAGTAATGATTCCACATTATGAATTCCTTATATTTAATGGATGTGACCTACCAAATGAGTTGGTCTTACTAATTTTACTTAAGATTAGTATTAAGTTAGTAGAATGAGAATCGGTCCCTATTTGTCTTTTGTCCCATTGCTGGTTTCACTCTTATCGCCTTTCATAACCCACTGCAGAGTCTGCTCCACCCACAGACATCTCTCGCATGGTTTATAATTCTGAATATTCAAGATTCTAATCATACAGGAAACCTAGAGATAAAATAGGTTTGCATTGATGGTATTTGCTTTCTGATTCATGCAGAAAATGAGAGCTTTGCTTGAATGGGTGCTACCATTTCAGACATTCTTTTTCTTACTTGTGTATTTCTATCTATATGAGGAGTTATAATCTTTAAATACATCTACTGTCTTTGAAAATCTTAGTTAAAATTAATGTTTCTCATTCTTGGCAACTTTAAGATGTATGGACTTCAACTCCCACAATTCCTTAGCCAGCATGGCTTTTATCTTTTTTTCATAGCATAAGTCAAACAATGACTTTGCTCATTCTTTTTCCAAGACTTGGTTTCATGACTTGGTTGCATGCCTAGAATCAAAATATGGAAATTAACGATGCTTAAGACACATAATTCCTTTCTCCTTAGTAATAGAAGAAATTATCTAACATTTATAGTATTCATGATGTAATTCATGCCCCATATAAAAGTGATAATTTGTGTTCCTGTGTTATTATTTTTACTAATGGATTTGTTTGTGGTATCATTCTTTTTTTGTGAGAAAAAAAATCTTTCAATATTATAATGCTTATATTCTTGGAGAAGCTCCTGAATGAGATCAAATGTAATCAAGTTGGCTGGTAGCTGCTTTGTTGCTATGTAAATCTTGGCTGCCTTAGACACAATCCCTGTCGAAAAAAGGATTCAACTGATGATTTAAAATGGAATAGGATTACTTTGTTGGTTTTCATCTGAGACTAGAGATTGTGGCTTCTTGGCCGGCTTCCCTTCTTTGGGGGTAACTGAATAGCACTTTGAACTCAATCCTCTTTAGAATACCAAAAATATAAAACTGCTTGGGGAAGATGATTGCAATTTTGGCACCACTGATATCTTGAATTCTATAGACTCAAGTTTATTCTAACACACACACATTCCTAGTGCTAGATGTGTACATCACACCTCTAGAAGCTGTCATTATGTTTCCAGGTTCATTGCATACATGTAACTGAGAATTCACAAATATAAGGATCAAGATGCTCAGTAGCAGCTTAAAGACGTACAGTGTGCATAGCAAATATTTTATTTTTCCACATCCAAAATAATTCATTCTCATGCCTCTTTTCTGACCATGATAACAGCATCTATTTGCTTTGCTTTGGTATCTTGGACATGAAGTACAACTGTATGATCTCAACTTATTTTACTGAGTTATTATGAGGGAAATGGGACAAGAGAGTTTTATGGACATTGCCTTGAATTGCGTGAATAGAAATTAAAAATAAATCTAATTAGTAAATAAACAAAATACACATTTGAAAACCCTTACAGAGACAGTTATATGAACCATGTCCAATCCTCCAAATACAGTATGTAGATGTTGACTGCCAATGAGCAGCTAGCTTGGAAATTAGAGGCTGGGTATCCACACAGCTCCACAGGGCAACAACTTAGGGAATGTTGATCTAGAGCAGGTCTGTGAAATTCACGGCCCATGGGCCAGATGCATCATGTACCGGCCACTCCCGCACCCGGTTTAGTGAAGGGGAAAACAGTCCTGATACATCAAATGACACCACCGTGTCGATGTGAGTTTTACACCCCTGATCAACATAATATTGCTCCTAATCACTTCTGTCAGTTTTATAATTGGCAATTCCTTTCCAAGTTAAAAAAAATATCACTGCAGTTCAATATACAAGGTGTTTTAATGAAGTTCTTCCAATTAAAACAAACCATAAACCATTAAGATTATATTATGAATATAATATGCAATTACTATCCCTCATTAATGATCAATCAGGAAACTACTGTGAACTTTTTGCAGGAATATGGCCTTTCATCCTCTATTTGATCTACATGATCACATTGGAAGAGCCAACTTCAAACAATAGTTGGAAAATGAATGGGTTCTCTATTCTTGCATGGGAATTAAAAAGTTAAGTAAAAACAGAGTTTTTGAAGAAAGTACCATATTTTTCGGAGTATAAGATGCACCTTTTTCCCTCAAGAAAGAGGCTGAAAATCTGGGTGCGTCTTATACACTGAATACAGCATTTTTTGCCCTCCGAAATTCCACCAAAATGGCCGTGCATAGCTTTTAGAAGGCTTTTAGAGAGCTCCTGGAGGCTGGGGAGGGCAGAAATGAGCAAAAAATTGCCCATTTATGCCCCCAGGCCCCAGGCCCCAAAAAATATGGTAACATCTTTCTTAACCAAAAAGAACAGAATGCCTTTAGTGAGTTCAAATGAACCAGTTTGCCATAAGTTAAACTACAAATTATCTGATGTCAACAGGGTGGACCCTGCTCACCCTCCCTCCCTCCCTCCCTCTCTCTCTCTCTCAAAACAGTCATCTCATACCACAGCAAGATGATTTAAAACCTTGTATTGCTCTGACATCTTATGGAAAGTGCTCTGTGAAAGGCTGCAGAGCTTGCCTTCTTAGGCCACTTAGGGTATATTCCTCTGAGCACCCTCTTACAATAATGCATAAATGGAAATAGGTTTGCAGGCCTGTGGGAGAAGCTTTAAAATTCACCCCATAAGCCTATTAATGCTCACTAATTTATAGGCTAAAGCTGAACCTTTCTTGTTCAATGGAATAGTTAGTTATTGTATCAGCAGTAGTCGCTGAACTGCCAAAGTATAAAATCCCTTAAAGCCATATCAGTGAAAAAAAATTGGCTTCATCCTTTAGTTGTTTGGGACTGTGCCCTTCCTAATTAAAAATAATGGGAAGCAAGTGGTGCGGGTGAGGTTATATGCTCTATAAGGAGTGAGGACAAACAACTATGATTCATACCACACAACTGTGAAACAGGGTCTTTAATTTGTATGTGCTACACAATTATGTAGCTTTCTAAATAAAAAGTATGTTCACATGAGCACGGGTAAATCAGAAGCAGTTCTGTACTTGTCCAATCTCATGATGCTTTTCCCATAGTAGAAACACTTGCCTCAATCACCTTAACTCTTATGATCAAGGAAAGCATTACTTGCCTCTGTCTACCCCAACTTTAGAGTCCTGTTGTTGGTGCCTAATTTAGAATACATTTCCTTCACTTTGAGTACTGCATCACCAACAACAGCTACTACTACTATAGCTATTGAGAACCGCAGCTGTTTCCAAAAAAAGATGCTGTCATACTCAGTGGTAAGGTTTTGTTTTTACATGCAACAAAATAATGATGTCATAGCAGCTAGGGTTCTCTCCAGAGCAAGCATTCTGCTTTAATTTAATTTAAGCAATCAATAAATAAATAATGGGAACAGCAAGCAATTATGCCAGCAATTTGTTTCATTTCTTTTCTGAGTAGAAGTAAAGTGAATGGATTTTGTTGCTTCTGGATCTAGGGCACATCTAAAGCAAAACACTTGCTTGATGACACTTTTTGCCTAGCTGTTGGTCAGCACTGGACAGCTCCCCAGTTATTCTTGGTATTTTGAATCAGCAGACCTGAGGACAATTGCAATTTTTCTCAAAAACTGTTTGGTGAGAGATTCAAAATAATGAATAAAACACTAATATTGGAAGGGGGCAATGTTTCCTACTAGTTTCTTCTGGGAGAGAAGTGCAGTAATAAAAGAGTCCAATTGCCAAAATTGAGATTGCATAATTTAAAAAAAATTTATAACTCATTCTTATCACATAAATGCATTTTCATTTCTTCCCTTTTTTTTCCTGCATGGCACATACATAAATGATTCATGCACTCCCAGCAACTTTGTTCTCTCATCTGACAACATAATAATCATTAGATATTTCAGAAGCCACTAGAAGCTTCAACTGAACTCCCAATATTGCCATAAATTAGAGCTAAATCCATGTTGATGGATTTTTTTTCAAAGGAATGATAAATTCATCTTGCCACCCACTCCTAGCAGAGCTGGAACATGGTTATATAACAGCTTTATATACATGTAATGCCACACAAGAGAGGCACAGAAATGAACAGAGGCCGTACAATCCAAATATTTAATTATGCAAACATAATCAAAGGCTTAAGCTCAGTAGTTCCCTTTCCTTCTATGAGATTAAGTGTATTTCTTTACATTCTTTGAAACCTTTTCACCCAATCTTCCAGAAGAGGCCCTGTTATTCAGGGAATCTCAGTTTTTACATTATGGAAAATGTACTTTCTTACTATCTCAAATAAAAACGTGAGGAAATTATGGATTTCCAGATGTTGGTGACTGACAAGTCCCAGTAGTACCAATCATAATATCCAATGCTGGGAACTGTACTTTAGCAATGTCTAGATTAGAAGGTCACACATTTCTCATTGCTATCCTGAAGAATAAACAAATGGTATAGACCTTGGAATCCCAGGTGGATGAAGCAATTAACGTGATGCAAAAATAACATCAATTGCTGGGTATTTTAGCAACTCAGATGTTTAGTTATCATTTTAACAACTACAGTCTTGGGTCAACTTCAGTTTGCATTTTTCCTTCTCTCTCTGGAATTTTTCTTCTTCTTGCTTCAAGAAAAAAAATTAATGCTTTATCTTCCTGATCTCATCCCCAATGAGCTTTTCAAAGCTAATTTTGTAGTTCTATTTTCTAATGGCGCACAAAATGGCATTACTGTAGGAAGTATATGTTAGCCGAGACCTAGTAAGGCAGCAGGAGTCTCATAATGCAGATAAAAATACATACTAATGGAAAAATATAATTAAAGTATTCCACTCTTGTTTGTAAGACTACTTGTGCATATGAAACATAGTTTTGTGTTTCTGCGTATGATCATGCTTCTAGTTAGGATACTGTTTTTTTGGTATGTATGTTACTTTTTGAATGTGACCATGAGCAAACTAAAAATCCTTCTTAAAGCAACATGAACTTGTTCCAGTATTAGTTTTTAGTTGACAAATCCTCAAATATTGCCTTGTCTTGACTCTAGCTGTCAGGGAGGTAGCAGACAGACACATTTAGCTCTTCCTGGTTTAAAATAATGTTTTAATCTTCTTGCAATGCATTTCTTCTTTGTACATGATTTCACCTACTTCCTCCAAGATGTAACTGATGATGCCAAAATATGCCAAGCTTCTTTTGGTTATTTTAGGCACACACTATTGCATCTGATTGGGGGTTACTACAGTATGTCTTTTCTTAAAGGTACTAATCTTCTATGGCCATTGTGGACTAGACTGCAGGAAAGACTCAATACCGTATTTTTCAGAGTATAACACGGAACCTTTTTCACTCAAAAAAGAGGCTGAAAATCTGGGTGCATTTTATACACTGAATACAGCATTTTTGCCTCCCAAAACTCTTCCCCCTTCATCAAAATGGCCATGCAGAGCCTGTAGAAGGTTTTCAGAGAGCTCCTGGGGGCTAGGGAAGGCAGAAATGAGTGAAAATGGGCCATTTTTTGCTCAATTCCCCCCCCCAGCCCCCAGGAGTATTCTATAAGCCTCCTAAAGCCTAAGCATGCAATTTTTTTGACAAAAAAATGGGCCCATTTTGGAAGGGGAAACCCCCAGGAGCACTCTTCAAGTTCCCTAAATGCTATTCATGCCTTTAAAAAAAAAGGAGGAGGAGGAGGAGGAGGAGGAGGAGGAGGAGGAGGAGGAGGAGGAGGAGGACCTCTTTTCATGAAAAACAGACCATTTTGGGGAGGTTTGAAGAGTGCAAAAACTTTTTTTTTTAAATTTGCCTCTTCAAAACCTTGGTGCATCTTATACTCTGGTGCGTCTTATACTCCAAAAAATACGGTATACAGCATCAGCTGACAGATACATCTATTTGCATTATGTCTGGTGCTTTCCAAAGTGTCAGGCCTTATGTGAGCTTCACATATATATATATAGATTTTGCATTGTTTTGAACATTCATCAACATAGTTGAGTGTGTTTTGAAATAGTGTTAGAATTTGTTAAGATTTTGAGACTCTGGAAATAGTGCAGAGAAGAGCATCAAAAATGATTAGGGGGCAGGAGGCTAAAACATAAGAAGAATGGTTACAGGAATTGGGTATATCTAGTCTAATGAAAAGAAGAAGTAAGGATGACATGATAGCATTGTTCTAATATGAGGGGCTCCTACAAAGAAGAAGGAGTCAATCTATTCTCCAAAACACCTGAAGACAGGATAAGAAACAAAGGATGGAAACCAACCAAGGAAAAAAGCAATCTAGAACTAAGAAGAAATTTCGTGACAGTTAGAACACTTCATCAGTAGAACAGCTTGCCTTCAGAAGTTGTGGGTGCTCCATTACTGAATGCTTTCAAATAGAGGCTAGAAGACCACCGAGGTCCTTTCCAACTCTATTATTCTATGCTCAATTCTGTAAGCTATGTTTTTTTGGTTCTGTTACCAATACATGTATTTTAGGTTTGGTATTGCAATGGTATTGTGCCAAAAAGAAGTTTCACAGAGCCATATTTTTATTACTTTTAATAATTTGTAGGAAGAATATCAATTTTCCTATATTTACATTTGGATTTTTATGTGCTGCCAGTCACAGCCACTCACTATGAGTACTGTTATTTCTTTGCAGCACCAATCAAAGATAAGAGTTTGTATATTATTCAACATTTCCCATCCTGTACCTTCTCTCCTTCTTCTATTCCTCTCAGTACACTTGACAGTCCCAAGATAAGGAGGAATATAAGAAGCTAAAGAGGTATCTAGACACTTCCTATAATCCTTTAACTATATATGTGACCTGCGGCTGTTTATGAAAATAGAACGTTACATCTGTATGCAAAAATCATCTGGCAGGTTGAGGATGGATGCAAGACTATATTTACACATGGGTTTAGCATTGTTTCAAAAGGGCACTAGATCCATATTTATAAATATCTCAGATGACCTCTTTTCCTCAGAAGGTGGAGGAAAATGTACAGTTAAATGTAAGTTAAAACATTAAGACTTGGGGGAAAGGGAAATAATTCCCAGTTTTAAAGGATTAGAGAAATAATTGTGTTGTTATTGCCTTGTTTGCTAAGAAAATGGCTAAGCACACAGGATAAAAGAGGCTTTTGTAACTTTGGTAAGTCCTGTGATTTAAAGATATTGCATTATCACTTATAAATATATTAAGGATAAATAAGTTGAATATTACAGTTAACACTCTGTGTATTTTGTTTTTAAAAAGCTACCCTTATAAATACCAAGGGAAAAGCTTTTGTGAGACTATATATGTTTAAAACAGGGATTCTCAAACTTTTTTACTAGCCATATCCCCTTCTGAGCCTCATTTTCCTTTGCAAATGAGAGGTAAAGATAATGGAGAAATTTTACCAACTGCACTGTTATAGATGATAATCTAAAGTGTATTTATAAAGGAGAAACAGTTTGTGTCAGAGTTTTGGCAGCATGATTATTATTAAGAGATAAACCCAGAGCAAATCACAGCACACAGAGCCTGTAGACAATTTATAGTGGTTTATGTACACATATATACAGACATATACATGGAGATAAATCCCTTACCACACAGCTGTGGACACAAGGAGAGAAATGAGATACACGATGAGAGAGAAAAACACCCTCTAATGACCACCTATATATAGATACCTCTTAAAGAGATAAATTCCTTGTGTGGACCATCAGAGTCTTAAAGAGACTTTACCTAGATTGCTGAATCATCCTCATTGCATCATTTTACAGATTACAATTTACAACCTTACATCAGCTGGCAGCTATTAAATCCTCATTACCTGACAGTTTGATGCAGTGATTAAAGCACCAAGCAAAAAACCTGGAAGACCACAAATTCTACTTCTGCCTTAGGCATAAATCTAGCCGTATGGTCATAGGCCATTCATTCGTACTCTCTCAGACTTAGCAAGTAGGCAATGAAAAACTACTTCTGAAAGACATTACCAAGAAAACTAGTCCCGGCAGTTACCAGGAGTCAAAAAACTGATCAGAAGGCACACAATGATAAGAACAAAGTATCTAAATCAGCTAAAAAAACAATCCTATGCTAAACACAATTGTGTAATGGCAAACAGAATTTTTAAAGACATAAAATGTCTAGCAGCAGTATAACCCGCCCTCCAAAAACATCATAGCCCCTTCAGCAGCTAAATGGTCCATGCTGAGAACTATTGGCTTAGGGAATAGATAGGTTGTTGAACAAATAGCTAGATTGTTGAACAAAGAAGTTAACAACACAGAAATCAAGTCATGTGTATCATACTTAGAGGCAAAAAGATCCATATACAGATGAATAAGAAGCTAGAGTATCAAATAATGCGTAAATCCAAAAGCATAGGTTCAAGGTTCATTTTATTTATATGCCGCCCTATTCCCAGCAGGACTCAGGGCGGCGCACAAACCCAAAGGAGGGGAATGGAAACACAAGAACTACAACAAAAAGTACAGGGAATTTAAAACAACCAATAGCCACACACTTCGAGAGGGGAAGGGAACTCATCGACCCCAGGCTTGCTAACACAGCCAGGTTTTAACGGCTTTTCGGAAGGCCTGGAGAGAGGTGAGGGTCCAAATCTCTGCGGGGAGCTCATTCCAAAGGGCCGGAGCCACCACAGAGAAGGCCCTCCCCCGGGTAGTAGCCAGATGACATTGGCTAGTAGACAGAACCCGGAGGAGGCCTAATCTGTGTGATCTAATGGGTCTTTGGGAGGTAATTGGGAGCAGGCGGTCTCTTAAGTACCCAGGTCCAATACCATGAAGGGCTTTATAAGTGACAACTAGCACCTTGAAACGTATCCGGAGACCAATCGGTAACCAGTGCAGCTTGTGGAGGATAGGTGTAACGTGGGTCTACCGAGGTGCACCCACAATCGCTCGCACGGCTGCATTCTGGATGAGCTGGAGTCTCCGAATGCTCTTCAAGGGCATGTAGAGCGCATTGCAGTAGTCCAGTCTTGAGGTCACGAGGGCATGAGTGACTTTTGCGAGTGCCTCCCAGTTCAGGTAGGGACACAATTGGTGCACCAGGCGAACCTGGGCAAATGTCCCCCTGGTCACAGCTGACAAATGATGTTCTAAGGTCAGCTGTGGGTCCAAGAGGACTCCCAAATTGCAAACCCTGTCTGAGGGGCGTAAAATTTCACACACACCCCCAGCCTGAGTGATGGAATACTAGCCAAATTTTTGGGAGGGAACCACAACAGCCACTCGGTCTTGTCTGGATTGAGTGCAAGCTTGTTAACCCCCATCCAGACCCTGACAGCCTCCAGGCACTGGCACATCACATCAACCGCTTCACTGAGTTGGCATGGGGCGGACAGATACAACTGGGTATCGTCCGCATACTGATGGTATTTTATCCCGTGCCGCTGAAAGATCTCACCCAAATAGATAAAACAAGTCAGCAGCAATATGCTCCCTAGAGAACAAAGGGTAACTATAAGTTGAAGATTATATTCATCTTCTATTGTCATTCTCTAGCATTGTGAAATTAAAATATGCTGTCTGTGATATAGAAGATAATCTACAGCTTTTAAGATTGTAGCTATTGAAACATCACTAGTCATGATTTTATCTAACCTTATTAAAAGCAATTCAAATTAGTAGTCATCACCATTTATAATTGCTAATTATATTGTTTCTTTATTACATTTACAGTATATTCCACATTTTGCAGGATCAAGTCCGGGTCAGCTACTAAGATTGTTGGATGAGCAGGCACAAAAACAGCCTGGGAAGTGATTGAAGCCTGGGAAATGGGCCCCTCATCAGTCAACAAAAGGGTTGATTTACCACTACCTTTATTTAGGAGGTGAGGTATTGGCAGCACAAGGAAACAACAGCCAATGACTTAATAGCCAGCCATCAGCACCCCAATGAACATTTAAAAAGCCACATACAATAGGGACCATGTAATACCACACACAGAATAGCCCAAAGCATATTCTCTGATAGAGAGAAGTTCCCTGGAAATGGGCTCCAGTATGAGTCACAAAACTCCAATGACTAAAACTCTTGTCCATGTGACCGACCCAGATTGGATCCTGCAACAATATCCTGGGACACGTATATTTGCCTTCATTCGTTCCACTTTCCCCCCCAAATCTCTACATCAGGGATATCAAACTCAAGGCCCACGGGCCGGATCCAGCCTGCGCTGTACTAAAATCTAGCCCACGGTGCTCCCCTGGAAACAGCAAAGGACCAGCCAGTGGTACCTCTGCCAGCAAAAACAGAGCTCAGGATGGCCATGCACAGCCCACCCAGACTCTGTGTTTAGGTACAATGGCATCCTGCAGCCTTCTGCCAGAGAAAACAGAGCCTGGGCAGGCTGTGTGCCACCACCCCCCCCCCCGGGCTCTGTTTTCACTGGCAGAGGGCTGCAGGAGACCGCCACAGCTGAAAATGGAGTCTCAACGAGAAATGTCAACTTAGCCACCCCTCCGGCCACCATCACCTGGCCACCACCCCCTTGGACATAGACACACACACACACACACACACACACACACACAGAGCCCCCCCCCCAAGGTCAAGCACAACCTTAATGTGGCCATCAACACTCCTGGACTACATCAAGCAAGCCCTATGACTAAGGTAAACTGAATTAAGGTGAATTTAAATATGTACTACCTGAGCTCACAAATATCTGCATCCCTCAGCATTTCAGATTTTCTTTCACGTTAGGAGGTTTCGCATGGATCAAGCCGAGACCTGCATAAACAATACCTGTCTCTCCAGCAGTTCTCACTTGTCCTCAGATTACTTTTTCCAGTTCATTCTGTATTTCCGGAAAGTTTTTTTGTTTCTGAAAGACAGAATGAACTTATACAGAATAAGATGCATATGCTGTTCATTTGGTTATGGTTATGAATTCCAATATATCAGTACCTTCTTAATTATGATTCCTTATTATCTCTACACGCATATATACACTAGTTCAGTGCCAAATCCAGATGATACGAAAGGAATGACAAGTAGGACATAAAATCTGGAAAAGGTCACTACTTACAAATTACAAAGGGTTTGTATTGCTGAAATGCATGTTAAAATTAATTAGGATTTCTGGAAGATTAGATTAGTTTGATTGCAGGAAGAAGTGTCTCTCCCCCCCCCCCCCCCACACACACAAAAAAGTATGCTGAAAATTTAGGATGGGTTGATTTCACTTGCAGGCATAAAACACCCTCCCCTATCTCATTGGCTTTATTAATTTTATGTAAAGATAATGATAATCTTCTTATTGAACCCAAACAAGTACACTACTGAATTTTAATTTTTCAATATCTAGTCAAAATGGTATTCATTTAGTATAAAATAGAAGATTGAAGCACATACACTGAAATCCAGAGCCTACATTTTTCATGATTGCTTAAAGAGATTTTCCTTGGATTAGTTTCCACGCTGTTGCTTTTTTTTCACCCTACAATTACAAAGAATTTCAGAAAACTTCAGTTTCTTGTTAACTTCCTAGCTGCTGCCTATTATTGTAACTTTACCACCTAAAATATTCCTTAGAAACCAAATGCAACATTAAGATCCTTGGCAAGCTGTGACAGAGCAAATGTTTCTTCAATCAAAAAAATCACAGATCATACAAATCATATTATTGGGCTTTCAGAACTGCCAGACAGCAGCCAAGGATATTATAATGACAATTATATCTGTCCTTATTCTATTACAGCAGGACTGTGGGTTGTTTTTTTTCATTGCTGTCTGCATGGATCCAGTTCAACTGATATTTAAATATGCAGCAAGATGAAAAATGTATTTTGACACTTGTCATTACATCTTTAGCTCTAAAAGAAGTGTTGTTTCTAATCAAAACTGACAAAAGTAGTGTACCATCTGATGAATATACAATTTCTAATGGGCACTGCATAGGGCATTCTAATAAGAGCACTTCTGGTCTTTTTGACAATGAGAGCTGCAAGGAAATCTTAACCAGGCAGCTCCAGGCATGTAGACAGTTAATTATGACTTCACTAGAAAGGAATTTGTGAGACTGAACAATTTCAACACAGTTAACTCTCTTGTTTTTCATTTCAGGCATATCTGTGGTATTAAAATGTGCTTGGAGTCTGTGGGAGTTGCTTAACATTTTCGCCTTTTTAGTAATTCTCTGTGAATGTTCATAGAATCATCTTGGATATTGCAGGGGGAGGGAGAAGTACAGGGAATTGGGCACTATTGAAAAGATGATAGAACATTTTACTTCCAGATCAAAGCAACTCCATATCCCATCCTCTTTCCTCTTCCTGCTTGATGTAGTCCACAAAAAGTATCATCTGTGAAATTCAGATTCCCACCTTAATATAATTTCCTTGTGTTTATTCAATACCAACTATAAAACTATAATTGGTGGAAATACAGAATTAGTGGTAGTGCTATTAAAGCATATCAAGCCAGATGTTTATTGCAAAGCCAGAATAGAAAGTTGCAGTACTGTTTGAAATAGTGTATAATAGCCAGAGTATAATAGCCCTTGGAGTAATACAACAGATAGCTATAAGCTACATACAGTCACACAAAAAGAGCTGTGGCTTTTTCAGAGTTCTCAAAGGCTGGTCAGTTATTTCTTCAAACCAAAGGTGGAATTCATTGCTTAGTAACATTAAACAGACTTGGGTGATCTTAACTGTGGTATACCAAGAAAGAGAAAAAAAAAACAGTAATAGGAACTGATCTCAAAACCTCTGGATTACTCCCAAGTTTATTTGGGGTGTCATTGGTGTTTGCTTCAGAGATGATATTCTGCCAGTTAGGACTGGTTCACCTGAACCAGTAGTGGAAATAGTGGATGGGCCCGCCCATTCACCCTGGCCCTATGCCATCCCATGTAGGCACTTTTTAAAGCCAAAGTGCATACACGGAAGGCTGAGCACATCCGTGGACAGGGCCCATGCTCACATTTGCAAACCGGTAGGGAAGGGAAGTGAATATCACCCCTGGTTTGCTTTTTAGTCTACTGAAAGCTATTTTTCTTTTTTTGTGTTGTAGTATTGTAATTTTCTTGTCCAAAAATAGTTTTATATTGTTCTACTGTCATTTTAATTTCTTGCAAACGACAATGGAAAGGGTGTAGGCTGTTGAAGATTGTTCAGAAAACAAATATATACTTTCATATGCACTTATTTTCACAACTGTACTCACAGGAATAAAAAGAAGAAGAAAGCAGCTTACAAAAGGCCCATTTCTGGGGCCCCAACATTTTGATTAGTAGATAGCAGAGAGATAGTGAAATAGTAGCTCTTTACTATAATTTAATGGTCAGCTAGATTTTTACATTCCAGGTATGGTAGCCCAGAAACCTAGACAGAGTGTCAAGAAAAGAGCAAACATGAAAACATGACATAAGTTTGTCCCTTTGGTAAATATGCTGTGATGTCCCTTATAACAGTAGACTTATATACCGCTTCATAGGGCTTTCAGCCCTCTCTAAGCGGTTTACAGAGAGTCAGCATATTGCCCCCAACAATCTGGGTCCTCATTTTACCCACCTCGGAAGGATGGAAGGCTGAGTCAACCCTGAGCCGGTGAGATTTGAACCGCTGAACTGCTGATCTAGCAGTAGCCTGCAGTGCTGCATTTAACCACTGTGCCACCTTGGCTTATAAAAGAAGGATAATGTGTGTGGCAATGGAATGACACTGTTTTGGTTAGTTTGACAAAGGATTGAAGACTTCTATGGAAACCTTACATTAATGTATGGATGGAGTTGCAGGAAAATGATTTCATATTCCTAGTTTTTCAAATAATGAAAAGATATAAGGAAATCTCATTCACATCACACACACACACAGACACACACACACACCGAGACCTATTTCTGCAATGGAACTTTGCATTTTCTGATGCTTTTTCTACTTTCTAAACATAGCTTTTTTGTTGTTTATTTTATTATGGACACTATTTTGATGTTTTGAACACATTGCTGCTTTTGAAGGATTTTTTTTTAGATATTAGTTGTTCAAGAAAATCTTTATTTTGAACAGATGTATTTTCTCTCCTCTCAGTCTATTTGTGTGGCCGTATGCAGGGTGTGTGTGTGCGTGTGTGTGTGTGTGTGTGTGTGTGTGTAGAAAGAGAGGGAGAGAGGGAGCGAATGATTGAGATTCTCAGACACTGTCTGAACAAGTATCTGCAATTTCTTGGCAAGATTTGGTTTCCCATTATCTCCTTCTTAGGGCTGTGAGAAAGTAGGCACAAGCTGGCTTTGTTCGATGCCTGAAACACTACCCCAAACTGATTTTCACTGTATATACATTCTGCAACAAATAAAAATAACAACATACTATAATGATGAACAAAAAGGCAAATATGTGTTATATAACACTTCTACAGAGGCAGCTATCCCACTGCTGATTTTTAAAATCTTACCAGCATCTTCTATAATATAGTGCACAGATTTGAAGAGAGGGGTTAAGATGATGCACATTCTAGATTTTGTCCAATGACACATACACACAAAATTTAGAATTCAGAATTTGCTGCTGAACCTGGTTTATTTGGAAGCAGCCTATAAAAGTCTTCTATCTCCAGTTGTTATTATTATTAAACGATGTAAGCTGTTCTGAGTAAAGCTGCATCATATTGTGTGCCAGTAAGTCATTGTTTTAGTGACTACATACAATAAATAGATTTTCTCCATGACAGTATCTCCCTAATCTGGGCTTTCAGATCTAATTACCACTGTAACTAAATCCATCCAATTTGCTGCTGGTTGTGTTCTTCCTGTTTTTCCTTCTAACTTTTCAAGATTTGGGATTATCTCCAGAAATTTACATCCGGTGAAGGAAAATGATGAAATTATGCACTGATGGCCTTTTTCAAAAAGACAAAGAAAAGTAGAAAGTTCAATGAAGTAAAAATAATAGTTTTTTCTTCTAAAGAGGTTTGCTGTGTAACCAGCAAAGCTTTTCCTTTTATTTACAGGACAATATTCATCACAACTGTATTATTTAAAACAATTAGTCCCTTTTAATGATTTAAACAATACAGTTAAAAGAGAAACAGTGGTAGATGCAAACATTTCATACTGACTCATCAGTACCAACAATACAATAATGCAGTTGAAAATTGGCCTAAACTATCAGATGTGCATGGAGAAACAGCTGTATGTCAATCTATGCCTTCTGTGGGCATAAGGTTTGTCATTGGTTGCTTTTCCGCACACGTTATAAGCTTAACTGATGCTCTTGCTAAATCTTATATTTTAGGCTGATTCTAACCATGTTATTGTTGGTACTGATGAATCAATATAAAATGCTTGCATCTACCACTGTTCATCTTTTAACTGTATTATTTAAATTATATTATTATATACCATATTTTTCAGAGTATAAGACACACCAATATTTTGAAGAGGCAAATTAAAAAGAAAAGTTTTTGCACTCTGCAGACTTCCTAAAAATGGCCCATTTTTTGCAAAAACTGGCCCGTTTTTGGCAAAAAGGGGGGCATGCATAGCCTTTAGGAGGCTTATAGAGTGCTCCTAGGAGCTGGGGGACAAAAACGAGCAAAAAAAGGACCGTTTTCACTCATTTTTGCCTTCTCCAGCCCCTAGGAGCCTTCTGGAAGCCTCCTAAAGGCTATGCACAGCCATTTTTGCAAAAGGGGGGGGGGGTTCAGGAAGCCAAAAATGCTGTATTCAGTGTATAAGACGCACCCAGATTTTCACCCTCTTTTTTGAGGGAAAAAGGTGTGTCTTATAATTCTGCTGGAATTAGCCAGACAAAAAAAGAAGTGCATTGTATGGAACTGGCAGCCGCCCTTGGGAGTGCAACAGAAAACTATGCCATAAAGGTCAGTGTTATGTTGAGAGTGGGATTAACAAAGGGCAAGATCAGTGGTGGGATTCAGCCATTTTGTACCACTTCGGGAGAACCGGTTGTTAACCTTCTGAGCAGTTTGGTGAACTGGTTGTTGGAAGAAATCATTAGAACAGAGCACGATTGTAAATTACTTGAATCCCACCACTGGGCAGGATTATCTGTTTTTGCCCTTCTGGAACAGTTGGTGGCTTGTTTTGATGACTTGACAACCCAGCAGTGTAGATAAGATCAGTTTATGTGATTCAGACATTTATAGTCTCCTAGTAATTAGGCTAGGATCAGATATAATTATGCATATATTGTAAATTTTTTATTTTTTTTTATTTTTAGGAATGTTGAACAAAATTGAGTTTTGTTTCTCATTTTTTTCCAGTCAAAATTGTCAAACATTTAATCCACACTACAATTTAAATGCAGGTATGCATAGATACTATATGTAAAGCTACAAAAATATGGACCATCATAGATTTTTCATACCTTTCTCATACTAATTTTTGCAACCTTAAAATAGTATCCCTGATTCAAGAGCAAACTTTTTAAAAATGCATTTTTATTTGTAATTTTGCCTAACGTACATCCTTTTTGCAAATAATTTTCCTAATCTAACACTTTTTGTACAGCATTTTTAGAAATAAAGGTATTTTTGTTTAAGCTTTTCAGTAATACAATCATTTTCTTTTATTGGAGAAATGCATTGTAAAATTCAGGGAACTGTTACTTTTAAATTATAATTAAGTTTTGGTCTTATTTAAAAGCAGGTTTAAGATGTTTTATAGATGGCACTTAGATCCCAAAAAGCTTGCTTCTATGTATTCAAATGTTCAGCCTAAATGTTGGAGATGTGGTTCTTTTGATGCTACGTATTTTCATATATGGTGGACATGTCGTAATGTTAAGGCATTTTGGATAAAAATTTGGTGGATCCTGCAAAATATCTTCAAAAAAAGGATAAAATTCACTCCCCAGCTGTTTTTACTAGGTATATGTATTGACTTTGTAGCAGTAGAGATTAATTTGGTTCTGTACTTAATAACGGCAGCAAGACTCTTGGTGGCGCAATACTGGAAGAAGAAAGACCTGCCTACAATTCAAGAATGGACTTTGAAGGTTATAAACTTAGCCGAAATGGCAAAAATTTCAGCATATCTTAAAGAACATTCAAACGAGAGGTATAAACGAGACTGGAAAAAATGGATTGATTATATACAAAGCAAATACGGGACTAAGAAACTCCAGATAGCTTATGCTTAAAATCAGTAATAACTTAAACTATTAAAAATTTGGGTAACAGCAAGAAGCTGAGTTCAATGTAGAGATATTTTAGACTGTGATTGTCAAAAAGTTATACCATGTATGGGCTCTGGGAAGTCGGGGGGAGGGAAGGGAGGTGGGGATCTAGGGGGAGGGGGGGAGGGGGAAATATAATATGTGTTAAATTTTAAAGCATGATTGCACTTGTATACTGTGGCTTTTTAATGTTAGTGTCAAAACAGAACAAACTGAATATATTGGAAGGTAATAGAAGTATACCGAAGGGAGGAGCTGAGTGAAAGAAGAAGGAGAGTAGAGAGGGTGAGAGAGAGGAGGAGGAGAAGGAAGGGAGGGAATGGATTAAGAGAGGGAGTGATAGGGTTAGGGTTAGATAGAGGGGGAGGGGAAATAGGTGTAGAGGGGTATGAGAGAAGGAAGAATGAAAGTTGGAGGGGGATGAAAGAGGGTGTATGGTGGGCTAAGGCGGTATATTGGGTTTGTATTGTAGGGGGCATTTTCTATAAAAGTGAGAGCTGTGTTTATTACCCAATGTTATATGCCTCGGTTATGCACAGTAAACATGTGATTGTATAGAATGAAATGGAAATAAAAAAAGACTTGTGGAAAAAAAAGCAGGTTTAAATAGTTTCACATTCAAATGCAAATTAAAAGAATGTTCCCCTATGATACTTTAGACTCTAAAGTTTGACGAAATTTTGGATCTCCCCTCAAAAGACCCCCCCCCCGCCCTCGGCTGCCCGACGTTCTCTCTCTCTCTCTCTCTCTCTACCTCTCCCGCCGTTCCTTCTCACAAGCCAAGGCCGGGCGGGGAAGCGCCGTCTCCGTCCCGGGCGCGCCGCCCCTCCCTGGGCAACTCGGAGACGACTGAGCCGAGGAGGACAGCGAGAAAAAGAAGAGAGCAGCCAGCAACGACCGCCGGGGAAGCCGCCAGGGCCTCCAAGGGCTCCGCTTCCAGCGCATGGTCCGCCCCCTCCTCGCCTCGCTTCCAGGCGAGCCGACTGAGGCGAGAAAGGAGAAAGAGGCAGAGGCGTTCACTGAGGGGACGGCTGACTCGGGGAGGGGGCGGAGGTGGTGTAGTAGCGGGGGATTCTTCCTCCTTGCCTCACTTGCTCCTGTGCTTCCGCGCAGCTCCCCCCCTCTGGCGACGGCACTGCATGAGTGAAGAGTCGGCCGTTGCATGGCCCCCGGCCGCTGCGCGGCCCGGTGCCAGGTACTCCACGGCCCGGCACCGGTCCGCGGACCGGGGGTTGGGGACCACTGCTTTAGAGTAATATCAATTAAATCAGTGAAATAACACAATTAAAGATAAGTCCTGTCAATTCAAATAGGTGTAAACATAAACAGCCAGTTATAACTTTTCATGGTATTCTGTGCACACTTATGTAGAAATTAAGCCACTGAATTTAAATGAAAGCTCTATTATGAAGTATAAACATATTCATCTAACTCAGAAAATCATCTAAAATGTAATTTGTAAAACAAAATAGTGTTACACAACATTGATGCATTGGAATTTCATTTTAGTGTGTGCCATTGTATATACAGGAAATGACAATAGAGGTTATTCATTCATTCATGCATTCTTTCAAATGTTTCATTTATATGCAGTGGTTTTACCTCATTCCAATAAATTAATAAATATTTAATTGCCATCTTCAAGAGATTTACTCAAAATTAAATTTGAAGCCATGTTCTTATAGCACTTATGTTTTGGGAATAGAAAACAATGTAAAAACTGAACAACTTATTAAGAAAACAATGATTTGTTTTGTCCTTCCTAAAGAAAATCACTAGAAAATGTTACATTACAGGTTGGTTTCTCTACTGTTCCTGACAGCAAATTGGCCTGCGTTTTGTTTTAATCTTAACTCTGTTTTTATGCACATTTGCTGCAAGTGCTGTGAACAAAGCAGATAAATAAATAAGAAAATATATGATGATAGATTAGATAGATAGATAGATAGATAGATAGATAGATAGATAGATAGATGTTTATGAATAATTCTTCTGATAGAAATATTTCTCATTTTACTTGGAGCCATATTTCAAAAACACATGTTGCATAATCTTAGTTTTAAAAGAATATATATTAAAGAAAAGGAAAACGTTTCCTAAACACTGCACAAAGAAATTAAGAATTTCATTTTGTAAGCTAGAAACAGAATAGGAAATTATTTATTTGAAACACTTTTTGCCCATTTCTCTATGCCCAGCAATTTTATTTTACAAATGATTTAAAAGTCAGTTTTAAAACACATACATAGTCATCAAAATCATCCAATAAATAGAAGACAATATAATACAAATGTAGCATTATTTTAAAAGAAGTAACTTGATTTTTCTGTCTCTGTTCTTGGTGCCTTGATCATGTAAAATCATAAGAGATATGTGGTAGCTAGGCAGAAATAATTTTACAAATGAAAAAGCCACAGCAATTTCTTGCATATCAGTAATCAGTTCATGTGACAAATCCAAGGAAGGAAACTTCTTCTAGTTTACTGCTACTATAACTGAACTCCTGGAAAAGAGGAGAGAGAGATTACACAGCATTACTGTATGACAATGCATATAGATTATGAGACATGTTTTCCATTAAATGTTCTTTAAAGAATGAAATAGGATATTATATAAGCAAGCCCTTATTTCATTTCACTTCTTAGAGGAGTTGAAAAAATAATTACAAACAACTTGCCATCTAATTCAGCCATGATGTGCTAAATCTACAAGAATATCCCCATGTTGTAATGCTAACTATTCTTTATTTGAATTTGTGATGTACCAGGTCCCAATTCCAATAGACTCTGCACAGGGACATGGTAGTTGATCTCCTACTATCTTATGGAGGGTCCTAAGCCTTTTTCCATTATCCCAACTGTTATTCTTGTTAATTGTGAAGTCGTGTCTGACCCATCGTGACCCCATGGACAAAGTTCCTCCAGGCCTTCCCCTGGAGTGTATTTAAAATCATGCCACTGCTTCGGTGACTCCATCCAGCCACCTCATTCCCTGTCATCCCCTTCTTCTTTTGCCCTCAATCTTTCCCAGCATTAGGCTCTTCTCCACTGAGTCCTTCCTTCTCATTAGGTGGCCAAAGTATTTGAGTTTCATCTTCAGGATCTGGCCTTCTAAAGAGCAGTCAGGGTTGATCTCCTCTAGGACTGACTGGTTTGATTGTCTTGCAATCCAAGGGACTCGCAGGAGTCTTCTCCAGCACCATAGTTCAAAGGCCTCAATTCTTTGGCACTCAGCCTTCCTTATGGTCCAACTTTCACAGCCATACATTGCAACTGGGAAAACCATAGTATCCCAACTGTACCTTCTCGCAAACCAGGGAGAATCCATTTCGTTGCTGTTACTTTCCTTACTTTTATAAAGGGAATTCTTCTTCACACCTTTATTCAGGAGGAAGAGAAAGGAAAAACAAATCCTCCTGCTCTCAGATTTTTTTTTGTCTCTATTGTAGCTAGCAGAGTAACCAGGATGTATGGAAAGATAGATTTCTCATCAGAAATCATAAGGTTATAACACTAGCTAAGAGGCAAGGCAGAAAAGAGAAAAAGGAAGTGAAATACAGTAAAATGAACCTTGCAGACTTTAATTTGCAATAATCTTCCAAACAGGAATATAATACAGAAACATGAATACACAAAGCAGGTAGTAAAAATAGAACTAAAGATATAGGTAATCCTCAATTTGCAACTTTTCATAACCAGCTGAAGTTACAAAAGCACTGAAAAAAGTGACATGATCATTTTTCACACTTACAAACCATTGAAGCATCCCCATGGTCATGTAATCAAAATTCAGACACTTGGCAACAATGCTTATTTATGATGGTTGCAGTGTCCCAGGGTCAAGTGATCACTCTTAACAACCTTCTGACAAGCAAAGTCAATGGGGAAGCCAGATTCACTTAACAACTTTGTTACTAAGTTAACAACTGCAGTGATTCATTTAACAACTGTGTCAAGACAGTTTGTTAAATGGGGCAAAATTCACTTAACAAATGTCTCACTTAGCAACAGAAATGTTGGGCTCAATTCTTGTAGTAACTTGAGGACTAACTGTACAAAGAAATTGTTTAGATCAATTTGTAACTAAGTTACATCTGGTTCCACAGAGGGGGGCATTTCCATCTGATTCACCAATGCTGCTCTGGGACAGATGTTTTTCTCTTATCTGGTAGTAGGTAGACTCCGAAGAATCGCCTTATCTCTCCTTTCAGAATGAACGACAAGACAGCAAAAGGCTCTTCCCCTTTAAAACACTTGTATGAAACATTTTTGCTCCATATAAAGGTAAAGGTTCCCCCGCACATGCGTACTAGTCGTTCCTGACTCTAGGGGGCGGTGCTCATCTCCGTTTCAAAGCTGAAGAGCCAGTGCTGTCCAAAGACATTCTCTGTGGTCATGTGGCCATCATGACTCAATGCCAAAGGTGCACGGAGCGCTGTTACCTTCCCACCAAAGTGGTCCCTATTTTTCTACTTGCATTTTTTATGTGCTTTCGAAGTGCTAGGTTGGCAGAAGCTGGGACAAGTAATGGTAGCTCACTCTGTTATGCGGCGCTAGGAATTTGGACCACTGAACTACCAACCTTCTGATCGACAAGCTCAGTGTCTTAGCCACTGAGCTACTGAGCCACTGCATCCTTATGCTCCAGATAGCTCAGAGTTTTTTTTCTTCCCAGGCTGTGCTGATTGCTTCTCATTTTCCTGATTGACAAGATTAACTTTTATTAGTCTATCTGAATCTCTTGTGATTTCCCCCCCCCTTTTATTACGTACGTTCACAAAACATGCTTATCCATGACTGTCAAAGACAACAGTGGTGGCATTTGCATAACAAGCTTGATTAGTTTTAACCTTAGACAGTTAATCATTGTTTAACATTCCAGTTGTCGATAATCAGGGTAAATGTGTTGTATGAATGGATCCAATGTAAAAAGAAATTCTGTATCCATCGCAAACTAAAACATGAAAATGGTTTCTTATAAGCATAGTTTTTCAAAATCAAGGATTATCTACAGTCAGTTATCAAAACTTTCCTGCCAAAAGAGGCAATTGATTTCCTTGCCTGGGGTGGGGACACTGAAATGGGAGTAATTTCGGTAAGGTCCCCATGAAGCTACCACATAACTATTATTCTAATGTGCCAAGAGTTTTCACTTTCTAGTTTTGCCGAAGTAGGAATAAACTTCCAGAACTAGTGTATACACCTGCTGATTACAACA
Organism: Thamnophis sirtalis; assembly: GCF_051295495.1. Taxonomy (NCBI): domain Eukaryota; kingdom Metazoa; phylum Chordata; class Lepidosauria; order Squamata; family Natricidae; genus Thamnophis; species Thamnophis sirtalis. Next base: position 25,909,263 of record NW_028261390.1, read on the forward strand.
TCAAAGTGAAGTTGATGGAGTGACTGGATCATTCACATAATAAATATTAGACTGGTCTCTTTATTATAGCGTGGGCTCTATATTATAATCCCGCTCCCCAATGTTAGCATCTCTTCTATATTCTGGAACCAAATGAATACACTATAAGGATATATATTTTTTATCCCATTCCAAACACATATTTAGCTGAGAACAAGTTGTTTAGAGATTTAGGTAGAATGGGTAGTACACATTGAAGGAACAGGCAGATGATTACATATACAGAACAATGAACAGAAAGCATTTCAGCAAGTGTGTCAGTGCATTATCACAGACAGAGAAAATGTTTAATAAGAAAGGAAAACAACAGTAATTTAGAATTTAGAACAGTTGTGGGTTGCAGGCGGTATGCCCCAGTACGAGCATTTGCGGGGACATCGCTGGAAGGTACAATGCAGGCACACACTGTATGCATTCATGTGGAGGACTCCGTACCGGTTGCAACGGGATCCGGAACCCACCACTGATTTAGAGGTACCAATTGCTTTGGTACCTCTAATTACCTGATGTCCATTATGTTCAAGTTCTCAGAAAGTGTTTTATGGAGCTGGGATTCATAATTAAAAAGTTGTACAAGTGACACTCATTGTACTATGAAAGCTGTCCTTCAAGCACCCCAGTTGAAGGCAGTGCAACCTCAGGCCTGTTATGGATGAAAAGAAGACAATGTTCCTTTTCTGCACATTCCTTTCCACACCTAGAGTACGGGAGATCTTACACTTCCAAACACTTGGTTCAAAGTGCCCCACTCTGATTGATTTCTTCTCTCCAGGCCCTAAAAAAGGGGGGGATACTGTGAAACCTAAGCATAGCAAACTTCCTTTCCTCCCTTTGTGTATTTTGTTCTTCCACATAATGCCACATTCCTTCCCTCTCTCCTTTACCATATACTATTCCCTACCCAGTCTGGATCAATGTGCTAAATGTATTTGGAAAGAATACAGTGACCCCACAATCCAATCAATAAACAGTAACAGAGTTGGAAGGGACCTTGGAGGACATCTACTCCAACCCCCTGCTCACACAGGAGACCTGTACTAGGGATCTGGACCACCGAACTGCCAACCTTTCTGATCAACAAGCTCAGTGTCTTAGCCACTGAGTCACCTAGTCAATCTAGTGACAAATATTAGACCAATTCATGATCTTAAGCTAAAAGTTTATACTAAATAAATGTTTTGTTGAAGAACTTGAAAAATACAGATAGAGGGATTTAGAAAAAAAATACAAACTTACAGAATTTGTATTTTATGTTTAATACCTATAGATACATAAATATGTACACATAAATAAACAAAAGATTTGAACCTTGAAAACAAACACAGATTCTAAATTGTATGTTTATATTCTGCCCATAAATTCTGCAATTGCATGCATCTATAAAGTATAAAAAATGTTCACTCAGAAGAAATATAAATTAACCTCTAATCTGATAAAGTTCATTTGTTTTCCTTGTCTCTTACATCCTGAAATGAAATATAATATAAATTCTCTTTGACACAGCCCTTATTCATTTTTTTCAGTTGAGAATGTACATCAGATTACTGAGTTTCAAAAATTGATGGGGGGAAAATTGGTAATGCATCACTCTCGTCTATCACTGAGCACAGAAAAAAGACATTTTAATTAAGCAACTTATAGAGTAGAAAACTAAAAAGAAAAATAAAACTTGATATTATTTAGAATTCTTTTCGTGTTAATGTACGTGCAGTATCCAGTAGACATTAATATATGCTATTTTGCACTGATTCTTCTCTGTATATGTTTAATAGGCTGGAAAATTATGTAGCTATGTTGGTCTGCAACTGGTTGAAAAACTGCACCCAAATGTCAGCAATGATTCTGTACTACCCTGGAAGGAAAAAAAGGGACAAGACTGCACAAGACCAAGACTTAAAAACAAATGCATAGAAAGCCAGAATTGAGAAGTTAGGAACAGACAACAAATGCCATCTCTGTAAAGAAGCTGAAGAAACAGTGAACCACCTAGTTAGCTCCTGTAAGAAGATCACACAGATTGATTACCAACAATAGAACAGAGAGCTGGCTGGGGGATTCTGGGAATTGAAGTCCACAGGACTTAAAGTCACCAAGGTTGAGAAACACTGCAATAGAATGACAAGTGGATGGTGGAAACATTATTTCTCACCAAGCAAGAACTGATGGGATCACAAAGTAGACAAAGTAACTGAAAATGAAAAAGCTACAAAGTGCTCTGGGACTTTAGAATTCAAACAGACAAGCATCTGCCACACAACATCCCAGACTTATGGAAAGTGGATGTTGCAGTACCTGGAGACAGCAGAAGAGAAGAGGAAAAAAAACTGGAGAAAATAACAAAATACAAAGACCTGCAAATATAAAAACTGTGGCAAAAAAGGTAAATATAGTATCAATAGTACTTGGATGCAAAACTTCTGGAACACCATTTGAACACCATTTTTCTTGTCCTTTGCATTATCTCCATCACATCTCAAGGTCTGCAGCTTTGCATTTCACCCACCACTTCGTCTGGTCTGCAGCTTCAGCAGGGCATATGTCTGCAGCAGTGCTGAGATTCAAATTTTTTTACTACCTGTTCTTGGTGAACGTGGTGTGGCTTGATGGGTGTGGAAGGGGAAGGATACTTGAAATCTCCATTCCCTCCCAACTCCAGGAGGAGGATACTGCAAAATCCCCATTTCCTCCCAATCAGCTGGGACTCAGGAGACAGAGAATAGAAATGAGTCCAGCACATTGACTGAGCACCAATTTCTGTACCTTCTACGTAGGGTCAACTACAGATATGAAATATTTTTTTTTAAATCATCTACTATGTGTCAGCACACCATTTTAGAAGCTCCGCACATCCACTGACATAGCCACATGCTGCCTACAGCTCAGCTGCAGCTGTTGCTGGAGTGTGCTGGTCTTGATAGTTAACACAAGTATTTCTCAAGTGATTACTACCAGATTGTCTGACAGACTTAAATCAGTCCCCATTTACATGATCATTTCAGTGTATGCATACTAAATGAAAAAGCAGTACACTTTTTAAAAAACCACTGAAGTTAAGTTGTGCTAAATAACTGAACAAATAACATTATTCCTGATGTATAAAGTATGCTCTTTACTTGACTGCTTCTCTGATATAGAAGGATGATAAAAATAATCTTAGGAAATAGCATCATTACTGCTTCCCTGTATATCCAATATATGCATAGAAGGTCTTTAGGAAATTATTGGCTGCCCAAACTTCACAGGGAGCAGCATCAACCTTAATCTTGTAAGATATCAATAGTAAGCCATTGAAATGCTGTCACAAGTAACCCAGCATTGGATGAGGTCCATAAAGTCACTAGAAATGAAGCCCAACACAAAGTATTTTTATCTTTTGAACATTGTAACTATTACTGGATAGTTATACATTAGACAGAGACTTGTGGGCAGCTTCATTAAGAGGAAACCACTATAAGCCTCTCGGAAAACACTGAAACTTGGGATGAGTCAGATAATGAAAATATTTTATAAATTATATTAATTTTATTATCATACTGATATTTTATTGTAGTAGAGTAGGGTATGGTATGGTATGTGTTCTGACCCCACAGCCTGTGAATAAACCAGAAGACAGGCTTGGCTGTTTGCCACTGTTCAATTACTGAGATAATGAATCCTTTGGCTGAGAGTCCAAGCAACTCACGTTTAATAGAGTAGCTCTGCAGCGACCCAGATAGTTCAAACGAAGCAACGCCAATAGTCCAAACGAACAGACATAACTAGAATACATGGATAGATTTTCTTAACTACTAATTCGAATGATTGTTTCCTGCAAATGTCCCCTCCCAACGCCTCACCTATAATCTCTCTTGGGAGGGGCCAATCAACAACCACCTGTGCTTAATCATCTTCTGTGAGTTTGCCTAGGGAGTTGCTGCTTCCGTTTCTCACCCCTTCTCAATCTAGCATCAGGGACAAACTGCCTTTGATCCTCCCCACTGCTCCATGCCTCAGGTGCCTCCTGGTGGCCAACCAGCCTCTTTGGTCCCTGCTCTGAGTCTGAACCCTGCCCAATGTTGTCCACATCGTCCAGGGCAGACTCATATGGTTCCTTGCTATCCGAGTCCATCAGCAGCTCAACCGGATCCTGCTGGGCCACAACAGGTATGGTATGGTATGGTATGGTATGGTATGGTATGGTATGGTATGGTATGGTATGCTATGCTATGCTATGCTATGCTATGCTATGCTATGCTATTATAATTCCAGTTATTCTCCTGAATCTGTTACAATAACTGGCATTGTGTTGGGAATATCTGCATAGTATATGGGTCAGAACCTCCAAAATCCAGATGGGAGTTTGTGGAGAATAACAGGGCTAGGATCCTGTGGAACATCCAGAATCCAAACAGAGAGGCAGGTCTACTACTCTTGTACTGGACAAGAGCCAAGTGACTAGTGGTAGTGGTGGTGGATGTAGTGGTATCAAGTGACACCACCATATCAGAAAGAAGGAGTATGAGAAGCTGAAAAAGTACTACAGCCTGAAGGAGGAACTAGAGAGGCTGTGCAAGATAAAGGCCAAAATGATCCTATTGATGGTAGAAGCACTCAGGGCTGTGACCCCTAAACTGAGAAAATGGCTCTAGCAGATCCCAAGGAACAACTTCAAAGCTCTCTGTCCAGAAGAGTGCGGTGTTAGTTAAGACATTTAAGATATTGTGCAGAACCCTCAAATTCCCAGGCCCCTGGTAGAGGACCCCAAATTAAGGAAGATGTTCAAGCCTGATTTTGTATAAAGGAAAGTCAATTGTCAGTATCAAACTCAATTATCTGTTACAGAAGGTTAAACTAGTATCGCCTATGTCTACGTTTGCACAAATGAGAAGATGGGGGGAACCAATAACTTCTAATTCATTGCTAACTCTTAGAGCAAATGAGGACAAGCAATATAAATGGCTTGCAGAGAATTTGTATTATTTAGGTAATTAAGCTAGCAGATGGTTAATGCAATTTATTATAACAGAATGTTAAATAATTGGTTTGGGAAAATGTACCAAATGGAACAATATATAGTGCAATGAAAGGGTGACAGAGAGGGAGAGAGTTTTTATATTACTGAATAAGAAAATGAGAAACCATTCATAGATACACACAAAAACAGATTGTGATTTATTTTCAAAAGAACCGAATTTATAATGTGGGCATTGCAGCTGGATTACTGTTATTACTTTTGGTATATAATAAAGGTAAATTAAATTGAACCTCTGGAACAATACTGTCCAGATTAAATATCACAATGTATAAATGAAAAGATACCCCATCCAAGAAAGATTTATAGTTTATTTTGACAAACAGTAGAATTTTATTAGTCAATTTTCTCACGGGGTTTGGATATATTTGGTAAACAGAATTCTTGATTGTGTTCGTACCTTTGAAGGCTCTCTGCAATCTCATATCATTTTTCTGTCCCAGTGGATAACGACACAAAGGGCTTTCCATCAGCCCTTGTACTGGCAGAAAAGTATGCTGTCCCAACTACCATACTCTAATGCAGTGGTTCCCAAACTTGGCAACTTTAAGCTCTGCTGGCTGGAGAATTCTGGGAGTTGAAGTCCACAAGTCTTAAAGTTGCCAAGTTTGGGAACCACTGCTCTAATGTACCACAAAGATGGAGCTGTCCTTACATCTTTAATCTGAGACAAATTAAAGGAAGTGGTCACTGGATTCCTGATGCTTCATTTTTCCTGCCACCAAGTGTTGCCTGTAAGCAGGGAAGCCACCAATCATTCTCTAACATGGAGAGCGCTGGCAGATGTTTTAAATGGATTGCTTAGCCAACTCTCAGACTGTTCTACTAACAAGGTAATAGACTAGAGGTTGAATAACCTGTGAATAATAATAAGTGATGCAGTGGCTCATTGGCTAAGATGCTGAGCTTGTCGATTAGAAGGTTGGCAGTTCAGCAGTTCCAATCCCTGGCACCGTGTAACATTACTTGTCCCAGCTTCTGCCAACCTAGCAGTTCTAAAGCATGTAAAAATGCAAGTAGGCAAATAGGGACAACTTTGGTGGGAAGGTAACAGTGCTCTGTGCACCTTCGGCGTTTAGTCATACCGGCCACATGATCACGGAGATGTCTTTGAACAATGCTGGCTCTTCAGCTTTGAAATGGAGATGTGCACTGCCCCCAGTGGTGGGTTTCAATTTTTTTTAGAACCTCTTCTGTAGGTGTGGCCTGCTTTGTGGGAGTGGCTTGTCAGCCATGTGACCGGGTGGGAGTGGCTTGCCAGCTGTGTGACTGGGGTGGAAGTGGCTTGCCAGCCATGTGACTGGGTGGGCATGGCCAACTTGTAAAATGTGGTGAAACTCACTTAAAATGCTCTTGCTTAGCAACCAAAATGTTGGCTCAGAAACTCTGGCATTTGAAGCACGCAAGTCTTAAAGCTGTCAAGTTATAAGACCCTTGCACCCCTAATCCTTTAGAAAAAAAACCAGGGGTGTTCAAACTTGACAGCTTTAAGACTTGTGGACTTCAATTCCCAGAATTCCTCCTCCAGTCATGTTGGCTCAGGAACTCTGGCATTGAAGTGTGCAAGTCTTAAAGCATCAAGTTACAAGACCCTTGCACCCCTAATGCTTTAGAAAAAAAACCCAGGGGTGTTCAAACCTGCAGTACTGCATTCTAACCACTCTACCACCATTATTCATAATAATGAATAATGAGGAACCCTCTCTTCATGTAGCTAGCAGAATGCAGAAGTAGCCAATGCATGGCCCTTAATGCTACAATGCAGTGCCCTGCTAAATAGTACAAATAGTAAAAAGTGGCCAATTAATCATTGGTACATCCGTTGATAACAGAAAATGCAGTTGGCCAAACCCATATAATCAATAAAACATGCCAAACCCTATTCATGGCAAAAACCTATATAGAGAAAGTTGGATTCTGCAGAAGTCTGGTCTCTTATAATTTGCAAGTCTTTGTTTGGAAAAGTGGACTAGCATTGGGAAATATAATTGAAATGATATACATATAATTCACTGATCAGATCTGAGACTAGGGATATTTTAGGGTTTATCAAACATTTCATTCAGCATGTTTTTTTAGACCTCATTTGTATACAGTAGGGAACAAAATGGCAAACAAGGCATGGATTCAAAAAAGACTATGATGTAGTGCAGGGGTTACAAACTCAAGAGCCAGGGACCGGATCCAGCCCATGGGGTGCTTAGATCTGACCTGCAGGAAACAGCCCATTTTCGCTGGCAGAGCTCTCGTGCCACTACAGGCACCCCTGACACAAGTGACGTATAGTTGGCCACTCCTACCCCACCTCCTGAGGTCAAACACGCTGATGCAGCCCTCAATGAAATCGAGTTTGACACTCCTGTTGTAGTGAAATGGCTTCTCCCATAGTATGCAAATAAGATGAAGATTTCACCATTTCAATATTAGCTGTGGCCTTCTTCACTTGAATGAACTGTTCGCTCTTGAGGTAAAACAATGACTGATTAAGGAAATAATAAAAAGGGGTAGAATTAAGCAAATCACACATAACAAAAGGCTCAACAATGCTTAGACTAGTATTTCAATTTTTGTATTATAACAGAAATGCCCATACTGAATCACATCCCCTTTCTATTTTATTCAGCTAGGTGTATTTCCAGCTAAAAATGTGTTTGTGAATAGTCTAAGCCTTTTTCTTCACCTGCAATAATACATTTTGGTGAACTGTTATCTATTTTATCTTCATTTCAAACTCTAACTTCTTTTTACCTAAAAAAATTATCCTGGAAAAATGGGAGGATTCAGTCTTTATCAGAAAATAACATTTCCTGAAAAAAAAATTATGAGGGGATTGTAGTGTAAATACAGATTTCTTGATAAATCATCTTTTTTCGAAGATCATTTACTGCTTCAGAGCGGGGGGAAAATACTGTGTGTATAGCAAGAATGCCAGTATTTCATTTTCTTGCTAACAAAGTTGTAAGAATTTATTAAACAAAATATAGCACTGTCATGGTTACATTATGTCCTTAGCAAATACAAGAAGCAAAAGAATTTCAGTGTGCTTAAAATAAAAGATGCATTCATTATATGCACACACACATACACACACACATACACACACTTACATGTACCATACATATACCATCAAACTATTCCCTTTGAAAGTAAGCAATATTATGCATAATAGAGAAAACGGTGAGAACTTTAAAGAATAAAATTCAGTGTATGAATTGGGGTGAATGGAAATGAAACCAAAGTCCAAGCATAGAAGAGCAGATAGAAGTAAGATAGAACAAGTGAGAGGAGGAATGTACCTAGATCTAAATTATACCAACATCATATCTGCCCTTCTATTCTTGGACCTTGCCAGTGGTGGGATTCAAATTTTTTTGCTACCGATTCTGTGGGCATGGCTTGGTGGGCATGGCAGGGGAAGGTTACTGCAAAATCCCCATTCCTTCCCAATCAGCTGGGACTCGGGAGGCAGAGAATAGATGGGGGCAGGGGCAGTCAGCATTTACTGGTTCTCCAAACTATTCAAAATTTTCGCTACAAGTTCTCCAGAACTGGTCAGAACTTGCTGAATATCACCTCTGGACCTTGCTTTCATTTCCATTCACCCCAATTCATACACTTAATGTTGTTCTTTAAAATTCTCACCTCTCTCTGAAGTTCTTCCTCTTGACCCGTGCACCCATTAATTCTTGACAAGGAAACCCTTTCCCATCATTCCTCATTTTTCATAGACATTTGATATATATTCCAATTTCTATGCATTCCATTTAGTTTTATTTTTCTCCCAACTTATCCATTTCTTAGTTTCATATAACCAAGTGTACAATCTAAATCTGGTTTCTCAACCATCAGTGCAGAGGTGGGTTCCTACCGGTTCGGACCAGTTCTGCCAGGTAGGTAGTAACTTGGCCTGCCACGCCCCAGAACCGGTTCTCTCCGTGGTGCCATAGGCACCGCCATCTTGTTTTTTGCTTCTCTGCATGTGCAGAAGCATTTTTTTAGTGCTGCGTATGCAAGCGTAGTGCACACGCACAGCGCATCCCTGAGCAAACTGGCAGTAGCAGCAGCCGGAACCCACCTCTGCAACAGTACTCTCATTATCTGCAATCAAAAGCAAATGTATACTCATGTCTTCAACCGACACTCCTTTGCCAGCAATTTCAACTTCAAGAGGCCAGACCCTGGGTTTTTGTGGCAGCTGTAAATCTATAGCTATAAGGCTTAGAAAATATAAACAACTTACTTCAGAGGGTGAGGTACCATGGAGATGAATCCAAGATGAGGAGCCAGAGCTGAGGATTGATTTATGCAAGTCCACAGGTCACTCCTGGAATCAGAGCAGCCCACATTCCAAAAGTTAGAGCTAGGCTGGAATACAGTTTTGCCACAACTGATTCCTAAGCCATTTTTTTATGCCACTGATTCAGACATGCCTTTTTTTTAACTGAGTCATGCCTCTGCCTTTCAAACAGCCTCATTGAGCATCTACTCCCTTGAGCTTTCTGTCTGTGGAGGGCCGAATCTTTTTCTGTTCAGGCTTCTACTTCAGCTGTCTTAGCCTGTGGTTGTGTATTTGCAAGAGAGGAGAGTTCATTGCCTGACCATTCCAGACTTACAAGCTTATCATCCAGCTGGTCCTGTTCTTCCTGAGCCTCAACCGCCTGTTAACTCTTGAGTTGTAAGGATAAAACCTGTCAACCCCTGCTTCAGTTCATAATGTGGCTAAGCAAGCAGGCCCATCACATAACTGGCCCATAATCTTTAATGTCACTACAAATATTCCATCAATGAACCACTACATTTATCCATCAATGCATTAAACAACCAAAGAAAGTTCTCACATCCTTGCCTGAAGCTCTGCCCAGGGTTGGACCATTAGCTAAGCATTCTGTTTAGTCTCATGCTTTACAATTGATCCTCAGTTAATGACCACTCATTCAGTGATCAAACTTATGACAGCGCCAAACAAGTGATATGTGCAACCAGCCCTCACAGCATCTCAATGGTCAATGGATCGAAATCCAGAGGCTTGGCTACCAGCCCAGATTTCTGTCACAGTATCCAGCAGCCACGTAAGTGCAATTTGTGACTTTTCTTCAGCATAAAGCTGCACTCCACTTCCCAAATTTTGTTCATTGCCATTTCTTTTCAATCAGAATTCTTGAAGTTACATTTCCCGGCTTACTTAAAGAATTGACCTCTCTGTCCTTTTTTGCATTCACTCTTATTATGCTTCCATTTGCAAGGCAACAATAGCGACATTCTTTTCATTGTTAGCAGAGATACAACAGGTTGCATAGTCATTTTGCACAAGCAAACTACAAAGCCAAATATAGCCCATGCTAGGATATAGAAATTGGGCCTGAGGTCAAGAGCCAATTCCCTCAGTGCCTAAGGAATGAACAATAATAATTGCAAATGTAATTTTGCTGAAATCCTTCAGAGTCTTTACATTCTTTCTGGCAAGGTCCAATTCATCTAAACAGTAATTTAAGAAAACAACATTCAGTCTATTGCAATTCCATGTGATTATTACATCAGTGAAACCTAGAATGGCATATGACAGGGGTCAGCAACCTGTGGCTCTGGAGCTACATGTGGTTCTTTCATCCCTCTGCTGTGGCTCCCTGTTGCTCAAAATATGTGTCACAACCACCAATGTGGGACACCCGTCATCACGTGATTTATTGACTTTTTCGACCCCCGGTAGGTTTTGTGGTTCCCGGTCTTTTCTTTTCTGTGGGAAATGGATCCAAATGGCTATTTGAGTGTTTAAGGTTGCCCACCCCCTGGTATATGAAATGTCATTCAGACCTTTTATAGAGGAGCTCTATATTCATGTTTTCAGATGCTTGGGGGTAAATAATAATTCAGTTACAAATACATAATTAAATAAAGGTAGGTATTGCTACTGCCATTTGACTAGTATAGATGAATTAACTCTTTTAGCTAAGTTCTATACATGTTTAAATGAGATGAAAAACCAACCAACAAACAAGTTATGTATATTAAAAAATCACGTAAACCATCTCTATAATTGAGGGGTTTTTTTGAGTATCAATATATTTGTACAATACAGCCTAGAAATCTAAAAACTTATCTAAAAATATTTTATCTTAAGCTAGTCCATTCACGAGACATAGCAAAACCCATTTAAAAAGTTACCTTCTCTGTCCACCAAATCACACCTGTGGCATTTGAACTGACAAAAACTGACTGCCATATCAGAAGCTGGAAGCAATTTTTAAGCATTTCCAACAATTTTCAAGGTACTAGATTGACTCTTATCATGAAACAAGTACAAGTTTCCTTTCTGTATATATTAGATCTGCAGGATAAGTGACCTGTTAATCTAAATAACTATTAGATAGCAGCAAAGAGATCAGAAAATTCCACCCGGTGTCCTGTCTTGCTTTTGTAGCCTACTCATTAAAAACTAAGAACAATTGTAAATGAAGTAAGAAACTGTGATAAGTAGAGTTCACCCATTATGCTAAGCCAAAGCATAGTTTCATTTTGGTTTATTATCAGGATAAACGACACACAACTGCATAAGGCCCCAAAACATGTTTGCAATCCTTTGAGCCCCCTCTAATCATAATTGGTAAGAGATAATCTCCTGACACCTGGAGTTGAAAAACATGAAAATTGTAATATAAGGCCTAAAATAGACAAAGTTTTAGAAAAGCAAACAATTGCCTTTCCCATTAAGCTTCACATACATGTAAAATGTGTTCCCATCCAGTTTGCAGCCTTCAACCCAAGAAAACTAGTAGGCCTCAATTACCAAAATGTTGCTTATCCCTGACTGTTGTGCAAACCTACACACTGTGATTTTATAAACCAGTTTTTTGCTTAGTTTGTGGTGTGACGAGAGCTTCAGAAAGTACAGAACATGCAAATACTAGGTGGGTCTGTATTTTTCATTTGGAATGCAATCATTGCTTCTTATCTTCAAATGTCTACTGGCAGGCCACTTTTACTGACTTTCTTCTAAACCCAGGGTGTCAAATTCGCATTGTCACAGTGTTGTCACGTGATGTATCACAATTTTTCTCCCCTTCTCTAAACCAGCGTGTGATGCATCCGGCCTGCAGGCCGCAAGTTTGACAGCCTTGTTTTAAACTATTGATACTGGAGGTATCTGAGATAGATCTGGGTTAAAGTGTAAAACAGAACGGTAGGTAAAATGTTCTTCAGGTCAGTGGTGAAATTCATTTTTTTTTTACTACCGTTCTGTGGGTGTGGCTTGGTAAGCATGGCAGGGGAAAATACTGCAAAATCTCCATTCCCTCTACACACCTGGGAGAAGGATACTGCAAAATCCCCATTCCCACTCTGGGGCCAGCCAGAGGTGGTATTTGCTGGTTTTCCAAACTACTCAAAATTTCCGCTACCGGTTCTCCAGAACTTGTCAGAACCTGCTAATTTCACCCCTGCTTCAGGTGCACTGAATAAGAGAGCCTTATCTTTGCAATATTTCAGCACATAAAACAAATTTTGAATCTATTTATTACGAGAAGGCAGTACAAATTATGCTTTATATATTGATTTTTTTACAAGCTAGTGAATGATTTATGAACAATTAATGTTAACTAATCTACCATGATTGGTAATCCATGGGTGACCTCAGAGCGTATATCAATTTGAATTTCCTACAGATATGTATTAAGATGCCCAACCTATGCCAGCGACTGGTATGCTTCAGTTTCTGCTATACATACAAAACAGATTATTCAAATAAATAATAATGTGTATTAAGACTGCTAATCAGTGTGGGAAATTAATATTTAGAGTAGAAATAGATTAGAGACTCAAAATGCCTGTAATCCCAATTTGGCAGGCTCCCACAGCCAGGAAACCTAGTAGCAATTGCAAATTGATAGCAGCATTGACAGATTGGCAGTCATGAAGGAAAGAAATTGAGTGAAGCAGAACTATACACTGAAAAAGTTGGCTAATAGTGGAGGTTAGAAAATTTGTTCTGAAATAGAAGACTACAGACTCCAATCCAATCTGTGGAACTGCAGTAGAGTTTCATGGAAATGCCTCTGCCCTGTATTTCTTATTGAATCGTCTTTAACAAATAAATATAGTGCCTTTTCTATGATTCAATGAAATCTTAATCAACATGTTACTACTGGTAATGTGAAATACTCTGAAGTCTTAATTTGTCTGCCAATCCCTCCCCCTTCAAACTAGTAACGCTGGCAAAATTACCATATAGACTTTTTTTTCTTCTATAAATCACAGTTTTGGTGTCCTCAAGCTGTGTAAATTCCATAAAAAGGAGAATCACCAGCACACCCTGTGAGTAGAGACAACTATCTTATGTAAATAAATAGCAAGAAGTGTGCTGCACCACCAAGTGATTGCCTATCTGTTTCTTAAGGCAATCATATTATAGGATTAGATTTTTGATTATGTGCTTCTGATAGAAACAGTCTGAGGAGAATTGCACAGAGAGGGAGAGGGAGAGAAAGAGAGAGCTTAGATGTTCTAAAGCCCTTTTATTTAATGTACATGAATTCCTCTCCAGCAAAGGCTTTCCTCTCCCATAGTCTTTCAAGATCGTTTACAATTACTGACCTTTATCAGGCTTGGAGAGTGGCCAGGCCAATATCTTTCAGAGGCTGCAATACTTAGCAAGAATGCAGAAATGAGCTAATTGTCTCCTGAAAACACCCCTCCCCTTTCACTCCTCTTTTATTCCCCACGAAAGGGGCAATTCACCATCCACTTGTGGCTTTACTCCCAAGTTGATCCTTGTTCCTTAGCTGTTCCCTTCGTCTGGCAACTCTGCACATGTGCACAGTGGGAACAGCCTCTAGCTGTTCATCTGCATCACTGATGTCTGACTCTGAAGGCAGATGATATCTGTCAAATGGTCCTGACCCCATCTCTGCCTCCGATGCAGAGCACTCGTCAGAGCCTTCCCCAGGCTCCAGGACTGGCCCATGTTCCTCCCCAACCTCCTCACTGTCTGCATCTGCTGCTAGCTCCACAGGCCACAACATTAGAAACCCTCAGTGCACCTTCTGACATCTTGTGGCCAAAGATACTTTAACGTGGTTTGTTTTGAAATGCAAGATAGACTGGGGTTTAATTAGGAAGACATTTCAATGGCTGGTTCTATTAAGCTCGGTTTTAAAAGCTGCATCAGAAAACAGGAAAGAGCCGGGCATTGTGAATAGCTGGGGGAAAACACTGAAATAATAATTAGCAGGGAGAGATAGTGGAAGACTGCAACTTGATAATTATAAAGTGTGCTGGCTTAAGAAAATATGGTACTCCTTGGCCACCATGACAGATGGGATATCTTCCAGTCATTGAGGAAATTTGCATTTTGGAAATTTGCAGAATTTGAAAATTTGCAGAGTTTTGAAACAGGAGAGGCATTGGGGCTTCCTTAGCTTTAAACCATCCATGACTGCACTAGCTAACATTTCTTTCGTAGATTTAATAATAATAAAAACAAATAAAAACAAAATAGCAGTTATAGTTATACAACATTAATATAATAAATATATACCATAAGATATTTACAGTTACATTAAAAATAATAATTATAAAATCCTACCTACTTTGCTAAGAAAATTTGCAGCATAATAGTCCTGCCTCTATTGGCAGCATCTGGACACAACCACTGCCACCAAATAGCTATTTTACAAATAAATACATTTTCAATATTAAATGCATCCAAAATTATGTGGATTGGGAAGGGAATGAGTATTCCATAAATAAGAGCCTAAATCCTGAATTGTACACCAACAAGTTAATGCAATGTACAAGAAGGTAATGGAAAGAAGGTTGATTGGATCAACCTTCTATTGAATGGATTGCATAGAAAAGTTTGCATTGGTACGGGAACTGGTATAGGTAATGGATAATAGATAGTAGAATTGTGGTATTTAAGGTCTAATTATGGGATTAGCTAACCAAGTGTGTACAAGGGAAAACATAGGAAAAAAATAACAGAATCTTAGGTAACATTTGTAAAAAGATGGAACACTGTGAAATACACTCAGTCTAGAATAACTGAAAAACAATAGCCAGGAAAACATAACTGATAGCAAGACAAAACATTGCTAGTGATGTCCAGGGATTATAGCCTCATCAGCATTATTTGATGGACAAGAACATCAAATGCTGCAGGCGGAAATAACAGCACTAGTTCTGAGAAAAAGTGCTGGCTCTTAGCCATCACAGTGTCATTCAATACCCAAGACAGTGCTGACTCAGTTGAATGATCTGCTTGGATGTTGACTGAAATGGATCAGCGAGACCATGGTTGATTAGATGAACAGCCCAATTATAAAAGGACAAACCTATGAAAGATTTTAGATAAAAAGAGAAGAAGTAAAACAGGGCACTAAGGAGTATATACTAAGGAATGTAAAAGAAGACTCTTCAATTTTGATGGATGAAATTTGTCTAAATACTCCTGGTGCTTTGGGAAAAAATGCCCACTCAATGAAGGACAAAATGCCCACTTAAATAAAGCATTTATATAATATGCAAGACAGATAAAACAAAATATATTTTATTGGCATGCACAATTTACAGTAATCACTGGGGTGTTGGTCAAAATAATGCAAAAGAGCTCGGAATCCAGCAAGGTTACTGGTTATACATCTTCCAAATTGTTACATAAAGTGATGAAGAAAACAGTGTAAATCATACTGTGACAACCAAAATGTAACATTTGATAATATTATGAGATGATCTTACTATGGCTATCCAAGCATTTGCACATTTCTCTCTATAGAAGGTGAAAGGGACTTGGTTGATAAGGATAGATGACAAACCCTAGTAGGTGGTGACACATGATAAGGGCAGAATGGAGTAGAAAAAGATAGGAACTAAACCTGATTTGATGTCAATCATCATTCAAATTAACATGATGAATGAATATAGAAATTAGCTAATTCCCATGCATTATATGTTCTTACAAAATAGAATCTGCATGAAATACAAACTGGAATTTCTATGGCAAACATTTGTTAGAAATTTACTCCAAGAAGAATGGGGGGAAAGAAAGGCAATTCTTCCTTCTGTACAAGAATCAGAATAGAGCTGGAAGGGATCTTGGAAATCTTCTAGTCCAGCCCCTTGATCAAGCAGAAGATCCTATACCATTTCAGACAAATGGCTGTCCAGTCCCTTCTTAAAAAACCTCCAGTGATGAAGCACCTACAACAACTGAAGCAAGGGTGTGTTCCTGCCAGCATTATTACCGGTTTGGCACCCAAAAAATATTGCGTGCACATGTACATTTGCACTTAAAAAGGTCTGCATATGCGTACAACATTAACAAAGGGGGAAAATTACATTTTTTCA
Source organism: Thamnophis sirtalis (assembly GCF_051295495.1). Taxonomy (NCBI): domain Eukaryota; kingdom Metazoa; phylum Chordata; class Lepidosauria; order Squamata; family Natricidae; genus Thamnophis; species Thamnophis sirtalis. The sequence goes on from NW_028261390.1 coordinate 25,925,650, forward strand.
ATGAAAATTGTTCTGAGCATGTGCAGAACAGAAAATCAAGATGGCACCGCCGAGAATAGAACTGGTACAGTCACATGTCCGGCCGAGTTACTACCTATTGGCCGAACCGTTCTGAACCAGGAGGAACCCACCTCTGATCTGAAGGCAAGCTGTTCCACTGGTTAATTGTCCTCTCTGTTAGGAAGTTTCTGCTTAATTCCAGGTTGCTTCTCTCCTTGATTAATTTCCATCCATTATTTCTTATCCTGCCCTCTGGTGCTTTGGAAAATAATTTTTTCAAGCACACGAATCCAGAATGTATTATTACTATTTTGGTTTATGGACATATGATTCACGCGCCGTTAGGCACACAGGCCACTACCTGCTCCTCTTTTTCTCTCTGCTCCCCCCTTCCAGCCAGCAAGTGACCCCTCCTCTTTGTGGCAGGCTGTCAAATACTGGAATATTGCTATCATGTCCCCACCCACTCAGTCCTTCTTTTGTCTGGTGTTGAATACTAGCGCGGGAAATACAAGCGCGGGAATAAAGGACTTCCTTCTGATTGGTTCCCGGGCGGAGCCGGTTCAATCCTCGCCCTGATTGGTCGAGCTACTCGACGCCCCATTGGCTCCTCGTTCAAACCCGGAGGTATAAATGTTTGGCGCGAACCACGCCACGTTGAATCGTAGTCACTCTGTTCTCAATAAAGGTTGCTGTTTGCATACCCGTTTGTCGCGTCCTTTCCCTTCGCTCCAAGATGAAAAACTGGCGACGAAGGTGGGATTCCGATTCCCGCGACCACGGAGAAGAACAAGCCAGCTGCCACCGCGTCTGAACCAGCACGAACGCTATCCTCAGGCTGAGAACTCCGGCAGCGAACGCAAAAATTTCTCCGCCCTCTTCCTCCCCCTCTCTGGCTCCACACCACGATGGCATCAGCGCTTCCTCCTTTCGCGCCATTCGGATCTGCCGGAGAATCATGGGACGGCTTCATGGAGCGCTTCGAGTGCTACTTAATCGCATCGAAGAACCAGGCACAGACCGACGAGGAGAAATGCAGCTTCTTCTTGTCCTGCTGTGAGCCTTCCATGTTCGCCTCTGCGAGAGCCCTGGCCGCCCCGAGGCCAGCCTACAAACTTGGGTGGGACGAGCTGATGTCCAGGCTGAGGAACCACTACGCTCCCTCACCCTCTCTGATCGCACGCCGCTTCACCTTCCGCCGCCGAGTGCAGAAGCCCAACGAATCCATCAGCCAGTTTCTGGAGGCTTTGCGCACAGTGGCCGCCCAGTGCGATTTTGCAGACCTGGAGGAGAACCTCGTGGAGCAGTTTGTATGCGGGGTCCGCGACGTGCATTTGCGCAGCCGCATGCTCCGGAACCACAAAATCACCTTGGTGCAAGCCGTGGAGACCGCGCGAGCAGCGGAGCTCTCCGAACAATCCACGGCCGACATCGAACGCCTCCAGCTGAAAACCCCCACGCAAACCGCCGCGGGGCCTTCCACCCAGACGAACCTCGTCGACGACCTCTCTCCTGCTGAAGACGAGGAGGAGGAAACCGTCGGACAAATGAGGACGCAGCCGAAGCGGAGGCCACACCAGCAACCACCGACGCCCGCTCAGCCAGTCTCAAACGCACCTTGCCGCGGATGCGGCGGCCGCCACAGCCGCGCATCCTGCCCGTTCCGTTCCGCCGTCTGCCGCCGCTGCAGAGGAGAAGGACACCTCGCCAGGGTCTGCCGGGCTCTCGTGCCAGCCCCATCGTTCATGCAGCCCAGCGACCAGCGCCAGGCACCGCAACGCCGCCAACAGCCACGTCCTGCGAGGCGAGCTGAGGACTGCCACTCAACCTACCAGCCCTCCAGCGCCGACTGCGTGGTCTACCAGGCTTCCCACGTTCCCGCCGGCGATCGCAAAATCAGCACCGCCGTCCGACTCGAAGGTCAGCTTTGTCGAATGGAGGTGGACTCCGGGTCTTCCCGTTCTCTCCTATCTTGGGCCCTGTTTTCCCGCCTTTGTCCCGGGGTTCCCCAGAGCCAATTGCGCCCCGTCGGGGTCTCCCTCCTAGACTACCAGGGAAATGGGATTCCCACGGCAGGAATATTCCACATCCAGGTGGAATACGGAGACTTTAAGGGGAAACTCCCAGTTCTAATCGTCAGGAACGATCTGCCCGCTCTCCTTGGGTTGGATTGGTTTCCCGCCTTGGGCCTCACCATAGAGGGGGTGCACAGGGTAGTCCCCCTCACCGTAGATAGCGTTCTAGATGAGTTCGCAGATGTGTTCGATGGGAAATTGGGCTGTTATAAGGGCACCCCCATTTCCCTCTGCCTCGATCCCCAAGTCGCTCCCATTAGGCTGAAGGCACGCAGGGTCCCCTTCACATTGAGAGCAAAGGTAGACGCTGAACTTGATAAGCTTATAGAGCAGGGGGTAATCGAGCCCGTAGATCACGCCCGTTGGGAAACCCCCATAGTCCTCCCGGTCAAACCCGACGGATCGGTGAGAATATGTGCCGACTATAAGTCGACCATCAATTTGGCCCTGCAGGCAAATCCATATCCGGTTCCCGTAGTGCAACACCTACTCCACTCCTTAGGGCAAGGCCGCATTTTCGCCAAGCTAGATATGGCACAGGCCTACCAGCAGCTTCCCGTAGACGACGATGCGGCTACAGCCCAGACCATCGTCACCCACCGCGGGGCCTTCCGTTGCCGCCGCCTCCAATTCGGCGTTTCGGTTGCCCCGGGGATTTTTCAGAGCCTCATGGAGCGGTTGCTCCACGGGCTCCCAGGCGTCGTTCCCTACTTCGACGACGTCCTGGTCGCAGCCCCCAGCCACTCGGAACTCCTGAAAATACTGCGGGAGGTTCTCACACGTTTTAGGGAGGCAGGACTGAAACTAAAGCGCAGCAAATGCGAAATTGCTGTTCCCAAAGTAGAATTCTTGGGGTTCCTCATCGATGCTCAAGGCATCCACCCCACTCCTTCCAAAGTTGCCGCCATCAAAAACGCACCGGCACCCACCTCTAGGGCGGAATTGCAGGCATTCCTGGGGCTTTTAAATTTCTACGCCCCTTTTATTCCCCACAAGGCGTCGCTAGCTGAGCCGCTACACCGACTGCTTGACCGGTCAGCGGCCTGGCAATGGGGTAGCCGTGAAGCGCACGCGTTCGCGGCTATTAAAGACATTTTGACCTCGTCGGCAGTCCTAATTCAATATAGCGATAGGATGCCCCTAGTTTTGACTTGCGACGCCTCTCCCTATGGCATAGGGGCGGTCCTGAGCCATGCCCTCCCGAACGGCTCGGAGGCCCCCATAGCTTTCTATTCCCGGACACTCTCCTCCACGGAGCGGAACTACAGCCAAATCGATAAAGAAGCCCTGGCTGCAGTGTCCGGCATTAAGCGGTTCCATGACTACCTCTATGGTAGGAATTTCACCCTTGTCACGGATCACAAGCCGCTCCTGGGGCTACTGGCAGGCGACAAGCCAACCCCCCCCCCCATTTTGTCTCCCCGCATGACACACTGGACGGAGTTCCTAACAGCGTATTCGTATACGCTGTTATACCGTCCGGGTAAGCAGCTAGGGCATGCAGACGCCCTGAGCCGTTGCCCTTTGCCAGAGACGGACACAGCCCACGTGCCCGCTCTCTCTATTTTGTCCATCGCCGAATCCGACCTCCCCGTCTCTGCCGCGGACGTCGCAGCGTGCACAAAGGCTGACCCCGTCCTATCCAAAGTAGCTTCATGGGTTTTGAGGGGTTGGCCCGCGGAAAAGGTAGCGGAAGGATTCCGACCATTTAAAGCACGACAAGCCGAACTCGCCCTCCACGGGGGTTGTCTTGTCTGGGGGGATAGGGTAGTGATCCCCACAGCCCTGCGGGCACGAATCCTGCCCGCACTCCACAAAAACCACCCAGGCATAGCGCGAATGAAAGCCTTAGCCCGTAGCTATGTGTGGTGGCCCTTGCTAGATTCGGAAATTGCAGACTACGTAGGCCGATGCAGGATCTGCCAAAACTCGAGGCCGAATCCCCCCACAGCCGCCCCTCATGAGTGGGAAATCCCTAGAGGCCCATGGTCCCGTTTACACATTGACTTTGCCGGCCCCTTCCACGGCCGAAACTTCATGATAGTAGTCGATGCTTACTCCAAGTGGGTGGAGCTGGTAATCATGACCTCCACCACAGCAGAGAGTACAGTGAGGGCCCTTCGTAAGATGTTCGCCACCCATGGGTTACCGGATGTGATAGTCTCAGATAATGGGCCCCAGTTTACCTCCACCACGTTCCAAGAATTCCTGGCCGAACAAGGAATCAGACACGCAGCCACAGCCCCTTATCACCCAGCTAGTAACGGCCGGGCGGAGCGCGCAGTTCGCTCAGCCAAAGAAGCTTTGGGCCGCATGGACCAGGGCGACTGGCAAGAAAGAGTGGCGGCTTACCTCTTGAGCCAGCACTCCATACCCTGCCCAACGACTAATAAAAGCCCCGCGGAGCTCTTGATGGGTAGGAGATTGCGAACCCCCCTAGACAGGCTCCATCCACTTTACGCAGGGGATCTGCCGAGCAACCTGGGGGCCCTCCCTTCCCACGTGTTTAAGTTAGGGGATCCTGTATGGGCCCGCTCCTTTTCTGGGGATCCACGGTGGGTTCCCGCAACCATCACAGCTCTGACGGGCCCCTGTTCCTTCAGGGTCGGCCTGGCCGACGGAACACAATGGAGGCGCCACGTGGACCAGTTAAGGCGACGCCTCCCCGCGGAAACAGACGGCCCGAGCCTCTCAGACACCCGCTCTCAGCATGAGCCACCCTCGATGACCTTCCCCCCAACGGACCGCCTCCACCCGGGGAACGGGGGACAAGCCGATGCGAACTTTTCGGACAAACGCGCCTCACCCGGCTACTCCCTTCCTCGAAGCCCTTATCGAGACTCTGAACCTGCACCCCAACCAGACTGCACGGGGCCACTGTCGGACACTCCTGTTGCCACGGAGACGCCACCCCCGACAAATGGACATCGGGCACGGGGCACGGGGCCAGCGCCATCTCACGGGGCCGCGTCGCAGATTCACCGCCCCGCCACGGACACACCTCCGCCGGCGGTTCCCCCCCCGACGACAACCGCCGTGGAGCCACGAAGGTCGGGACGAGAACGTCACCGTCCCACCTACTTACAAGACTATGTTTGCCCTTCCTAAGGGAACTCTCTGACTAGGGGGGGAGGGGTGTTGAATACTAGCGCGGGAAATACAAGCGCGGGAATAAAGGACTTCCTTCTGATTGGTTCCCGGGCGGAGCCGGTTCAATCCTCGCCCTGATTGGTCGAGCTACTCGACGCCCCATTGGCTCCTCGTTCAAACCCGGAGGTATAAATGTTTGGCGCGAACCACGCCACGTTGAATCGTAGTCACTCTGTTCTCAATAAAGGTTGCTGTTTGCATACCCGTTTGTCGCGTCCTTTCCCTTCGCTCCAAGATGAAAAATCTAGACTAGCCAAACTCAAATTCTGCAATCGTTCTTCATATATTTTAGCCTCCAGGCCTTTAATCGTCTTAGTTGCTCTTCTTTGTACTTTTTCGAAAGTCTCAACATTTTTTTTGTAATGTGGTGACCGAAACTGGATGCAGTATTCCAAGTGTGATCTTACTAAGGAACAAGAGTCTTGATTGATCTTCACTGTAAACCACAGCAAGAGGTTTACTCAGCAATAGAAGATGGGGAGAGCAGTCTATCTAAAAATCCTACTGTAGCACCAGGTCAGTTTCTAGTAAAACATATACAGTACTATTAATAACCTAAACCCCGATGAAAACACTGGCTTAATATATTTCACAGAGACTACAGGAAAGTTCAACTACCCCAGTGCTGTCTCCCAGGCTGCTTTATGTTTCAGAAGACCAGAATTAATGTCCTGGGAAGTGGTGTTTCCTAGACCGCAGACATTTTATCTTGCTAATCAGATGGTCCATGTGACAGTTTGATAACTTTGAGTGCACACTAGAGTATTTGAGTAGCTGGAGTGGTATAGGGGAATGGTTATTGTACTATAACCTTTTCGTGAGCTTCCAACATTCACAAGGAGATTTGCCCACTCTCGAGCCATTCATGATTTTATATCCTCACTGAGCTATCACAACTAATATCTAGTGTTTCTAACAGCATATATGCAGCAGGAAGCACGCTGGGTTTCCGTTGGATAGAACTGATGGTCTGAAGGTTGGGGGCCTTGTCTGAATCCATTAAGATGGACAGATTGTTCTCTGGTCAGCTGTAGATTGGCAGCCAATACATTGTACATTAGGAATGTAGAACTGGCTAAGTGCACTGAGGCCTGTTTTTAGTCCTACTGTACTATTGATATAAAGATATAATCTTGTCAATTCCTTGTTGCATTTGGGGAATTCTTTGGGGCTGATTTTGAAGATGTAGGTCTCAAGTTGATAAACCAAGGAAGTAAGAACAAATTTGAGAAAGTTATTTTTAAAGTTAGTCTGAGCCCCAGACTAATAGGTACCATACCAAATAATTTACTGCTCGACAGAGACATCTCTGTATTTATTGATTCGAATTCATGTAGGATTAAAAAAACATTACCTCTTTCACTCTCCCTGACAGGTGAAAAATCAGCATGCATTAATATGGAAAAAAATGTGGACATGCATGGAGAGATAAATCTGCTTTCATTCCACAAAATAAATGTTCTTCAGCTACATCCAATTCATCACAAAAGATCTGTTAGATATGAATCAATGAGTGTGTGTGTTTGTATGTGTATGAGTGTGCGTATACACATAACACACATAAAAATATACTAGGATACATAAGTGAATGCTGCAAACAATATAACATTACCATACAGGACAAACACAATGGAAACACACTAGATGAGCAAATGAATGAAAACAAGGCAAAATTGAGATTTGTATATGTATTTCTAATAACAATAGCAATAGCAAGTCTAATAACCTTAGACTTATATACTGCTTCACGTGGCTTTTCAGCCCTCTCTTAAGTGGTTTACAGAGTCAGCATATTGGCCCCAATCATCTGGGTCTTCATTTTACTGACCTCAGAAGGATGGAAGGCTGAGTCAAGCTTGAGCCACTCAGAATTGAATTCCTGGACTGAGCAGTGAGTTAGTCCTGCAATACTGCATTATAACTACTGATCCACCACAACTCTATGATCTGCTTAGTTTAAATAATTATCTATTCTTTATATTACAGCTAATTTCACAATTTCTGTAGCAATAAAAAATTTGAATTTTGAATTTTCATGTGCCCAGTGGATTGTAAATCAATACTATCCCACCCAGTGCTCTGAATTTATTCAACTTCTAAATATGGTTTAGCTTACCTTTTTCATGTTACCTACTAAAATAAGTGTATGTTCATACACAACTGAGCATTCATAATTTCTTTTAAGTCTGTGATCTTCTTCTTCTTCTTGTGCCATAACTGTCATCGGACGTTGCCAATCATGTTGGCAATCCTATTTTTGTCAACAGCCGCATGAAAAAATGCTGCTGAGTTTTGTCCGAACCAGTCCCTTAGGTTTTGAATCCATAATGTTCTTCTTCTGCCTGGACCTCCTTTGCCTTCAATTTTCCACGGAGGATTAAGTGAAGGATGCCATATTTTTCTGGGTGTCACATCACATGTCCAAAATATTCTAACTTTCGCTTTTTAATGGTTTTGATGATTTCTCTTTGCTTTCCAAGGCAGCTTATCACCTACTCATTTGTGATTTTGTTAACCCAGCTTATACATAACAGCCATCTATAAATCCACATTTTAAATGCTTCTAGTTTCTTCAAGTGGTTTTCTATCAGAGACTAACTCTCAACTCCGTAGAGCAGGATAGAAAAGATGTAACATCTGACAAGCCTGATTTTCAGTCTTAGGCTTATGTCATGACTGCAGAAGTCTGTGATAGAGCTTATAAAAGAAGGCCTACATTCAGCCTTTGGATTCTGCAAATTGGGCTGGAAAATTCCTTTATGAACTAATGGAGCTCCATTGGAGTTGTGTGTTCATATTGGAATAAGCTACAATGTAAGTTGTTCGCTTTTGATTTACTGTTATTTCTAAACCTACTCAGTTATGGCTTCTTCAGCCAACTATGATTCATTAAATAATAGCTTAGTGTAATATGTGAAACCCATTCATAATTTAAGACAGTTAAGTGAGTTTTTAGCTTGCTAGTTCTTTTTTATTGTTCCTTACCTCAGAAATAAGCTGTTTGTTGCTGTTATGTTTTATCACCAGAGATCACGAGAGACAAAGTCTACATCATGATATACTTAAGAGCATTTCATCACTCTTCCTTATTCTTCCTGGGGACATTTATGTTTATTGTCCAGACTGCAATTAAAGTTGAGCACAATGTGTTGGTTTGAACATCATGACAAGCAAGTGTTGAGCAAAAGTGAAAACAAATACTTTTACATCTCTGGTTGATATACCCTAGAGAAGAAGATAGAAAGATATAAGCAATCTTCTCACCACATTGATTAATTCTATCTGTGAAGTTTGCATAGAAAGAAATAACTAGAACCAAATTTTCATCACAGCACTATGAGATTTGAATTACGGTAAAAAGTATGAAAATCTCTCTTTTCTGATCCTTTCTTATATATCTTCATCTATGTTGTAAATATTATAGACAAATTCCTTCACGAAAATGAGAAACAGGTTGGTTCTCTATTTGTAACATCTATATTCTTTATATAATTAAGTGCAGAGTTGAGCTCTTCTTCCAAGAAACATAACAAACATTCTTAAATATAGTACTGGGTAGAATTTCCCCCCCAAGTTCTTGTTTATCAATACGACACTGAAAATATCTGCAGCTGAATTCTGCAGGTATTTAGGTGCAGGAGGTAACATACTGTATCATTCTCATACTGAATATCATTCTCCAAATTGACCCATAGTTATCAATCTGCTTATGTCTTTCCTTAGGGTTGCCATTGGATTAACTCCCCTCCCCCAATAATAGTTCTAATCAAAGCAGAAAACTACAAACTAGCAGGAATTAAAAACAGAAAGCCATGCTATTTAAAACCTTCCATCTCCAGCCTCTTAGCTTGGAATGCACATTTTTTCTATTAGGCTTCTGTTGCTCACAATAGCTCCATAGCTTTTCTGAGATTTTGTCATTCAAAGGAAACTTGTTACATACCTGCAGCCTGTAAGGTGGTCTTGGCTCAAGGCTGTCCTCAGTTTCTCCACAGTACTCTTCGCTAATCTCCACTCTTACTAAATTTGGTATTCTTGAAGTTGCTCAAATGAAGTTTATGAGAGCCAGTCTTGCCATCTTAAAATGTGTTTAAGAATGCCATTTTAACATTTTGAGATTGGTTTAGTTTTTGTGGAAGCTAAAACTTGGTTTTTACTTATGAACTTTTGGTTAAAATAAATTATCTATCCCATAAATCTGTCCTCTTTGGTTCTTAGAGACCACTTTAAATCAATGTGGCCTAAGAAAGCTATTGATGAAATCCATTTATTATACGTATTTTGCAATGGGGAGCCTGTGCTCCTTAGGCTTTGAAAATGGCCAATGCACTCTCAGGCAATGAATCTAGGGCAGGGGTGTCAAATTCAAGGCCCAGGGACCAGATTCAGCCCATGGGGTCCTTAGATTTGACCTGTGTGGCCACCCTGGTAACAGCAAAGGACCGGACCACTATGCCTCTGCCAGTGAAAATGGAGCTCGGAAGGGCCGTGTGTAGCCCTGCCAAGCTCTGTTTTCACTGGCAGAAATTTTCAGGTGGTCGCTGCAGCCAAAAATGGAGCTCAGGAGCCCGTTTTTGCTGGCAAAGTGCTTGGGCCGCCACAGACGCCCCCACCACAAGTGACATTAAGTTGGCCATGCCCATCCTGGCCATGCCTCACTGCCACCCCAAGATCAACATAACCTTGATGTGACCCTCAATGAAATTGAGTTTAACACCCCTGATCTAGGACATGGACCTTCAATTTAATCTAAGTCTAGCATGTTGTCCTATAATTTAGGCAATTCTTCCAAAAGGACTTATGCCTATTTATCACCTATCAAATTTTGTAGAGCTTTTACCTTAGCCAGGCCAGACCTACTGTCTTTATGAGTCCTTTGTAAGAATTATAAAAATACTCTAGTGGACCAGTGCCTATGCCCATGTGAGAATAGCTCAGTAGTGTGTTTGAGCAATATGCTGCTTTCTTTATCTTAGCTCATTCACCCTATCCTGAAGACATTTCTGGGTAGAGACCACAATGTCCATTTGTTACTCCTCTTATCTGATAAGAATCCAAGAATATCATTCCAGGTTGCCCAGTTTTGTGCTATTCATTTTGCAGGCAGTCTTCAACCTATGACCACAACTGAGCCCAACATTTATGTTGCTAAGTGAGACATTTGTTAAGTGATTTTTGCCCAATTTTGTGACCTGCCTTGCCACAGTTGTTAAATGAATCACTGCACTTGTTAAATTAGTAACACAGTTGTTAAATGAATCTGGATTCCCTTTTGTGGTGATCCGGAACACGGTGCAGAAATAACACAACAGCTGGCAGTTCAAATTTCCCCAAGTGCTCCCATGTTTCTGTCAAGTCCCAAAGCAAAGTGATCACAAACACACACACACACACACACACACACACAAACACACAAATAGCCTCTGGCTGCAAATAGACCAGCCCAATGCTGTGAGCACCCCAGCTGCAAAGCAAGAAATCCAGAAAGAATGCAAGGAATCCAAGAAAGTTCAAATGTCGGCACTAAACACTCTAGGAATTTACTGTTTTTCCCAACAAATGCCCCTCCCCACAGCATCTCCTAAGGCTCAGTCCCAGGTGTGCCTTGTAAAGAGGAGCACTCTCTTCCTGAGTAGTTGGGTCAGTTTGTGCTGTTCTCACCTTCTCTCCATTCTCCATGGTCAAGAATCAGGAGGGGGTGGTCCTTGCTCATCGCCTGAGTTCTGTCTTCATGTTCACTGCTTAGCCTCTCCTGGTCATCCTGCCCCCTTCCTCCAGGCCTACAAGCCCTCCTGAAAGGCCTTGGCCTGGTCCTCCCATTTTCCTCCCAAGCCAACGAAGCCGCCCCTTCTACTCTGGTTCCAGCTCATCTTCGTCTGCCGATTCAGGCTTTGACCAGGGCATGACACCCTTTGACTTTGCTTGTGAAGTTTTAAAAGGTGGTCACATGACCCTGGGACACTGCAACTGTCAAAAACATGAGCCAGTTGCCAAGCATCTGAATTTTGATCACATGAGTAAGTCAGTGAGATTGTAACTTTGAACCATGACTAAACGAACTGTTTTAAGTCTAGGAATAACTGCATTTGTAATTGATGAGTCTGATTAATTTCCTTGCTTGTATTTTATTCTACTAGTCTTGTACTTTTATCTCTCTATTGTTATATTCAATTTTTCCTTCTTATTCTGTGTTATATTTATACATTTATACATAGATTCAACTGATATACATATATTTATAATCACCTTCTTTTATATCATTTTTTCTGGCTATTGATTTCTGTAAGGAGAGTTTTGTTACAACAGGGAAACCTGTTGTAACTTAAAGATTATCCAATTTATTATGATTTCATGTTTTTTCATTTCATTTTTTTAATTTCACTCAAAAAAAACAAGAAAAAATGTCCACAACTTTTCTTTCCTAAACTGTTAGTAAAGAGAGAAAAATATTTAGTTTCCACTCATAAAATAGCAGTAGACTTATATACCGCTTCATAGGCCTTTCAGGCCTCTCTAAGCGGTTTACAGAGAGTCAGCATATTGCCCCCAACAATCTGGGTCCTCATTTTACCCACCTCGGAAGGATGGAAGGCTGAGTCAACCCTGAGCCGGTGAGATTTGAACCGCTGACCTGCTGATCTAGCAGTAGCCTGCAGTGCTGCATTTAACCACTGCGCCACCTTGGCTCTTCGATGAGAGAATGAGAATATGTTTACTGTTACATGCTTAATGATGCCTGCAAAAACATAAAAGCAGAAAATTGCATTTTGTATTGTCTTAACCTTGATAGGAAAGTAGGACTAGCTCATGCTTTCCTCTCTGTGTGAACATTTGTGGCCCGTATTGACTTTCAATATGCCTATGATCAAAATGTGAAGTGAACTGTATACAGATCCAGCCAGTGATAGTATCTATTACAACATCACTTTTTCCAGACTACTATAAACATGAAAGGTTATTTTTATCCTTGAGCAAGATTCCACTTTTATTGGAAGAAAGATTTCCTTCCAACCAAGCCAAATTGACATACAAGCTGGAGGTTTCACGTCTACCCCTTTAAATATCATAATAATCTTAATAAATTACATTAACCCTGTTCCTTTTGCAAAAACCCATTTCATTAGAAGACGTTACTGTTTTGTCATGCATAGCTAATAAACGCTTCAGGCTTAGTAATTTTCATATGTCAGGAAAGAAAGATTTCTCTTCACCAATTCTATAGTCCTAGCCAACCTTTTCCTCGCCATTTATTCTAAGTAATACTAAAAAAGCAAAACAATACAGAGGTACCCACCATCATATCCTATGTCCTTTTTTCTTTGGTCCTTAGAAAGATTTTTCAAGTATTTTACAATCTAAAAATAAAGTCCTACTTGACAAGTTTTAACATTCCCTTTCTCTCCATTTCTGTCCTATGGGAATTATAGCTTCTTCCAATTTGTCATCTCATCATTCTAATTCTGTACTATAGAAAGGGCAACTGTTAGTAGTTGAGCTACAACAGGGAAGTGTGCCAGCACACGCACTAGACTCAAGGCATTTTCAGGATGTCAATTCAGCTGCCTGGAGTGCTATTAGCCTTCATTAGCCAAAGATGGAAATATTGCAAATGCATGAAGTAAAATGTTTCCGAGTGACTAGCAATAGCAATAGCAATAGCAGTTAGACTTATATACCGCTTCATAGGGCTTTCAGCCCTCTCTAAGCGGTTTACAGAGTCAGCATATCGCCCCCACAGTCTGGGTCCTCATTTCACCCACCTCGGAAGGATGGAAGGCTGAGTCAACCTTGAGCCGGTGAGATTAGAACTGCTGAACTGCAGATAACAGTCAGCTGAAGTGGCCTGCAGTACTGCACCCTAACCACTGCGCCACCTTGGCTCCTTAGGAGCCAGTCAAAATCCAGAAGTGTGTAAAACTAAAGGTAATCTGATTCTGTCTAGTAATAAAGAATGCAAATATCTTTTCTTCTCTTGAACCTGAAAAAATATTCCGAAATCAAGCTCAGAAAAGATTAGCATTATACAAGCATCATTTCTTCTGAACGAATAGAAGATGTCAGATGTCCCTTAAGCAAAATATTGTGTTACTATGCCTACCCAATGACTTAAGTAACAAGATTAAAGAAGAAAGACATATTACTAATGGAAAATTTCAAAATAAGGAATGGCCATTCAGATGTAAATTTCAATATAGAAAGTAATTTCTTATGAGGATTAATAGATAACTTGCTAAATGGAAGTCCATAGAGTCACCCTTACACTTGCTTCTAAATCTTATCTTTGAAGGTGAGCTGCGGAGGATAATCTAGAGATTCCAATTCCTGAAGAATCTTTTTGGTCAATGCTTCCAATTGTTGCTAGATACCAAAGTGTATATGTATCATTGTTATATACTGAGCAAATCAGCATAAAATCTCACATGCAAGAATCAATACAGTATATTGCTTAAAATGTTTTCATCCCAGCTATACTCTAAGGTTCTTACATAGGCTAAACGATGGGAGATCCCCATATATGAGAAATCAGGATGGTTCTAATAGCAATTTTTCCAACACACATTTTATAAAAAGGTACAATATAAGCTTTTGTGACCTGTACTATACTTCCTCGGATCATCAATGAATTGTGTGAGTGAGTTACAGCTTACAAGAGCTTATGCCTCTTAATAAAATACTCTAGTTAGAAAGGTGCTACCAAACTTCTCCTACCCAAAAAATCCCCCCGGTTTTTTTGGCAGGGGGCCTATGAATCAATGTAGGTCTATTTTAAAAGTAAGTTCTCAGAAGGATTTATGGTATATAAATGCCAATAATTAATAATTGCTGCAACATATCTTTCCCAGTCATTTTGATAACATTTATTGTTACTGTCAAAAGTCTACTCTTTTATTCCTTTCAACTCATTCAACCCTGATATTCTTCTCATATGAAAAACTTGGGGTGTTATAACATTTCACAAACCCATACCTAGTTTTTGTTGTTCTCTTATATTTGGAATTAGAGAATCCTTGAAAAAAGCATTTGCTTCAGACATAGTTCAAATTTCCTCATGAATCTGATCATCTGATAATTCATTGCTAAATTTCAAATGCCAAAAGCCATATGTAATGCACATTCTTATACTGAACCGAGTTTCCAAAAATGCTAGAAAGAAAATAGAACTGAATTTGTTAAGTAGAATTGAATGTGTTAAATCTTACATTAGCAATAAATAATTATTCAAGGATTTAGAATTATTCATATTTTGAAGTCCTTATTTTGGCTTTACTACCATGCATATAAACTTGATTTAATATGCAAAAGATAACAGAAACATTATTTTGAAATAGCAACATTTATTTTCCCAATTTGAATAAAATTATGGAATAAAATAGGAAGATATGTATCTAATCTGTGAAGCTAAATTTCATAGATATAGCTATGGAGTTATTTTGGCAACTGTGAAGGTTTCCCTCCTATTGTACAATATGTTTTCAGTTTCACAAGCTAACCTCTTGGAATTTCCTAGTGTTCTCCCATTCAAACACCAACCAAATCTGAACCTGTTTAGCTTTTCTAGATCAGCAAAGTTTAGATAGATGCTGTCAGAGATAATCACAAATAAAAGAGATTTCTGTTTTCCATGATAAATTAATCTTTTAAACTTCTTTTAATATTTCTTTGGAATGTACATTATTGTCAGGTGGAAGATTAAGATATTTCTCATAAAATGCACTGTTATCATTTCATATTATTTAACTTAAAAAGCTTTCAAGATTATCTCCATCCCTAGTAGATAGCTAAAAAGTATATTTTTTCCTTTCAAAATTTCACCAAAATTCTTTTCCTGTTTGAATCAAAAGCAAATTCTAGTTCATCAAATTGAATGAGAAAAGCATGTAGAAGATGAAAGGTTATGCAGGACTCATTAGGAACAGTCCGATTTGAGTAAGCTTGTTAAAAGTTTAATTATTATTATTATAAAACCTCTGGTTTGTGGCTTCCATTAAAATTTATGACCCTTCAGTGAAGCCTTACTGGCTCACAGTTTCTGGAAGTTAAACTTGTTCTAGTTGTACTTATTTTGCTCTTTATTTTTATTTCTACGCTACTATATGTTATTTAAGGCGGATCCGAAAAATTGTTCAATTCGCCTGTTTCTTGGTTTTTGCTGCTGTCATTGTCTCTGCTTTTATGGACATATTGGTTCACCATACTTATCCTGAAAATTTCCTGTTTCCAGTTTTATAGAAAAGAACCCTAATCCAGACATTACATTCATCAACTAATTAGTTTTTTAAAAAAAAATTTAATGGCTCCTCATCAGGTTTGTGTATATAGGCATGAAGTTTCTTTTTCCCTACTTAAAGTCCATTAGAAATTATTTTCTCTTTGGGGCCTTATGGAACCTGTATATGTGTATAGGTGGAGGGAAGTTACAAATGAGAAGTTAAGAGAATGATTTGGAAAAGGACGCTTTATTGGATATCAAAATTAACTGGCTGAAGTTTTAAAATTTAAAAGGGAAATACAAATGATAAAAAAAATTCTAGCAATTTAAAGTGCATAAGATTCTTAATTTCTTCTTCAGAAGTCCAACACAGGTTCCCATTTGGATATAACTACAATAAAAGAAAAGAGGATTGTTCTGAAATAATTTAGGAGTGGGTCATTTTATTGAATCCCTGTCAGCACCTCTCCATTTAATAATTAGGAAAGAAAGACCATGAGACTCCATACGTGGAAAATCAAATGTACTTTTACTAATTAAAAATGGTTAAAGAGCGGTTGCATAGCGAAGTCTGATTAATTAGGCGCGAAAGCAGTTGATATATAGAATAGCCCATTCCACACCCCCTGGCATCATAGACTTAGTCCAATCATGTCCTTCAAGTGTCAGGTGTGAGATAACTTCAAAAGGCATCACGAAGATGGAATGTCAGTGCCGTTAGTCCAGGCAGGAAACACCCACGCATGCGTAGTCTGACCATCCAGAGAACTCCAGAACATTCCTCCAGCACATCGAGTAACCCCACCCAAATACCATGCCCTCCCTCCCCGTTTCATGGCAGCTGAAGCAACAGCAAAGCAGAAGCTGACAATCCCTTTCAAATATTAAACACAAATTAGGACATTTCATAAGAGAGTAAACAGTGGTAACATTCTTCCTGTATAACATTTTCTCTATCAGGAGTGATTGTTGAAGCAGTGGGGGATTGAGAGTATGAAAAATAAAATATCCCTAAAATTTGAAATGCGATGTTCATTTAACACAGATCCTCTAAAGATAGTTGTAGGAACATAGCGCTTCTCCCTCTCTGAATATTAGTCTATGATGGAAAAGCAGCGATTCAATAAATCTGTAAATTAATAACTTACTTATATATTAATATTTACCAAGCGCTGGGACACAATCTTGCCTTATGTGTTAACAAAGAGTTTTTACCACTTTGACTTCTTTTTCCCTGTAATCTTAAGATCTTCAATAGTATTCTATCTATTAGAGTTGTGGTGGCTGAGTGGTTAGAATGCAGTACTACAGGCTACTTCTAATTGCCAGCAGTTTGGTAGTTCAATTCTCCCTGGCTCAAGGTTGACTCAGCCTTCCATCCTTCTGAGATCAGTAAAATGAGGACCTAGACTGTTAGTAAAACGATGGTGAAATATCGGTAAAATGACCCAGATTTGTATGCCGACTCTGTAAACCACTTAGAGAGGGCTATAAAGCACTGTGAAGCAGTATATAAGTCCAAGAAACTGCTATTGCTATCTTTGCTTAGTTATTTCAAATATGGTCTATTGAAGATTGTATTTCACTTTTTAATGGAGTCATTTCCTAATATATTTTCTTTCTACAAATATTTCTAATATTATATAATTCCATTTATAAAGAAAACATAATAGTATTGTATTGTATTGTATTGTATTGTATTGTATAGTATAGTATAGTATAGTATAGTATAGTATAGTATAGTATAGTATAGTATAGTATTTTAACCACAATTTCTTCTCTTCTGTGATTGTTATATATTCCTACAATTTTTTTGTGATTTCTCTGATCATCTTAGAAATCAAAAGAGATCATCTTTTTCCTTTTGTAATGTATTCATATATTCTTAATTGAGATAGATTTCATAATTTTTTGCTGGACATTAAAATATGCATTGATTCATAGTATATTTTTCTATTGCTCCATCTTTGGCTATCATGAATGCTACTTGAATATTTTTCTTCTGGAAATATTGGCAATATTTTTATGCTTTTATACATAATGTTATCTATCTCTTCTCAGAAGTTGTCAGATTCACTTTGACATAAATTAAGCATACTAAATCTGTTGCTTGCATTGATCTTATATTCTGACGATATGCTCTCCAAATTAGATTTTATTGGCATACTTACACTCTTAACTACATATTTTACACCTATAATTCATACAAATATCTACATTGTAAGATGATACTGTTTGTTAAACAATATGGAGTCAATTATATAAGCATGTTTGTGCATGACACCAAATGACCTAGTTTACCACAAAATCAAACATGCTGTGCAAAGATCTTTTTTTAAAAAAAAATCATAACTATTAAATGAGCACAAGATGTATTAAAATTAACTGTGATTTATCAGGTACTCCTATTTCATTCAATGTCAGACTTTTATTAACACAGCAATACACACCCAATCATATGTATATATAATTGCCAAATTTAAAGAAGTATTTGTGAATTTGTAGCCATTCTTACCAGCTAACGTCAGAAGCAAGTTTCTAAAGAGATTCTTAGCTTGTTCCAGCAGGACTTTTCTAATATGCATAATCCAACTCCTGTGAAGATGAAACTGATTCAGCCGAACATCTAATTTATGTGTTTGGCAATAGAAGCTCATTTACCTCCTCCTGTGGTGTTTTCCCGACAAACCTGGCATGCAACAGGTACTCCAACCTAAAAACAATTTTAGGCAGTATAAAATGGGGGGGGGAGGGGAGAGGCAGAGAAGCTACTATCATCAGTAAGGAACAAAGCAAGAAATTGAAGTAAACAAATTTCAAGTTTCCCATAGAGACATAAAATCTGGGCAGAGATCAAAAGAAAACAGGGGTAATTAACTTTCTGAAAAGTAAATTAGTATAGTATGATCTGGACACTAAAAACAACCATTTTTGCTGGTGTTTGAGTAGAAGCATTTGTTTTTACAAGAATCGTAATGCTGGACCTAAATTGTACTATACTTAGCATTTTTCTCATACATATACTGTATGTGCTCTATATGAATTTTTATAATATCTCCTGAAAGTATGGTTAAGGTGACCAGATTTTCAGATTGGTAAAGAGGGACACCTTTGACCGGGGGGGCGGGGGGGGGGGGCTTGATTAAAATTTTTATACAGAGCAACAAAAATTTTGATACAACGCAAAAATAGTATTGTAATATTTTTTTTATTTCAACATAACTACAATTTACAAATATAAATTGTAACTGTGGCCAAACATCAAGATTTTCTTGCCACCTTTCTTGCCACAGTTCTTAAGTAAATAACTGCAGCTGATAAGTTAGTAACATAAGTGAATCTGGTTTCCCCATTTGACTTTGTCAAAAGGTCACAAAAGGCGATTACATGACCCCAGGACACTGAAACCATCATAAATACGAATCTGTTGCCAAACATCAAAATTTTGATCGCGTGACCATGAGGATGCTGCAATGGTCACTAAGAGTGAAAATGGTCACTAAGTGTGAAAAATGGTAATCAGTCACTATTTTCAATGCCATTGTAACTTTGGTCACTAAACGCATTAAACCACCTTTCTTGCCACAGTTCTTAAGTGAATAACTGCAGCTGGTATTTTGTATTTTGGATATAATCTTTTTTTAAATAGTCTAAGACAATTTAAAAAAAGAATCCACACATAATAAATTGAAGTAAAACATTTCAAACTGTTCCACACAGAATAAATTGATGTAAAACTGTTTTTAAAAATTCTATGCACAATACATTTCAAAATATTGTGCATAGAATTTTTTAAATGATTTATTTTAATTTATTTTTGATAGAATCTTTTTTTAAATAGTCTAAGACAATTTAAAAAAAGAATCCACACAGAATAAAACTATTTTAAAAAATCCTATGGACAGTAAATAAAATATTATTTTAAAATACATTAAAAAAAGAAAAGAAAAAAAACCTGGCTCACTTACCAGCAGGCAGGCACTCTAAGTCAATCCAGAATGATGTAGAGCAAATTAAAATGGTGAAATTAGTCCCAGGGAAATATTTTTCAAAGAAACCTTGCCACCATTTTTCCCACACGAGCCGACCTCCAACTTCCGTGCCCCTCCCCTCCGGGAAATCCAGGAAGGAACAGTCGCTACTACTCTAGCCAAAGTATTTCCTGGAGCTCTATGGTACTGGGTCATCTTTTCTTATAAAAGTAAGTAAAAGGGGCGGGGGGGTTTCCGTTTTCTTTCTTTAATGTTTTAATATCTTCAATGAAAGTACTAAGACAGAGAGAGAGGTTAGACAGAGTGTCTTTTGTCTTGCCCTGGTTAGGATTTCTTAAGCAAATCCACTGCGCTTTCAACATGAAGCCAGAAAATCGGGACTTTTTAAAAATGCAGTGGGACACAGGACAAATTGTTAGAAATTGTGACTGTCCCACCAAAATCGGGACGTCTGGTCACCTTAAGTACATTCATCTATAACCATCATACTAAGGTAAGGAGAAATTAACAAGTGGAAAAATTAGACAATTATATTATTTTAAAAAAGGAAACAACTACATCCAATTTACACCAATAACATTCTCTCTATTAGTCCATTACTTTATAGTTTTGCAAGCCATTATTTATTTTACAATGTCCATTCACCGCATCATGTATTGCCTTTTCTTCTTTAAACCTCTCATTTTTCCTTCTTTTGAAGAATTTATCAACTCACTTCAACCACAACTTTCTTGTTGATCTTTCTCTTTCTTTTTGTTCTTGCTTTATAGTTTTGCACCCTTAATTAGCATTAATATTGTTGGGTGCAAAACACTTAAGATACTAACAAACTACTTGGTGAGATTAAGTAAAAGAAATGAAAAAACTCTAAGAAATCTTTAAAGAGCTTTCACCCTGTTGCCATCTTGAATCACCCCCAATTCTTTTTCTTCCATTTCTCCACCTATTTCTCACTCTTATGTCATGTATTCATTGTTTAATCCCTTCATTCCAAATTCCCAAATCATCTTGACATACTGATAATTATTACCTGCTATATTGCATTTGAGGACTTTTGGAAAATAACCCAATGCCAAAAGCAAGAACCATTTTTTCTTTTTAAATCTAGGTGTATTTTTTCCAATTTATTCCTCTTCCCAGGTGTATCTTATGAGCTGTGGTGGCCCAGTGGTTAGAATGCTCTACTACAGGCTACTTCTGCTGATCACTTGCTGCCAGCAGTTTGGCAGTTCAATTCTCACCGGCTCAAGTTTGACTGAGCCTTCCATCCTTCTGAGGTGGGTAAAATGAGGACCTGGATTGTTGGGGGCAATATGCTAACTCTGTAAACCACTTACAGAGGGCTGTAATGCACCATGAAGCAGTATATAGGTGTAAGTGCTATTACTATTGCTATTATGTTTTCTTCAAAAAGCTCATCGCTTAGCTTTCAAATTAAAAATCTTACTATATATTAGACTTATTAGGTTATTTTATTTCATATTTTTTTTAATGTCAGGTTTCTGGAAACAGACTGGACTCAAAACATTTAATCATAAAAGCAACATTCTCTAAATTCCAGTTTGTAAAATGTATTTAAATAATGATTAAAATACCAATGCAATAATTCTGGTGAGCAGTCTGCCTTGAAATGAAAGACCTATAGATTATAGGTAGGCAAAAGAGTGAGGAGGTTTTGCTCCTTTCTTGCATGCTTTCTATGTAAAGGGGGGGGATTTGACTCTTGTGAAAGGGAGCAACTTCACATGCTGCTTGTTTTAATAACAGCTATTCAAATTCGTATGAATTTGAGAACTGGCTTTTAAAAAATGCCATGCCGCCCTTAGCTGTACTACTTTCTAGATGACTCATAAAAACCATTAAAACAGTAAGATCAAGCATCACATTTGCAGCACTACAGATCAAACAATAACACTGCCTGGCAGATAAAAGTAAATCCAACTGATTTTCTTAAGAAGTGAAAAAAAAATAAAAACAATCCTGTTTAGTGTGAAAAAGCCCCAGACAATCGCACCAGGTGAGCCTCCCTGTAGACAAGCATTCTGAATTCATGCTGTGCTGGAAACAGCTTTGCTAGAGGCAGCCAGAAGGTGCGTCAGAAGTTGATCTTTGCAGGTAAGCCAAGTTCACATGGGAGAAGGCAGTCCTTCAAGTACTCTCTCCAAAGCTGTTTAAGAATTTAAAGCACTTTAATTTGATTCATGAACAGGCTGCGAAGCTATTTTAAACCAAAATTTTTCAGACCATGTCAGTAATCTAGCTGCTGCATTTTGTATTGACTAAGTGCATACCTGACTACTGCACTGACTGCATTTTTATTAGTTGTCAAAGACATTGCGCAATACCTGGCTTCCCACATTGCACTAAGCTGTAATGTGATTTATGTGTTTTTTGCTTGGTGTATTCTGTAAATGTGTCTGCTCTGTTTATAAACTACAATTTATGGCTTAGAAAGTTCTATAAGCCCAGCCAATTGTGGTTTATTTGTTAAGTTGTAGTTAAGTAAGCAGGTCATAGCACAATACATAAAGTCAATTTTCATGTATGCTGTCAGATTTGCTGTAATACTGGGTGCTTGCACATATTTGAAAAGATTATGGAATATATATATAGAAAGGGGGTGTATATATATATATATATATATATATATATATATATATATATATATATATATATATATATATATATATATATATATATATATATATATATATATATATATATATATATATATATATATGTTGGAATTCATTCTGGATGTTTGCGTGCAGGACAGCTTCGGCTGTCTGAAACACACATACACAGGGATGCAAAAACATTGCCTAACGGTCATAACTCACTATGCAGCCTTTTGTAACAAGAACTGTGTGAGCCTACTCCCACACATGCCCTTCCTCCCCCCCTATGCTGTGCCATAGCTTTCTGTTCCCTCTCTCCCCCTCCCAATGCCATGCAGCTTGTAATCTTCTGTTCCCCTTTTGCCCCCCTTTGCCATGATGTGACTTTCTATTGGTTTATTTCTGGAATGCTGTGAACTTTTCATTAGCTTACTTGTGCCATGTGTGATTATGACGCTGTAACTAACTTTTTCTAATAAAAGAGCCCTTCGAGGATCCTTCGAGGCTTTTTGCTCATCCCAAGGAATTTCGTCTGGTGTTTTCCTTTTGATTAGGCAAGGACACATGAGCAGCCCACCAGTGTGGCGAACAACGCCGCAACTGGTGACCCCCGACGTGATCTTGCTGATCAAGCACGTTGTCTCATTTGGCACCCCCATTGCTTACCGGCGAAGGAACGCCCCTTGCATACCAGGACCGGCCGTCGCAGACGGAGCATCCTCCCAATCGTGAGTTATGGGGGCAGAATTCTCTAAGCCTCAGGTTGCGCACCTCCAAGAACTTAGAGAATTGGCCAAAACCTCAATATTAATCTTAAAAAACAATGGGAACTTTCTCCCCATCCCTTCGAAAAAAGACCTTACTGACCTTCTCAGGTATATTTATCAAAATTGTCCCACATATCCTGATAAGGGCTCAATTCGAATAGCCACTTGGGAAAAATTAGGGAAGTATTTCCACAACCCTCCAAGGGCACCAGGGAAAATACTTTCCACTTGGCGGATTGTCATGGAATGTTTAAAAGTTCATAAAAAAGCCATGATGGGGGAACCAGACACCCCCCCGCCACATTTGGAAACCTTTTTACTAAATTTGCACTTTGAATCCAAGGCTTTTTCTTCCCTTGTATGCATGCTCCTATCTCCCTCAGCCTTTGAAGCTCCTCAGTATTACATTCCTTTAAAGGACGCTTTTGCCTGCTTTCCAACCTGACCCCCACACAAAAGGACTGCTTCTTATCTTCCTTCTTATTTCAATCTTTTGGCAAGTGAATCTGCCTGGCTCTTCCTATTTTCTTCCGGTGATTCCGGCTACCTCTATTTCATTACCCTTTACGATGCCACTCTTGGCTTTTCCTCATCGTGATTTCATGTCTCAAGGAGTTATTGTTACTCCCTTTCTTACTGACTCTTCTGATTTCTTTTCTGTTGCTTTGATGACATTTTCCTGCCTGAAGCACCTGAATCTTTTTCACAGATGTTTCACAGAGCAATTGATCTGTTTAGTAACTGATTATTTTACCCCCTTTTTAAACTCTGCCTGCAAGCTTTCTACCCTCCCCAAGCCCCTCCCTTACCCTTAATCCCCCAACAATGTCTTTTCTGTGGGGGAGAGAATTTTGTTTTCATGTTTTTCAGATGTTAAAAAGCTGTTAATAGTTGTCTTTTAAAAGAAAAGTAGAGCTCGAGCCCCACCCAGATGCAAATGATGTGTTAATAAAATATCTATATATCTTGCTCTTTAAAACTATGCCAGCGTTCAGCTGGGAGAGCTAAGAGTTTGGACCTAACCCTGGCCAATGCAAACAATGTGGACAAACATCTCTATACATTGTCTCTATAAATCTTGACCTTTAAAACTATGCCAGCGCTGCTGGGAGATCAAGATAGAAACGGAACATCCCAGGGAAAGATAGATATTAACAATTTAGTGCTTAAGGAGATAGAATGGGCATAACTTCGAGCAAAAGTAAGAAATTTAGTAGGTAATGAGGTAAATGATTGCTTTGCATGAAGAATGAATGAAATGGGATTTTTATACACAAGCAGTCTGATTGCAGTGCAAATGTATGTTGAATAGTGAAAATTGGTATGGATGTACTTTGATTTCTTTCATATAAAGAAATAGTAAGTTGCAAAGTTGTTTAAAGGTATGTGTGTGTATGCTTGTGTGCTATCATTTCCAAATTTGTTGAGAGAATGCAGAGTGGAAAAAAGGAGAGATTGTAGAAAGTTAACACCCAGCCCTCTCCCAAAAAATGTAATATCCTAGGAAATGTTGAAAAAGCAGAATATTTCTCTGGCTGTGACAAGAAAGAAACAGGGGAAAGAGAAAGTGGTTAAAGAGTGGAAAAGAGGAAGAAAGAAAAAGAGTGAAAGAGACAGAAAGAGACAAAGAAGAGAGAGAAGGGAGAAGGAGAAAGTGACAGAAGAAGAGAGAGAAGGGAGAAGGAGAAAGTGGCAGAAGAATGGAAAAGAGGGAAAGAGAAAGTGAACAGAAACAAAGAGATAGAGGATGAGAGAAACAGAGAGAGAAGAGAGGAAGAGGAAAGAGATATCCCACAGCCCTTACAATACCCCAGTGTTTGTTATCAGAACAAAAAACGCAGGAACAGTTACAAAAAGGACACATTGAGCCCTCCCTGAGTCCTTACAACACTCCTGTGTTTGTCATAAAAAAGAAATCTGGTAAATGGCGTTTTTTGCATGATTTAAGGGCTGTTAATAAAATTCTCCAGCCCATGGGAGCGCTGCAGTGCGGCCTTCCCAATCCAAATTTGATTCCCCAAGATTGCGATCTCATGATCATTGATTTAAAAGATGCCTTTTTTTCTATACCACTCCATGAAAATGATCGCAAACTGTTTCTTGCCATGCACCCCCCCCGACCCTAGATTGGCTCTTTTGAAAACTGTTCCCCTGCAATGGCACACTCCATATTCCCCTCTCCCACTTCCTCAGGCCATGACTATTTTTGCTGACGGAAGCAAAACCTATGGTGCTTGTGCCTGGCAGGAGAATGGTCGGTGGTGTACAAAAATTACCCCCCCGCAGACTTCCGCTCAGCATGCGGAGCTTGCTGCCTCTATTTTGGCTTTTTCCACTTTTCCAAATAAACCCTTTAACTTGATTTTGGATAGCCTCTATGTAATCAATCTATGAGGCCTATCTTTCTCCCTCATTGGAACCACAATTACTCTCACTCTTTTTATCTTTGCAAAAGTTAATTTCTGCTCGCACCCATTTTTTCCATGTTTCCCACATTCGAAGCCATCAGCCCTTCCCTGGGCCTCTCCAGGAGGGCAATGATGCTGCTGATGCTGCAGCATCAGCCCCCCCACCCCATGTCAATGTTTGTTCTGCTATCACACCATGGGAAAGCCATTCTTACTTTCATCAGAACAAAAAAGCGCTCATAAAACAATTTGGCCTTACGTCAGCGGGGGCATCTGCAATCATTCAACAATGCCCAAATTGTAGTCGGCAAGCTCATTCCCTCCCTATGGGAGTTAATCCCAGAGGGACAGAATGTTGCCAAATTTGGCAAATGGATGTGACTCAATATGCATCCTTTGCTCCTTGGAAGTATCTACATGTAATCATAGATACATTCTCTGGCTTCTTGTTTGCTACCCCACAAAGGGGAGAAGCCACAAAACATGTTATCAACCACTGCATTCGAACCTTCGCATCGCTGGGACGCCCAAAAGAGATAAAAACAGACAATGGGCCCGCTTATACCAGTGCAGCATTTGCTGCTTTTTGCAACCAATGGGACATTGTGCACAAATTCGGCATTCCATATAACAGCCAAGGACAGGCAATGGTTGAGCGCGCTAATCAGACTCTTAAGCATGCCCTTGATCGCTACATTGAAACACAGGGGAAAGCGCCCCCTAGCCTCCCAGCTTTGCAAAACATTCTTAATCTTTGTCTCTATACATTAAACTTTTTAAATCTCACCGGTCAGCCGCCTTCCTCAGCAGCAACTCGTCATTTCGCAGCTCCACCTTCTGCTGACACTCTTCGACCACCTGTCTACTATCGCTGCTTGCCTGACCTGACGTGGTGAGGACCTGCTGACCTGATTACCTGGGGAAGGGGCTATGCTGCCATCCAACTGAAAGACAAGGTTCTTTGGATCCCAGGACGGCACGTAAGACCATATTTGCCCAAGCCACCTACACAACCACCTACACAAACACAGAAGCCGCCTGACCATGACCAACCAGCAGGAACCACAGCTTGAGGCTGTCTCTGTCTCTGACCTGGAGAACAGGGCAGAGCACCCTCCACCTTCCACTCCCCCGGAGGAAGTTTCCAAGCCTTTGGACTGCAGACTATTTTCACATCACATGATTATCTTTGCTTTATTGATGGTCATTTTGTTTTTGCTTATCTGGGTTGGGGAATGTCAGGCAGTTCCTGCTGGGGCAAAGGATGCCTCCACCCCACATCATCGGCCCAAACGCACAATGGATTGGCATGTAAATGAGTTTCATCTTCTTATACATAACCTTACCCGTATTAACAATCTGTCTGATTGCTGGGTTTGTACGCACGGCCCTGCCTCTAACATGCAGGGCTGGCCCATTCTAGCCTCTAGAACTTTAAACCTCACAGGCTGGAATGTTACTGTACTATATTCCACAAAAAGTAATCGTGCACACACTATCTACGATTCTGCCCAGTATATTTTGACACATCGGGTTTTACCCCCTCTTGCCCCCATCTGCATTACATGGTGGAATGTCTCGCATGAAGGTTATGAAGCAGTAACTATTGGTGGTATCACCAAGCAAATCCCTTTGCCCCGCTTTTCTGTTGGGGATTATCCCCACTGCAATGCTACTTTCAAAATTACAGAAACTGGCTACGATTGTTCACACTTATCATTACCTGAGCATTTTAAGTGTAGAAAAGAAGATAGTATAGTCATAGATTTATTCTCTAACAGGAGAGGGATGGTTGCCTTTAACAGAATACAGGAACAAATCTGGGGCCATCATGGGTATTATTTGTATGGGTTACCACCTGGCCTGTACTGGCTTTGTGGTCATTGGGCTGGGAAGGTGTTGCCCCCATGCCCCCTGTATGGAATGGTACTTGCACTATTGGAACTCTGGCACCTGCTGGAATCTCAGCACATCCCATGTCTCAACCCGATAGTGCCTGGGAGAAACAATTTGGGTGGGCCAGACAAAAGAAAGCAATCAATCCAGCTTTAGGTTATGATCCTGACAATACCTATCTGACAGAGGGTGAAAGATTTATTGCTATAGCCCTACCACTCTTGGGTGTCGCATGGAACATTAAACAACTGCGTATCTTATCTGCTCAAATGGAAACCCTAGCTAACACCACGATATTTGGGCTACAAGCCCTGCAGGCAGAAGTTGACTCTTTAGCTGGAATTTTAACTCAACATAGATTAGCTCTGGATTACTTGTTAAGCAAGGAAGGAGGCCTATGTGTTTGGTTGAATGCTACCTGTTGTCATTATTTGAACCAGTCCGGAGAAATTGAAACCAGTGTGGAAAAATTACATGATATCGTTCAAACAGTTAGACAGACATATAAGGCCTCGGACTCCTTGTGGGATTGGCTGACCTCTTGGCTACCTAATTTTAGCTGGTTGGGAAATACTGTCAAGACCATTATAACCCTTGTTGCTTTGCTGATACTGTTGTGCTGCTGTATTCAATGTGTACCCTCTTTATTTGCAATGTGCAAGAATATACTCTCTAGCTTGGCTCCACAGAAGAAAATTCACATTGTCAACCACATGGAGTTACATAAACAGTCAACCCCTTTCATGGGGAAAGATCCCTTCCGCATGCCCAGCGATGAAGAGGGAGACGCTGCTTTTTAAAACAAAAACAGAGGAGATGTTGGAATTCATTCTGGATGTTTGCGTGCAGGACAGCTTCGGCTGTCTGAAACACACATACACAGGGATGCAAAAACATTGCCTAACGGTCATAACTCACTATGCAGCCTTTTGTAACAAGAACTGTGTGAGCCTACTCCCACACATGCCCTTCCTCCCCCCCTATGCTGTGCCATAGCTTTCTGTTCCCTCTCTCCCCCTCCCAATGCCATGCAGCTTGTAATCTTCTGTTCCCCTTTTGCCCCCCTTTGCCATGATGTGACTTTCTATTGGTTTATTTCTGGAATGCTGTGAACTTTTCATTAGCTTACTTGTGCCATGTGTGATTATGACGCTGTAACTAACTTTTTCTAATAAAAGAGCCCTTCGAGGATCCTTCGAGGCTTTTTGCTCATCCCAAGGAATTTCGTCTGGTGTTTTCCTTTTGATTAGGCAAGGACACATGAGCAGCCCACCAGTGTGGCGAACAACGCCGCATATATATATATATATATATATATATATATATATATATATATATATATATATATATATATATATATATATATATACCCCCTTTCTTCTTTTCTTTCTATAATCTTATTCCTTCTCTTTCACAACAAACCAAAGCTTGCAATTTTATTTAAATTTGAAAACCATAAAGACAGAATTCTGAAACAGAGAATCACAAAAATACTGCAAAAGAAGGATATGTAGGATGATACAAAGAAAAAAGCTTGAGACTGCTTAGTATAAATAATCCTAAATCTTGCATAAATTTGACTGTTTATCTGCCCTAGCAAAATAAAATCCCCCCCCCCTGCAAAAAAAGAACTTTGCAAAAACAGAATTGAAAGAACAATGGGTGTTTTTAATCAAAAACATCTTGGAATTTATGTTTTCAAAAATATAGAGGTTACCTTCCAATAAGTCTATATAGATTCACGGACAACTATAAGGTTGGTTTGTGATGATATAGGATTTGCACATTGTTACGTTGGCTTCAACTTCAATATCCATGTGCAAGAAGGAAGAGAGAAAATATCTCATTTGAAGCCCCATGGGCATATTTCCCATGCAGTAGCTGATGTACAATAACACTGATTAACCCTTTATTATGCCAACATTATTTGTTCACTTCAGTAATGATTTTGTTCAAAGCCTAGCCTGTGGGCTTTATTAAGGCTGAAGCTAATGAAAACTGATGTTGCTAAATTGGACCTACATAAACCAGAATTTGTTCATCAGTTTAATATATTACTGTACTTAGATTATTTGGAGGAGGGGATGAAAAGCGAACCAAACATCTATTCAAATTCCATGTATCCTGTAATTTGTGTCAGTCTTACATTTATTTATTTCATCAGTTTGTTAGCCTTAGTTGCCAAAGCAAGAAAAGAAGTATTGAAAACACAAATACAATCATATAAGAAACAGAGCAGCCCATGATACAGTTTCTGAGCAGCCTACAAATCACTCTACCGCAGAGCCTGTCAAAAGAGTCAGATCTTCATGGCCTTATATTGAAAATTTTAGTGTGAATTAACCTTGTTGCATCAACTATTGCTCTTGACCTGAAAGACCATGAACCCCGGGAAAATGGGAAAATGAACCCCGAAATCTGGCAGTCTAGCTAGAGAAAATGATATTTTTCACGAAGGTTCTTAAGATTCTGGAGGACTTAATCAGAGGTGGGTTGCTTCTGGGTCGGCCTGGATCGGGCAAACCGGTAGTAGAGGTGGAGGGAGGCTCCACCCACCCACCTGGATGCTTCTGCGCATGCACAGAAGCATTGCTCAAATGAGTGCGCCCAAACTGGTAGTAAAAAAAATTGGCAACCCATCACTGGTCTTAATGTCTATAAAAGGCCAGTTCTGAATCAAATCAGAAAGAGAAATATATAAATCCCTATCCAGGAAGGCCTACCAAGATATCTCCCAGTTGTAGCTGCTTTGACACTTTTAGGTGGCAACCATGTAGACTTAGAAACAAGCCTCAGACCAAGCAATGAGGCTGTTTTGAACAGACAAAGGTAGAATTGCCCTAATTTGAATTTATTTCTGCCACAACAGGTCAGTACAATCATATATTTCCCCCCTGCTTCTGTGGTATTCTTGGTCTCACTCCTCAATGAATGCCCTGAGTGCACTCAAAGAAGCAACCAGGAATTCTGAGGTAGAAAATGCACATTTTTATTAGTTAAGTACAATCAAGAATTGCTTACCTCATATTGCAATCATGATTCCCTCCACTACATGGACAACAAATTAAGGCTGAGATATGTGTAAATAGTAATGATTATTTAACTAACAAATTGCTGATTAATTAGTTAAATGTGTGTGCTGTGCTTTGAAACTGTGAAGTGCTATGGAGGTGCTAAATATTTATACTGTATATAAGGGAATGTGTGATTAAACTGTGAAAGCTGAAACGGAAGGAGGAAGAGACCTGTGGCAGAACAAATGGATAAGATCTTCTCATCGGATAGCCAGTTCTTTCAATTGCTCACTTGCAATTGTATTTATATTGCATGGTTATGGTATCACCTGGGTGACCAACTTTAAGAAAACCAGTTGTTCTTAGTTGGTATAACAGGTGTAAATAAGGAGATGCAGTCCCTAGTCAGTAACTGTCATTTTTCTGGACAAGATTGAACTGGATGGACTCAGATTTTATATGGGAATTGTTTAAGTGACTTTTCCAGAGGCTCTCTAAATTACAGAGATTGCACTCTGGTTGGAATCTGTGGGTTAAATCTTCAGCTGCTGCAGGGCATTAAACTATCTTTTAGTCTCTAGGGTGTTAGTGGAATGGTTTGGGCTCAGTGTAACATACAACCCAAGGGCTGTTCTATATTTTACCTTTCTGCACTAGCTCTTCTATGTGGTGTTCCACATCCAGAATGACTATGTAGTTCATGGTAGACCAATATGTTTTCTCCCCACACAAGTTCTATATATACAGGTGAAACTCAAAAAATTAGAATATCGTGCAAAAGTTCATTTATTTCAGTAATGCAACTTAAAAGGTGAAACTAATATATGAGATAAACTCATTACATGCAAAGCAAGGTAGTTCAAGCTGTGATTTGTCATAATTGTGATTGATTATGGCTTACTGCTCATAAAAACCCCAAATATACAATCTCAGAAAATTAGAATATTACATGCAATCAATAAAACAAGGATTGTACATAGAACAATATCAGACCTCTGAAAAGTATAAGCATGCATATGTACTTAGTACTTGGTTTGGGCCCCTTTTGCAGCAATTACTGCCTCAATGTGCCATGGCATGGAAGCCATCAGCCTGTGGCACTGCTGAGGTGTTATGGAAGACCAGGATGCTCCAATAGCAGCCTTCAGCTCTTTTGCATTGTTCAATCTCATGTCTGTCATCATTCTCTTGGCAATGCCCCATAGATTCTCTATGGGGTTCAGGTCAGGCGAGTTTGCTGGCCAATCAAGCACAGTAATTCCACGGTCATTGAATCAGGTTTTGGTACTTTTGGCAGTGTGGGCAGGTGCCAAGTCCTGCTGGAAAATGAAGCTCGTCTGCGGAAGGAAGCATGAAGTGCTCAAAAATCTCCTGGTAGATGGCTGCGTTGCCCCTGGACTTAATGAAGCAAAGTGGACCAACACCAGCAGATGACATGGCTCCCCAAATCAACACAGACTGTGGAAACTTCACACTGAACTTCAAGCATCTTGCAGTGTGTGCCTCTCCATTCTTCCTCCATATTCTGGGTCCTTGGTTTCCAAATGAGATGCAAAAGTTGCTCTCGCCATAAAAGAGGACTTTGGACCACTTTGGACCAGGTCTGTTTTTCTTTAGCCCAGGTAAGACACTTCTGATATTGTTTGTTGTTCAGGAGCAGCTTGACAAGAGGAATACGACATTTGAAGCCCATGTCCAGGATCCATCTGTGTATGGTGGCTCTTGATGCACTGACTCCAGCCTCAGTCCACTCCTTGTGAAAGTCCCCAACACTTTTGAATGACCTTTTCCTGACAATCCTCTCCAGGCTGAGGTCATCCCTGCTGCTTGTGCACCTTTTTCTTCCACACTTTTCCCTTCCACATAACTTTCTATTAATTTACTTTGATACAGCACTTTGGGAACATCCAACTTCTTTTGCAATTACCTTTTGAGGCTTTCCCTCATGGAGGGTGTCAATGATGGTTTTCTGAACAACTGTCAGGTCAGCAGTCTTTCCCATGATTATGATTTCTACTGAACCAGACTGAGAGACCATTTAAAGGCTCAGGAACCATTTGCAGATGTTATGGCTTAATTAGCTGATTCGAGTGGGACACTTTGAACCTAGAATGTTGCACCTTTTCACAATATTCTAATTTTCTGAGATTGTGGATTTGGGGTTTTCATGAGCTGTAAGCCATAATCATCACAATTATGACAAATCACGGCTTGAACTATCTTGCTTTGCATGTAATGAATCTATCTCATATATTAGTTTCACCTTTTAAGTTGCATTACTGAAATAAATGAACTTTTGCACGATATTCTAATTTTTAGAGTTTCACCTGTAAAATAACTGGGTATTGAATTTTCAGTTATATTGGAGATTTCACCAGGGCAAGTTTGTGATTTGTGTTCCAAAATAATAAATCACAGAATTTCAGGAAAGGAGATATAATAAACCATACTATATGTCAGGCCTTTGGTATAGTGAAAGTAAACACTTACCCTGTCTTGTCCCTGATTTATCCCAATATCCCATAAAATAGGAATAGGGAGAATATGATAGTGGAAGAGACATAGCAGGTATATTAGTGGTAAAATAAGGGTTTTACTTTAAGATAGTCAAGTCCAAAACAAAAACATGATTGATCAGAACAAAAATGACATTTAAAGTTACATAAATACAATTAAATTTTACATTCATGAAATACAATTAATATTCTTTCCCATATGTCTAATAATTTATTCTATTTATTGTATTAAATATAATAAGGTAGCTTATTAAAGTGTTCTGCATCTTGCATCTAAGGTCTAATCCATGGTAAGAGGTTGAACTGCTTGATGGTCCCAATTCCCAAATCACCTGTCTATTTTATTAAATCCACTTTGTTTATTCTATATTGTGCCTATCTCCATGTAAACCCATGTTAAACTACAGACGTTAGAACAATAACTCACGGCAGAATTACAGCTCAGATTATATAATTGTGCATAAAAAGCTCTTATGAGTGCATGTCCAGAAACATTCCACTACTTATTTCAAGATTCTTTAATTTAGTTAATAAACAATTTGGAACTTTTTTTAATTAAAAGTTTTTTTATTTTTAGTTTTCCCTCTTTCACCCATGATTCATATTAATTCCAGTATTTTAAATCAAATCTATTTGTACATATTACCATTATCCTACCCCCATTCTCGTTTGACTATAATTGTTTAAACGTCCTTCATCATAAAACATACCAAAACTCAAGATATAACCACATACTGGCATCTCATTTGCTATTTCTAGTATCCCAATAGCACTATTCCTTATGGCCTATTCTAGCTAAACATCAATAACATTTAGTAACAAAGGTTTCTAATCTTCCTTTCCAAATCACTGTTTACAATTTACATCCAATTTCCCCATGTTGTACCCATACCTATATATACATTGTTATCATTATCTCTCCTTTATTTGACTATATCAATTATCATAATTTAGTTCTTTTTTATTAATCTTTATATGTAACCAAACCATTTCTCATCTTCCTTTCATAGGTACCATTCAATATTCATATTCAATTACTACTTGTTATACCGATACATAAGTGTTGTGGCCCAGCAGGATCCGGTTGAGCTGCTGATGGACTCGGATAGCGAGGAACCATATGAGTCTGCCAGGGAAGATATGGAGAACCCTGGGCACGGTTCAGACTCAGAGCAGGGACCAGAGAGGCTGGTTGGCCACCAGGAGGCACCTGAGGCATGGAGCAGTGGGGAGGATTCAAAGTAGTTTGTTCCTGATGCCAGACAAAGAAAGGCGGAGAAACGGAAGCAGCAGCTGCGGAGGCAGACTCAGAGATGATAATTAAGCCCAGGTGGTTGTGGCTTGGCCCCTCCCAAGAGAGAAATGGGGAGAGGTCATTTGCAAGACACAACTGTTTGAAACAGTTTTGGACTACTCTGTCTGTCGTGTATCTGTGCCTGTTGGATTTTAGGTTGCTGCCAACTAGTCTTGCATGTGAGTCGTGTCTGGGCCTTTAGCCAAAGGAGTTGATAAAGCAGTGATTAAAGAGTGGCAAACAGCCAAGCCTGTGTCTGGGTGATTTGCGAGTCAGAACACATATGTATACATTATTATCATTTTCAATTTTCAAATAACAATTTTCAATTGTTATTTAACCATATCTATTGTCACTAAATTTCACTAAGTCCAACTAGTTTTAGGTTAAACACTTTCATCTATCAGCCTGTAATGAAATACTCTCATGTCTTCTGCCATTTGTGGCATCAGTCCTCTAATCGTTTCCTTAATTAAGTTTGTATGGACTCTTCTTTGCAACTCCTTGTTTATTCATTCTCTCATGTAATTTCGATGCCCTTCTTCTTTTTCCTTAATCAGCTTGTCTTTAATTGTCAGTGTTGTTATCGATAGTGTTACTAATAAAATTTCTCCCTTTAAATCCATAAGTTCTTTTATTTTTTCGTCTTCTGTGTCTAGCCATCTAGGGTAGGGTTCCCATCCATCTGGTTCCCCTTTCTATATTCCACTTTTTCCATTTCCAGACAGAAACCATTCACCATAGATGTCAGCAGATTTGATTTCTTTGTAGTTATTCTTCTCTTTATTGCTTGGGACTCTACCCTCTATTTTTCCCATTTGATAAGCATTTCCATTCTTTTCATCATATTTTTCTGTTAGGTGCTCTAATTTTTCAAACATTTTCTCAAATGTATTTGATAATTTCTGTATTGCAAATATTATCTCTAGCAAGCTGACAGATTCTCTCTGCTGTTGGAAATAAGCCATTGTTTCCAGCTGTAGAAACACTGCGGCTCTGACTTGGAAGATTTTTACAAGGTTATACCTAAGTTCACTATGAGATCTCTGGTTAAGAATATACTTCAATGGAACATTTATATAAACAAATGGTGCTTTACTTCTTATCACTTTCTATAAACAAACTGTGAGACTTTAAAGTTCCAGACCAGAATAATCAGTAGTGAAAGTAAAAGTATTTTGTTTTCAGTACTCACATTTCCAGTCTTCGAGTGGCAGTTATCTCTCCCTTTGTTACAATTGTTGCAATTCTCTTTGTTCTTTTTGTATCTTTTAATATTCCAAGTTTTAAAAAATGTCAAATTCTTACATGAAATAGAGAAGAAAGAGTAAAAGACACATGTAGTGATGAATAAGGAGAAGTTTAGTCCATAGGTTGTGAAAGTAATAGTAAAAATTTTAGAAGAAAACTTGATCCATTCATTTCAAACTGTTTGCATAAATTCAATCCATGAAAATAACATTTAAAAATTAAGATAACACACTGACAAAAACCATCCAAAGCTTAATTCCACTGCTTTCTTTTATTCTTAGATTTAAATTAGCTTTAAGTATTTTTATAGGCAGGCTCTTTTAAAATGGGTAAAAATTCCTCACCAGCTATAAACACTTTCTCTTCCGTTTCCTTCCATTTTAGAGCCGTCCCTACTTCATCAGCCTAGGGGCTGAGCTTTTAACACCAGCTGAGAGACCTTCTCCTGCATCAATCAGGGATTTTGCGATGTCCCTGTGATCAGCAGAACATAGTCTTTCCTGTTCACCGTCTCTATGGGACGGTTTAGGTCCGATTGGACCACCCAGCAAAAAAAGTATTGGTGGCAATCTCGTAGCATTGAGATCGGGGACCATTTCATAGCAAC
Organism: Thamnophis sirtalis; assembly: GCF_051295495.1. Classification (NCBI taxonomy): domain Eukaryota; kingdom Metazoa; phylum Chordata; class Lepidosauria; order Squamata; family Natricidae; genus Thamnophis; species Thamnophis sirtalis. The sequence goes on from NW_028261390.1 coordinate 25,961,448, forward strand.
CTAGGCTCCTCCTCTTCAACAATTTGGAACTTTTTGAAGAAAAGAGTAACGAGGAGAATATCCTAGTATATTTTGGTATTTGAAGGGCTTAGAAGAATTTATATTCTTCATTCAAGGTAGTAAAACTAATACATTTAAATTAAATCCAGTCTTTTATCATTTTGGTATCTTCCTCAGAATCCCACTTACTTCATTGGAAAAAAGAATTACATGGATAATTACTTCAATTTAATAATGTTCTGCTACCAAACTGTCCTAAATTCATTTAGAAGATACAAATCCAGTGCTGTTACCATGCTGTCTTCTTACCAGCATTAATTTGATGGTTTTCTGCAGGAATTTTTATGTTGGCCATTTGTGTGGCTGTACAAGAAAAACCAACATATGATTCTTCAAAGCACCTGAGGATAGGACAAGAAGCAATTGGTGGAAACTAATCAAGGAGAGAAGCAACTTAGAACTAAGGAGAAATTTCCTGACAGTTAGAACAATTAATCAGTGGAACAACTTGCCTCCAGAAGTTGTGGATGCTCCAACACTGGAAGTTTTTAAGAAGATGTTGGGTAACCATTTTTCTGAAGTGGTGTAGGGTTTCCTGTCCAAGCAGAGGGTTGGACTTGAAGACCTCCAAGGTCCCTTCCAACTCCTATTCTATTCTATTCTATTCTATTCTATTCTCAGGTATCCATATATACACAAAACACATATATTTCACTTTCCTCCAGTTAGAATGTAAGTTGGATGCTAGGCTTTGCCTAGCTCCATATTATATTTCCTACAAATAAGTTTTTAACAGGAAATATTCTTCATTAAATTGTGCTAAGGCTAGTTTTTTACTCTCATAAATGCTATATATACAGAATGTTTCAGCACAAACAGCTCCTTCAATAGCACTGCAGCCCCATTTGGAGTATTACAATGATTGTTCCTGAATGCATATTGATAAAGACTAACTCAAACTTGAAAGCGTTCTATACAGACTTATTTTACCCCATTCAGAATCTGACAGTCTTCAGACACCACTTCAGGCTTTCCCCAATATCTTTAGTTGAAGATGGGGGTGGGGGTGACTGAGATCATCAGTGTACTTACAACATTTCACCCAAAACAAGTGGATGACCTCTCCCAGAGGCTGCTGCACACAGATGTTAAATTGGATGTGAATTGCAGTTCCCTCCCTATGTTGCAATGAGTTTAATCTTCCACATCTGGTAAATACCTGAGGCAGTCTTCTTTAACTTTTATGTGTGATGTTTCAAATCCTTTATTTCCCATTCAGCAGGTTCCCAAGGTTTATGGCATTCAGATCCAATACAACTTGGCAGCCAGATGGGAAAACTGATGCAGAGCTTGTTGTAATCTTATTTATACTATCTGATGTGTTTTCAATTCTGAAAAAAAACATTAAGACATTCACTTCTTGATGTATGTATGGATATTATCTTGAAATTGTCATTCCATCTATGCAAGCAGGGGAGAACATTCAATAGTATGTTCTAAATATACTATTGTCTGAGTTGTAGTGGTGCAGTGGTTAGAATGCAGTACTGCAGGTTATTTCTGTTGACTGCCAGCAGCCTGCAGTTTGGCACTTTGAATCTCACCAGGCTCAAGGTTGACTCAGCTTTTCATTCTTCTCAGGTGGGTAAAATGAGGACCCAGGTTGTTGGGGGCAATATGTTGACTCTGTAAACTGCTTAGAGGGGGCTGGAAAGCACTGTGAAGCGGTATATGTCTAAGTGCTATTGCTAAATGTGATATTTTGGGATAATTCAATTGAACGCAGCCTAGGAACTAAGGGTACTATCTATTACAGTTTTTGAAATGACTGAAAGATACAAATTTATTACTTGTTGTCATTCAGAAGTAATGTTTAAAATCTTTTTATCAAGTTATTTTTCCATTAAGCTTTTCTATAATTATCATCATCATCATCAAACATTAACTTGGGGCAATTAAAGAAGATATCTACCAGTTCTCATTCCATGCCTTTAATGGTGGTTGGGATTATTTGACATAAAAGGTCTTGCAATATTCTGAGTTTCTATAAAACACTTTAGAGAGGTTTTATTCTCCCAATTTATTAACAGATTAAATATAATTAATAGAATAGGGAGAGTTGAAGATTAAGTTGTGCAAACTCCAGGAGATAGGGGAGGACAGGGGAGCCTGATGGGTGTGGTCCATGGGATTACATAGAGTTGGACATGATTTAACAACTGAACAACAAATTCTTGCCTTACTCGTTGAATAATAGAATAAGGATTTGAGTTTAGAAGCATGTGTAATGTTGGTTTTGATGTTTATTATTGAAAATATGGGCAATTAACATTATTTAGATGACATCATTTTAATGTGTGGAACATTTCTTTGGTCAAAAAAATCAAAGCGGCATTAAAAAGCTTTAATTTTTCCTTAACATTGCACAGATGCTTACCTCAAATTGTTGCTGTTGCTGCTTTTATTTATTTTTCAAATGAACTATGTATATAATTTAAGATCTTGCCTTCATTCTAAGCTATTAATGGAGGCACAGATGGCTCAGTAGGGAGAAGGGCTTAAGTCTAGCTGGCACATTAGTCACAAGTTTTATCAGAAGAGGATTGCTGTGGTGACACAGTGGTTAGAATGTACTATTGGAAACTACTTCTGCTGACTGCAGTTTGGCAGTTCAGTTCCAGGCTCAAGGTTGACTCAACCTTCCATCATTCTGAAGTGGGTAAAATGAGGACCCAGATTGTTGGGGGCAATATGCTGACTCTGTAAAATGCTTAGAGAGGGCTGTAAAGCACTGTGAAGTGGTATATAAGTCTCAGTGCTATTGCTATAGTTTATAGCTTTAGTTACAATACTTAGCCATACCAGATATCTGAATAGGCAATGGAGAACATGGATAATTGGAAAAGAGAAATAGGGAGAAAAAGAGGACACTAATGGTATAACTTTATTGACATATGTGTCAAAAATTACAGTGAAAAACTACTCCCACCCCCAATATATGGCTAATAGTAAAGGTAAAGGTAAAAGTTTCCCTTGCACATTTGTGCTAGTCATTTCCGACTCTAGGGGGTGGTGTTCATCTCCATTTCAAAGCTAAAGAGCCAGAGCTGTTTCCGTGGTCATGTGGCCGGCATGACTAAATGCAGAAGGCGCATGGAACACTGTTACTTTCCCACCAATTTCCCTATTTTTCTACTTGCATTTTTACATGCTTTCAAACTGCTTGGTTGGCAGAAGCTGGGACAAGTAACTGGAGCTCACTCCGTTACGTGGCGGTAGAGATTCAAACCGCCAAACTGCAGACCTTTCTGATCAACAAGCTCAATGTCTTAGCCACTGAGCTATCATGTCCCTTTTATAGGGCTAATATGTATATGTAATTATTTTTTCCAGCATCAAAAAAAACTGTTTTTCAATCACAGGAATGTGTTAGAGCCCATTAGGAGGCAAAGATCTTGTCAATTTCAGGCAGCAGGACAAGGGGAATGGAGGGTAATACTATAATAAACTAAGGTCACAAAGTGAAGCTTGTTAACTTTTGTTAGTACTTACTAGGAAAGAACTGTACTGCATTGCAGAGAAAAGGAAGAGAAAGCTTGTTATATACTCAAAAAGCAGACAACATTTGATTTTACGGCTATGGCTGCCAGATGGAGGATCTGTTCTCCTTTTGCCAGACACCTGGTAACTGTAGCCACACTGTAATCTCCATATTGAATTATTCAATATACATTGTATAACAGAATTCTGACATTGAAGAAGGAAATGCCTGTCAAATTCTTCTTCCTACTTCCCTATTAGCGTTAATGATTCCCTTCTTTTGATCTTAAAAACCTCAAAACCTGTTGTGGTTTGTCTAAAAGATTGAAATTATGGACCTGAAAATTTCTTTACCATATTCACAAGTGGGTAAAAAGTTAAATTGATTTAATTTATTTTGTTTGCAACGAAGATAATGTTTTTAAAGAGGAAACAAAAGAAGGACGAGATCAAGACTATTACGTTTCCTCATCTGTGAATACCACACAACCAACCTTCTTAGTATGATCACTCTTCTACATAAATATTGTTTTTCTCATTACTTTTTAAAGTATTTGATAAATCTGACCTCATGTTAATATCTCTGTGGGCAAAGAATATATTTTCATTCCGTTGTAATTTTGCTCTATTTTTTTTAAATCACTCTATACAAATCATTTCAGATTTTTAATCTGATGTCTTAGTATGCACATCCTCATCATCATTTTAGTCATTGTCTACCCAGTGCAGAATGAAGGCCTTTTCCTGCATGTTTCCAACCTATACGGATCCTGAGCTTTCTTTCGCCAATTGGGCCCGCAATACTTGCATATTATACATATATAATATGTATACACAAATAATAAATTATATATAATTTTACAAAGGAAGGAAGGAAGGAAGATAGAAGAAGTTTATGATTTCCCTCCCAGAAAATATAATTCCAGTTTCGAAATTATTTCTTACCACATATTTACAAAAGAAAGGTCGCTTTTTCTAGTCTACTTGTTTTCTAGACATTAAAACTACAAATTATAAGTGATTTTTTTCCATTTTATAAAAAATGTCAATAAGGGCTTTCCACCTAAAGGTTAATCAAAATGATTAATTTAATAATTTCTACAAATTCCATCATCTTCACCAACAATTCCTCCATTGGAGTAATGCCAAATGTTTCCATTTTTGAGCATAGAGTCTTTTGCAAGGGCTTATTATTTCTTAATTTTAGTTTAATTTAACCATCATTTTCTCAAGCCATCTTATATAGGCATCAAATTCATACAGAAGTATGTCAGTTTTGCTACGATACAGTTAATATTTTCTCTGATAGTGTTTACTAGGGATTCAGTTGAAAAGCAAATAATGGGGAATGGATCATCTCTACATAAGCTAAAGTCTATTCTTACAAGTGTTTTTATTATTTAATCCATGTATTATTTGTAAATATTTCTAAATATTATTTCTAAGCATTTACTTCTAAATTCATATCATCCACATTGATTTAATTAAGAAGTCATACAAAAAAGACTTATCAAATGATTTATATTAATGCCGTTAAGCCCCCTGGAACATCATGCCCCCAAAAGGTGAAATCCATAACCATCCTTTTGGCCTTCTGAAAAGCCTTGAAGACATGGCTGTGCCACCAGCCTAAGGCATCATTGGGGATGTGGTACTTTGAAGATGGCTAATGGAATATATAACACCTCACCTTTTCCCTGTGCGCACCTTGCTCCCTTCCTCTCTATCCTGGTTAGTTCTATTTCGACTGAATCTTAAATTTATGATTATTTATTGTTTTAACAATTCATAGTGTATTACTACTTCTGCCTGCAGTTCGCAGTTCAATTCTTATTGACTCAAGGTCGACCTTCCATCCTTCCGAGGTCGGTAAAATGAGGACACTCAGCCTTCCATCCTTCTGAGATTGGTAAAATGAGGACCCTGATTGTTGGGGGCAATATGCTGACTCTGTACAGCCCGCTTAGAGAGGGCTGTAAAGCAAGTGCTATATAAGTCTAAGTGCTAGTGCTATTTTAATTGTCTGTAAGCTGGCTAGAGTCACCTCTGGTGAGATGGACAGCATACACAGTAAATAAATAGTAAATAATAAATAATAAAGAACTAACAACTAACAAAGAACTAACAAAGAACTAGCAACTAACAACTAATACAGTTATTTTTAAATCAAAAATTGATAACAATTATTAATACTGCAATCTTATTAGTCGCTTGAATTCAATGCTATTTAGCCCTAGAAAATTATGTGTAGGAAGACTATGTGTAGCGGGATAGTTCTGCACGACAACTGAGAAAAATCCAATGATGTCTTTACATTAGAGATCCTCTTAAAAAGGATGAAACTCATAGGCATATTTTATCACTTCTACTATTCTTTCAGAACATTTTAATATAAAACCATTTTCATTGCAATTACAAATAGTATAAATTATAAACCAGTTTGAGACAACGTTAGGACAGCAACAAAACTATGAATCTAAGGAACTTATAGCTTCTCCCTCAAATCCACTGGTCAATTACTGTAGGCCTTTTTTTAACCTTTATTTGATTGTAAGACCATTACCATTTTTAGATATTGCTAAAATTACTGGTATTGATTTGTGTCAGACTGCTTAATCATCATAAGTCAAAGGTTGTTGTTTTTATTAGATTATTTCTTTGCTATTTTGGAAGTTAAGCTGCTGTGATGATTTGCAAAGGTGAGGTATTTTATTTGTCTGGTATTTTAGATGCGACCAATGAAAATTGCTAACAAAACATGGCATGTACTATACAGGAAGATAAACTTCAGATGCTTATCCGGATGTTGTGGAAATACTAAATAAAACCAAGAATAGGTAAAAGGCAATACTATTATAGGATTATAGCAACCCAACCCAAGATATAACAAAGCAAGGTTAATCAAACCTTTAGCTTCCTTTCACCTTGACAGACCTTTCATGCTTCCTTCTTAATAAGTAACAGAAAGATCTCCAAAGTGGATGACTGACATTTGTCTTGTCAAGTAATTAAGGGTTACGGTGATGACGAATATTTCATTGTTATAAGGAAGTAGTATTATTCTCATGTACTATAATTACTTGGAATGTTATAGAAAATAAGATGTATTATAGATATTTGTTTAAATGGTTCTCAAACAACATCTTACTAATGTCTATTGGTTTTGGTGCTTTTTTATGTGAATAGTGCAACATAATTTGATGGGTAATATACTTTTATTAGATTTTTGAGGAGCAATTGAGCTTGAACATTTTATGAACAGTGATATTACTTGGATTAAATGGAAACAAAAATAGCAGCAATCAAGTGCTCAATAAATAACAGGCCTTGGTTTTTCACTATTCATTAACTCTGTTCTACTTTCCAAGAGTGGGGTTGTAAGAAATGTGACAACTCTCATTAAATGGGTACATATTCTTCTCTTACTGTACATGTTTAGATGAACATTGAAGCTATCTTATACTTTTTATGTTTGAGACTTCTTTTCATAGGGAGTTCCAAAAATATACATGATATTTAAACCTGCACCGAGGCCAGTAGTGAAATATAGTATAATCTTATTTCTTATAACAGAGTTGGAAAGGACTTTAGTCTTCTAGTCCAACCTCTTGCTCAGGCAGAAAACCCAATACCATTTCAGACAAGTGGTTGCCCTTAAAAACTTCGTGTTGGAGCATCCACAACTTCTGGAGGCAAGTTGTTCTACTGATTAATTGTTCTAACTGTCGAGAAATTTCTCCTTAGTTCTAGGTTGCGTCTCTCCTTGATTAGTTTCCACTGCTTCTGGTCCTGCCTTCAGGTGCTTTGGAGAATAGGTTAACTCCCTCTTCTTTATGGCAACCCCTTACATATTGGAACACTGCTATCATGTAAATCTTTTGTAATTGAAGATGTTAATCCAGATGAATATCATTCACAATCTTAATTACTATAAATGAATGACTAGTTTAGTTTGCCAGTTCCAGTCATCTGGAAAACTGAATATGCATTTTGGAACTCATATGAATGTCTTGATGAAGGAAACAGTCATTTATTCAGTCATTCACTGAATAAATTCAGATTGAGTTAACATCCATTTCAAGAGACTAGAAAGGAATTGGATAATTGATTAATTAGAAATGTTCAACTGGCAATTTGGTTAGATACTTAATTCATTTCAGAAGCATTCCAATATCAAGGGTGTGTAATCTGAGGCCCCAAGCCACATGTGACTCATCACAATCTTAGATCTGGCTCCAAGAGTCAGAGATGAGTTTTTGCCGGTTCAGCCCAGATCGGGCGAACCAGTAATAGCGGTGGCAGGAGGCTCCGCCCACCCGCCCGGACACTTCTGTGCATGCGGGGGCATGAGCAAACCGGTAGTAAAATAAATGGAAACCCACCACTGCCAAGAGCTCTTCAAAAGTTATCATTCAAAGGTAATTGTTAATACGAGATCAGGGGATATTTATTAAATGAACAGTGATACTACCTGAATATATACAGTACTATCTGTTATGGACAGATATTTACATAAATAAGGAAGAATGTCTATTTGAAAAAACAAACAAGAACACCTCTAAATATCATTAAAGGCTCTCATTTCCTTTCCACTTAGGCACATTTCTGCTTATTGGGTAACATACATTTATTATTTTTAGAGAGTTGATATTAGTCTAAACCAGGTACTGCTACACTCCTCCTGTTAAAATGTTTGTTGTAAATGTAAACCTGTAATGGCCAACCCTGTTTTCTCATTTAATATTCCTCTCTACTCTACTCTTTTCTTTTATGTAATAGCATAGACGTTTTAACTAAAACTAGAATTGACTGTCCCAAATCTTAAAATTTTAATAGGAATTCCAGTATATTCCTTACACTTTCTCACAGATACCTCAAGCTTTCTGGATATTTTCTAGGTAATCCTCATGATGAATATTTGTATTTTGAATGTCATGTGTACAGGTCTTCATGATGCTATAAGAAAATAAATTACCTCTTATACATTTCATGAAATTTAAATGGAAAATCTCATACTCTTCCTATTGTGTACTTGAATCCTGTTCAACTACGCTTCTCCATTTTATATCCTTTATCTATTTTTTGATAATAATTCTCCTGTAGTATTGGAAATTACTTACTATTCTTAGAACGGACTATCACCTTTTATTCTTTTATTATGCAAAACTCTAGTGAAAATCCTGTTACAAATACGTATCTTTATTTAACCTCATTTTAACAATCTGGCAAATTAAGAGCTTTAATAATAGCAGCTGGTATGACAACATTTTAAGTCAGGTATTTAATAATTCTATAGATATCGCCAGCACACACAAGCAATAATTCTTACTTTAAGATGTTAGAGGTTTATTGTTTCTAATAATTTGGAACATTAGAAATGAATAGATATAAAAGATACAATAGCATTACAATAGAATTAATAAGGCATTGCAATGGGCCAATGAGAAATAGAAGTCCTACAAGGACTGCTATAAATCAAAGGGCTCTGAGCTGATCTTGAACCCTATCTTTTATACTGTTCCTCTAATCACATACATGCTTCACAACTTCAATGTTACTTTCCGTGAACACCTGTGTCAATTACTGTCAATTCCTCATTTCCAACAGTTTAATTCTTCCTGTTTTAAATGAATCCATACAAGTGCATATTTTGCAAAAATATACTTCACAGTTAGCAACGGTTCAGCAGGATTACAAATATTTCTGGTAAATTTTAAAATCATCCTAGCTGAAAACTTTGGTTCATATCTTTTTTTTTCAGAGGCCTTCTATCATCCATAGGACTTACTGAATCTAACATATCAATAGGCTATATTTCTTTATTCTCACAATTGATAGTTATAATTATATGTTCACATATCCGTAGTTCTTACGACTACACTACAATCAATGGCACCAATAGTCCCATTGTAAAATATTAACCAAAATATTTTGGCGTTAGAATATCTAGTTTGATAATTCTTTAGAAGGAACAGTTAGTGACATCAGGAAAGCCTGGCTTTTACCACCTATCTTTTTAAAATTCTTTAAGGTAGTTCAAGTAGAGAATTAAAGTTACAGCTCTAGAACACTGGACATTTTGACACATGCTCACACATTTCTTAATAGAAATAATGTAACTGAATCAATTGTGACTTAGCTCAAGAAAAGAAAAAAGAACACTTTATAAAATACAATAAGTCCCCAAACATTTGAAAACCATTTCCCCCAAAGTTTTCCCCTTATTATTGTTCACGAGATATAAAGCAATACAAAGATATTTTCTGAAAAGTACACCTGTAGTGTAATTCTCTACAAATGATTTCAAACTGTCTAATTATTCCACAAGAGTGAGGAATCTAAAGCCTCTAGAACCTAGATCCTATCAAATTACAACTGCCAGCAGTCTCAATAATGTAGCCTGAAGGGAGGGATGCTTGGAATTGTAGTTCAGCAATTTTGGAAGGGTCACAATTTCCCCACCCATCATACATAGAATATTGAACCATCTGGACAATATACTATGATCACTTAATACCATAGATTCAACATGTATTTTTAGAGCCCCACTTGAAAGTGCCAGGAACTTAACTTACAATTTTTCAGACTAAGCATAAAGCAAAACTGATTCCATGCAGAACTTTTCAAAGATAAGCTTTATGATTTGTTTTTATTTCATTCTCTGTATAACCTCCTGTTTTGTGCTGTTATATAACATTCAGTTTCAGAATTATTGCTGTTGTGTTACCATGCTCAATTTGAAAAGTAAGTTGAAGCTTTTCATTTTATAACATAAGGATGCTCTATTAAACCGTAATATGTATTTGTGAACAAATCCAATTGAAGTGAACATGATTGCTTGTGAATGAATAATATATATTCAGAAGCAATATATTCATATACATATATTCAATTACATATCGCTGTTTTACATTCATTGCACAACATGCTGCTAAATTCATGAACACAATAAAAAGGAAAAATAAATGGAACAATATATTCCTTTCTACTGTAATAATCAGCCTAATAATAAATTGGATAGGATGATACCTGGTGCCTATATAGATATTCCCACTGCGCTGGAGCACAAAACTTTTTTACCGTTAATAATAAAAATGCCAGAAACTCTAATAAACCTTTCAAAGCTCTGCAAATGCATGTGATTTAAGATCTAAAATGGCCTTTATTCCTTCCTGAAGTGTCACAGAGGGATTGCCTCCAATTCCTTTATTGCTATTATAGAAGTTCAAATTCATCCTGAGCAGAAAGAGAGAATTTGAGGAAACAAACAAATATCAGCTTAAACCTGGATGGAACAGTGAAACATAAGCAAGTATTTGCTACATCTAGCTGCCAGCTCACCCAGGAACACCATTCATTATGGAAAAGTATAATTTGGCATGTACTGGTTAGGCAGCATCTGTAATGTAAAATGCTTCACCTTTCCAATCTTGTTTTCCATAAATCTTATTTCCATTGCATAGCTCATTGCTTTCATCAATATTAAATCTTTTATTATTGTTTCCATGTCATAATTATTTTGCCCCAAAGAAAACAGGGGCAATTTCTATACAATATTGTCATCTTTCCTAAAGTAACTGACAGTGCTAATCTCCATTTCTGTAGGGATATGAAATACTGATGAGGGCTTATGTACTCCACTGACCTCTACTGGATAAAAATTCAGCTGCTGACTCAACATGCCCATGACTCATCATCTTTTCAAAGAAGCCTCCTACAAGCATGACAAGAACATTTCAGTGAAGTTGTACGAGCTCTGTATTACAGAATACAGTTTTAAACCACTTAAAGAGTGCCGTAAAGCACTATGGAATGGTGTATGTCTAAATGCTCTTGCTATATGCAAATCCTTACAGTTGACTTATTATCTATTGTGTTTTGTGAGATAAAGTTAATGTTTACTTCCAAGCCCAAGGGCCTAAGAATGTTCTGATCTGGACTGTGTTGCAATTTTATTGGTAAACAGTGGAGAAGGATTATAGGGTGAGCTATAGCACTTAAGGGTCTTCCGTTGTACTATGTTCAATTTACCATAAAGGTATGACTCTCCAAACTCAGTTGCTTATGGGCAAATAAGACCTCATGGCTGTGCTCAAAAGTGAAGAAATCTCTTATGGCTATTATTTGCACTTCATTAAAAGGCCATCAGAAATAAATTCAGGTGGTAAATGCTCAAGAACACAGCAGTATCAGAATATCTATACAGTAGCATTCTTCCATTTAACCACGAGAGGAATCTTAAAAATTCTTGTAGCGCAACCTGCAATGTTCTTCTTTTCAAGGGCAGACAAGCTATTAATCTTTAAGACGTTCCCATATCTAACTACATAGAAATGCAACTATTTATGCAAATAGGGAAATAAAAGAATGCTTTTCCCTAATAGGAAATATCTATTAAAACATCACTGCTGCCATATAATAAAAGACTTATAGATGAATGTCAGCATTCCTTAATTATTATTGCTCCATTTCTAGTGATTATGCATGCTTTGTTGCCATAAAATATATAATCTAGTAACATTTTAACAAACAATGACTTGGCCTTCAATTCTTTGGGTGCACACTGTTTTATAAACTAGCGTGAATAGCCTCAGTCCTAATGCCGAGGGATTCTCCATTACGAGAGAATGGAATTGATAATAAACAACAGAATTTTCCATTTTTCTAAGGAAAGCAGCCATTAATTACAGGCATGCTATTTGTTTAGTTAACATTTATTAAACAACTGCCACTATATGACTGCCTGAGCACCAAGAACAACGTCTTCTCCAGTTCTTTTTAATTTTTACCCATAGGCATCTAATGCTCTTCTGCCCATTCAATGAACGCGAATCACTGACTCATTTCCATCTAACTCGCATAAAAGTCCTGCAGCTCTTGCTCGCTTTTCCTTGCTAGTCTCCCAGTTTGAGTGGAGCAGCTCAGTGATGGAGCATCACGGGAACAGAAGGCTTTCGTTCCTCTCGCCATCCCCTTTTCTCTAAGCAAACCCAGGACTGCATTTCCCAAGAGGACTTGCTATAAGAACGAGATCACCTGATGTTTCCCCAGCGCCGAACAAAATGGCGGCCCCCATGATGCGACGGTACCGCGCTTGGCTTCGAGCTGGCAAAGTTAGCTTTGCGAATGACACCGTACTTGGAGATTGGAAGAGACCGGTATCCACCAGCGTTCTCTGCTGGAATTCAAAAGGGATTACAACGAAAGAGAACCGGTATGACTGTGGATATTCCAGTTTGTGGCTCTTGGCTGATTTTTTTTTAAAAAAAACTTTCCTCGCGTTTCGCGTTTCCGCTCTTCTAGTGGCTTGCTAGTACGGATTGAAACGCGAAAGGAATCTCGCAAGATTTCAAATGTCCTTCTATGTAGAATGCTGATTAATTTTAGTACTAGTGTATTGGATGAAAATATAATAAACTAAAGCACTAAAGGATAAGGGGAAAAAGGTATTTTTTTTCCAATTTGAAATAGAACTGAAGATGTAGTTAAAGTATAGAATTCAAACTCTTATCTTTACCTGCTGGCAGATCTTAATGTGATGCTGTTTTGCTGCATAAATTCGTGGGCTGCTTCACAACTAGCACTCTTCCCTTGCAGCATGGAGAAGGAAAAACATTTACTATGGATACCATTGATGCATTTATAAATAGTTTGCATTATTGTATGAGACTGTAACACACACCATCTTGTAAGCAGATTTCTATTTTTAAAAAAATTAAATGATGTTATTAATATTCATATATGAAGGTTTTTCTTTCCAATAGTTAGTATAGCAACAGTTTTTAAACTCAATGTGGATTTAAAAATTACAAGATCACACAGCAAATATTTATACAGGATACCCATTTGGGAAGCCCCATTTACCTTACAATGATAATGCAAAGAGAGAAAAAATCTATTCTAAATTGTTTTCTAAATTAGCACTGACTTAAAATACATGCTTCAATGTGCTTTTAAATAAATATCTCCTGGTCTCAAGTACATTTTGAACACACTGTATGGACAGATATTATGTAGCAATGGATGGAAAGTAATCAAGGAGAGAAACAACCTAGAACTAGGGAGAAATTTCCTGACAGAACAATTAATCAGTGGTATAGTAGTATAGTATAGTGGAACAACTTGCCTCCAGAAGTTATGAATGTTCCAACCATGGAAATTTTTAAGAGATTGGACAGCTGTTTGTCTAAAATGGTATAGTTTTTCCTGCGTGAGCAGTGGGTTGGATTAGAAGATCTCTAAGGTCCCTTCCAACTCTTCTATTCTATTCTATTCCATTCTATTCTATTCTATGTAACAACTTTAGAGTATAGCTTGGATGTACATATAAAAAACATGAGTCCAACATTTTAATCAATATACTGTATTGGTTCTTGCATATGAGATAATCAGGAATTTACACAAATACTGAAAAAAACTGAAAATGTCCACTTGTATTAATAAATATGATTATATTGGCAGCCCCTCTTCATGGTTTCAATTATTGCACTTCAGAGAAATACAGAAACCTAAATTATCATCTTCAAAAGAAAAGAAAGCTTGTATCTATCTATATAATTCTTTTATGGATCTCGGGTATTGATTTTAGTGCTATTATCATTGCAATGGCATAAGATTGTCTTCATTAATTAAATGTATTTGTTTATGTCATTGTTTAAGTCCAAATCATTGCTTTCAGCTTCTGTAAAGCATTTACTGCAAAATTACTCATTCTCTCAGTCATCAAAATACAGGTGCATGAAGTGCAGTTACTTCTAGTGGCTATGTAGATTTTGTTCCATCTTTTTTCAAATGATAATTTTTGACACTTTCTCAATGAAAGTGACCCTTTGGAAAGGTATGTATAGGACAATAGGACAGTGTTGGCTATAAGAACTGGCATCTATCTAACAAATTTGGGCTTTTTGAGAAACCTTTCAGTTTTTAATTTATTTAAGCTGTTCAGAATTTGAGTTTCTTTTAATGTCCTGTCATTTTGTTCCAGTATTAATTGTGCTTGATTTTCTTTCCACTTTCCCAAGTGTTTTAAATTTTTAATTGCATTTATCTAATTACTGATTATACATGTTGGCTTTCTTTTAGTGATATTTCCTGGGCAGCAGTTGTAGGCTTGGAAATCCATGCACAGATTTCATCCAACTCGAAGCTTTTTTCTGGTTCTCAAGTCCAGTTTGCAGCTCCACCTAATTCTCTAGTATCATTCTTGGATGCTTCTCTTCCTGGTACTCTACCGGTAGGTTTTTTTCAGTCCTGAGTAGAAATATATTATGATCAACCTGTCTTTTTCTAAAAAAAGGAGCAAACTTTAATAAGGTCAAAGCAATATGGAGTATAAAATACAAAATGCAGTTTTATTGAAGCATGGTTACAAGCACCTATCAGAGCCCAAAGCAGAACATAAAGTACATCAAGGAAATGTAAAATAACAGATATAAAGACCTCAAATCAGATTCTGTCCCACACGTTGAACTGAAACGGCACATTTGTACTTTGTCTAAAGCTATACAGATACCAACTGCTTCTGAAATTCCATAGGAATAATTCCATGGTATCAGCTAAGCTCCACTGGAAGTTGTGCTATATGTTGAAGCAAGAATGTTAACAAGATAAGAGTAGCTTGGCTACCACCAAATAGAACATCGTCAACTTAAGAATAACAGAATAAAGAGTTGGAAGGGACCTTTGAGGTCTTCTAGTCCAATCCCCTACTCAAGCAGGAAACCTTATATCATTTTAGATAAATGGTTGTCCAATATCTTTGATTTACCTTCTATTTTTTATTTCTTGTCTGATTTATTGTAAATAAGAGGCCCCATGCAGGACCTATAATGAAGATTTGAGTGTATATTTATCTCTTCTCTCATGTTACATGTTGTGTTATATATTATGTTCCTGTTGCTATTGGCATAGATTGGATGGAGTAATACATAAGGTGGTGTGATTTGTAGGCTGGAATGTTAAATTTATTCACAGTTATTATGGATTTGTATTATGTCCTTTGTGGGGTCTGCTCTCTTGTTTCTGTTGTTCCAAGGAGCTACAGATACATAAATAAATACCTGCTGTTTTTAAAATACTTCGTTATGGATACATTAGGATCCATGTTACCAGTTGCATCATGAATGCTAATTTAATGTGGTATTCTATTTTAATATGTAGGTAGGCCCATAGGTTGCAAAAGAAATCAGTTAACTGGATAAATGAAGACAGATAATGGCACAGTGTGTGCTTTAGAGTTTTGCTAATTCTGAAGAGGCTGAAAATGCCAAGACCATGATTGTACTATTTTGGTGGATTACTGAACTTCATTGAGAGTTTTCATCTTGTTGTTTTTTTTTTTTTGTCCTGTTAAAATTAAATTTCAATAAGTATTTAGAACTACATTTTGGTTTTTTATGGACTCTTCTGCAGTATAATATGACTTTGTTTTGGATTTTTTGGGTTTTTTGCTGTTGTAAAAGTTTGTCTTGTTCATGCAAAATACAGTAAAGCAGCAATACCTTTTTTCCAGCTATATGTACTAATATTCATATAAGAATAATCTGTAATCCGAAAGGTAATAAATATTTTTGTCTGGTATTTTTCCCATAATATTTGTATTTTAGACTGCTCACTTTTAAACCTTACATACATAAATAGGACATATAAGTCATTTAGAATTGGTTATAACTGGAGCAGTCTATAATCCTTAGAATTAATAAATAAACCAGCATTCTACTCACAAAACCCAATAGACACAGAAGTCAGAAAAAGACTAAAATGCCAATTTATCTTTGTTGGACCACTATGACCAAAGTCCTCATTTTTCATCAAACATATTTATAGAATATGTTATAGAAGTCCATTTTTCTGTAGGTTGGCTGACAGTTAGTGTGAGTCCACTGTTTCCTTTAAGGTTGTTTTTATTTTTAAAATAATCTTGGCTATTATCTTGATAGTTTGAGAAACAGTAACCATCAGGATGGACTGCTCCTTCCAAACACACTTTTGATGATACAGCAAAATAATAATAATAATAATAATAACAATAATAATAATAATTATTATTATTATTATTATTATTCTGTTTTCTTGTGTATCTTATAGCCACAATATTTAAGCCCTCAGCTCAGTTATTTTGATTATTATTATTATTATTATTATTGTTGTTGTTGTTGTTGTACAATTGTATCACAGCGGCCAGTTGTTTCGCCAGATTTGGCATTGGTTACTAGTCGGGCCCCACCCAGGGGCCTAGGACGTCGTAACGTATTTTCGTAATATGCGTGCAGATCCAAGCAGTGCGGCTTTTTGCATTTGACTGATGGTGATTTTGTCAATTTTTAACTGTTTTAAATGTAATTCCAGTGCTTTTGGAATAACACCCAGTGTGCCAATTACCACTGGAATTACCACTGCTGGTTTGTGCCATAGTCGTTGAATTTCGATTTTTAAGTCCTGGTATCTTGCGATTTTTTCATGTTCCTTCTCGGCGACCCTGCTATCACCTGGTATTGCGATGTCTATGATTGTGACCTTATTTTTCTCAACCAGTGTGATGTCTGGTGTATTATGCACCAGTATTTTGTCGGTTTGTATACGGAAATCCCACAAGATCTTGACCATCTGATTTTCGGTGACTTTTTCAGGCTGATGTTCCCACCAGTTTGTTGCTGTTTTAATATTATAATTTTTGCACAAATTCCAATGGATCATTTGTGCTACTGAATTGTGCCGCAATTTATAATCAGTCTGCGCGATTTTTTTACAGCAGCTGAGTATGTGATCAACAGTTTCATCAGCTTCTTTGCAAAGTCTGCATTTGGCATCATCAGAGGATTTTTCGATTTTGGCCTTAATGGCATTTGTGCGGATAGCTTGTTCTTGCGCAGCCAGGATTAGTGACTCTGTTTCTTTCTTTAATGTACCTGTTTTTAACCATAACCAAGTTTGTTCCCTGTCCACTTTATCTATTATTATTATTATTATTATTATTATTATTATTATTATTATTATTATTATAGAATTGTATCACAGCGGCCAGTTGTTTCGCCGGATTTGGCATTGGTTACTAGTCGGGCCCCACCCAGGGGCCTAGGACGTCGTAACGTATTTTGGTAATATGCGTGCAGATCCAAGCAGTGCGGCTTTTTGCATTTGACTGATGGTGATTTTGTCAATTTTTAACTGTTTTAAATGTAATTCCAGTGCTTTTGGAATAGCACCCAGTGTGCCAATTACCACTGGAATTATCACTGCTGGTTTGTGCCATAGTCGTTGGATTTCGATTTTTAAGTCCTGGTATCTTGCGATTTTTTCATGTTCCTTCTCGGCGACCCTGCTATCACCTGGTATTGCGATGTCTATGATTGTGACCTTATTTTTCTCAACCAGTGTGATGTCTGGTGTATTATGCGCCAGTATTTTGTCGGTTTGTATACAGAAATCCCACAAGATCTTGACCATCTGATTTTCGGTGACTTTTTCAGGCTGATGTTCCCACCAGTTTGTTGCTGTTTTCATATTATAATTTTTGCACAAATTCCAATGGATCATTTGTGCTACTGAATTGTGCCGCAATTTATAATCCGTCTGCGCGATTTTTTTACAGCAGCTGAGTATGTGATTATTATTATTATTGTTATTGTTATTATTATTATTACTTTAAAAAACTACTTTTGAATGTTGTAGACAGGGTGTTTCATATTGAGCTTATAACAAAATATATTCATATTTTGTGAATATAGCAGTTAGTTTCAGCTATGGGTTTAGCTTGTATATACCATGTACCTTGACAGTCTGAGAAGTGTAGTGTTTGCTATGTCTCTGAAAATTTCCTTCAACAAAATGAGAAAAGCAGATTCCTATCTGCATATACTGGCTGTGGGCAGATAACCTGGCTTCGGTGCATTTTAAGAGGATTTTTTTAAAAAACAATTGCTAAGTAGTGGATTATTTTGATCCAAACTGGTTTTTAAAATGATAAATCCTCCTAATTTGCTTGTTAACCCGTGAGAAAAACAATGGATCTGGTGATTTACAATTTCAACTATAGCTTTTTGTCTATACGGGGTGGGGGTGGGGTCTCTTTCTTTTTATTTATTCTTTTATT
This sequence comes from Thamnophis sirtalis, assembly GCF_051295495.1. Taxonomy (NCBI): domain Eukaryota; kingdom Metazoa; phylum Chordata; class Lepidosauria; order Squamata; family Natricidae; genus Thamnophis; species Thamnophis sirtalis. The sequence continues at coordinate 25,980,079 of NW_028261390.1, forward strand.
GCTTTTAAAATAATGACAGAGAATTAGGGGGGGACTACACAGATAAAAATACATGTATTTTTATAAAGCATACATGTCAAAGAAAGCATAGTGCTTTTTATTTTTAAAAAATAAAAGAAAAAGTATATTATAATACTATTTGTAATATAATACCATTATTATACTAATAGTTTTATATATATATATATAAATATATATATATATATATATAATATATATATATATAATATATATATAATATATATATATATATATATATATATATATATATATATATATATATATATATATATATATATATATATATATATATATATATTTAAAGTCACAACCCCTGGTATGCCCAAATATGGGAGGAAGATCACACTTCCATTCTCTGTCCTTCGGCTCGTCACAAGAGACCATCCAGACAGAAACCCAATATTTTTTTACTGTTGCCTTTTTGTTACATTTGTTATATTTGTGCTGATAAATAAATAAAGGGAGACTAGTATAGATCTATTTTAAGCTATTTAGCTCTCATCAGCTAGCCATACCCTTGCTGGGAATCGAACCTGTGCTCTATTGCCTCTTAGGCAGATGTGTTAACCATTGAGCTACAGAGCTCGACTCCTTATCAGCCAGGCCAGGGTGAAAGGTATATATTTAAAGTCACAACCCCTGGTATGCCCAAATATGGGAGGAAGATCACACTTCCATTCTCGAGAATGGAATTTCAAGCTAAATAGCTTGAAATAGATCTATACTAGTCTCCCTTTATTTATTTATCAGCACAAATATATATATATATATATATATATATATATATATATATATATATATATATATATATATATATATATATAGTAATAATTGCAATTCACAGATAATTATATATAGTTATCTAATGAAACCTTTACTTAAATACATGTATATTTCTAATATATTTATATAACTATTATATAATATATAATTATAATGTTATATTATTATAACATGTATATTTCTAATACATTTATATAACTATTATATTTTTAACCTTAGAGTAGTTTGCATGAATCTCATATTTCATTATATTTACCTATACGTAGTCTATGTCTATAGGCAATTTGCTCATAGATCGTAAGTGCAATTAGATCTGTATTCTGGCTGAAGGGATGAGGGGTTGCTTTCTCACCAGTGATTGGTAGATATGTCCAAACTGTTTTGTATTATTTACTATACTAGGTAAGCCTGAAAAAAATTTTTTTGAATGCAGTGGAATACTTTGCCAGATAACTTTTAGTAGTGAAATGTTTGTATTAATCAAGGTATAACTTGGCCCACAGACCCAGTGAAGGTGGCTACTAGATAGATAGCAAACGCACACACACATGGATTCCCTGCTTCAGTAATCATCTCAAATTACTGCATTACCATTATTTTATTGTTTCATTATTTTGCTACTGCTAATGTTTACATTTCTTTTCATTTCTCTGTTTTTATTGTTGTAAGTCATCTAGAGTAGTCCCACAGCAAGATGGGTAGCAAATAAATGTAATAAACAAACAATCAAGCAAATAAGTTAATAGCTCTTTCTCTACCTAGCTATTTCCTGATAACCATTTCAATTGTCTAGAGCAGTGGTTGTCAACCTGTGGTCCATGGACCCCTGGGGCGCTGTGATATCATCGTAAGGGTTCGGCAAAGGCTTGAAGAAATATTACAATTTAAATCTTGACTTAAGTCTTGGGGGGTCCAAGGTTAGAAAAGGGGGTCCATGATGAAGAAAAAGTTGAGAACCATTGGATTAGAACATATTAGAATTGTTACATAGCAAAACATTTAAATCCATGTATCCATGTTAATTTAGGCCAGTGTTTTATTAGAGGTTAAAACTCAGCTCTGTGTCATCTTTCAATGAATGTACTTAAGAGCACTAAAACAAAAGCACAAAACTTAAACATACAGTGTGCAATATTAAAAACAATCATGCTCTGCAGAGTGGTGGGATTATTTTTTTTTACTACCAGTTCTGTAGGCATGGCTTGGTGGGCGTGACAGGTGAAGGTTACTGCAAAATCCCCATTCCCTCCCAATCAGCTGGGAATCAGGAGGCAGAGAATAGATGGGGGCGGTGCCAGTCTGACATGGTATTTACCAGTTCTCCGAATTACTCAAAATTTCCACTACCGATTCTCTAGAACTGGTCAGAACCTGCTGAATACCACCTCTAGCTCTGCACCATAAAATGGAAAAATATTACCCCTTGTACTTCCCATTTGCAAGGAAACATGGGTTTTTTAAAGCAATCAAAAAGGAATCACACACTGTTTAAAAGAGTATGAATTCAAGTTGTGTGTTGTGTCTCTCTAGGTTCTCAACAGACGATGCGTGGAAGCAGCAGTGTCAACAGGCCTTGCACTGAACTGCACCATAAACAAGAAGTCCTTGTTTGACAGGAAACACTATTTCTATGCAGATCTGCCTGTGAGTATATATCAGGCTTTGTCCTTGACAAATCGGAAGAGGAACATGCCTGAAGAACAGATTTGGGGGGGGGGGGGGGGGAGCCAACAAAAGAGAAGCTTTGTTTTTTTCCAGCCACTGTTTACTCGTCCAAGCTGGATGCAGCCCTGAATTCAGATGAATGGGCAGCTGTAGCCAGGAGCTTGCAGATTGACGATGATTGTTCTGATGGCTGTGCCTCATGTTTTCAGGGCTTTGGGAGTAATTGAACTGGGGAAGGTACTGTTAGGACAAGCCTTCCTTTATTCTCATTAATGGCCTGCTAGGATTAAGACAAACGGTATGAATCTTTTTAAATGAATGTATTACAGACGCATATTGGTGCTCCAGTGACTTCACAAGCACTTATTGTCATTACATCTTAGAATCTCAAACACATCACTAAGTGTTGTATCTTATGATTCTTGACGAACATATTTTATTTTTTCTTTATGTACACTGAGAGCATATGCAAATTCCTTGTGTGTCCAATCACACTTGGCCAATAAAAAATTCTATTTTATTGTATTCTGTGTTTTGTTTTAAATTTGTTCAGATATCTAAAGCAAATCAATTGATGCCAGTGGTGAAAACCCCCAGTAAAATGAGGCAGTGCCTACCACACTTTAGGGGGTATTCAGTCTAGTTCATGCAGCAAACTAGCCAAGTAGGAAGGGGGAGCTTAGCTTTTTTTTTTTTTTTTTTTTTTGCCAATTAGATCTGTCATACAAGTCTCCCTCTCCCTCCAGTTATTCTTTCCATGTAGTTTTTTTTGATAGTCTGAAGGCATTTAACATAACATTTGTGTATGATAAATTACATTGGAAGGCTAAATGTGAATGTTGAGCATTAATAAAAAATGAAATTTGGTTATTCACTTTCACTTTTATTTGTGTTTTTATTTTTTTAATAGAATATAGTAGAATTCTTTATTGGCCAAGTGTGGCTGGACACACAAGGAATTTGTTTTTGGTGCATATGCTCTCAGTGCACATAAAGAAAAATAAAATACATTCATTAAGAATCAAAAGATACAACACTGAGTGATAGTCATAAGTTACTAATAAGCAATCAAATTGTACTAGGAAACAAATAAAGTAATATAAATTGTAAAGATACAAGCAACATGGTTATAGTCATAAGTGGGAAGACATAGGTGATAGGAAGGAAGAGAAGAATAATAGTAGTACAGTCTTAGTAAATAATTTGTCAGTGTTGTGGGAATTAGTTCTTTAGCAGAATGTTGACTTTTGGGAAAAAGCTATCCTTGTGTCTAGTTGTTCTGGTGTGTGGAGTGCCCTGTGGTGTCATTTTGAGGGTAGAAGTTGAAACAATTTATGTCCAGGATAGGAGGGGTGTGTAGATATTTTCACAGCCCTCTTTTTGACATGTGTAGTATACAGCTCCTCAATAGAAGGCAGGTTGGTAGCAGTTGTTTTTTCTGCAGTTCTAATTATACGTTGAAGTCTGTCTGTCTTACTTGGTTGCAGAGCCAAACCAGACAGTTATAGAAGTACAGATGACAGACTCAATAATTCCTCTGTAGAACTGAATCAGCAGCTCTTTGGGCAGTTTGAGCTTTCTGAGTTGGCACAGAAATATTTTTTTCAGTCAGAACTACCTTGAGAGAATGGGTGGTCAGAACGGAAAGAGTACATGCAGCCTACCATATATACCATATTTTTCAGAGTATAAGATGCACCGGAGTATAAGATGCACCAAGATTTTGAAGAGGCAAATTTTTTTAAAAAAAGGTTTTTGCACTCTGCAGACCTCCCAGAAACGGCCCATTCTTCGCAAAAATGGGCCTGCCTTTTGTCAAAAAAAAGGGCATGCATAGCCTTTAGGAGGCTTATAGAGTGCTGCTGAGGGGGAGGCAAAAACGAACAAAAAACGGCCTATTTTTCGTTCATTTCTGCCTTCCCCAGCCTTCAGGCTATGCACTAAAGGCTATGCACGGCCATTTTGGTGAAGGGGGTGGGGTTTCGGGAGGCCCAAAATGCTGTATTCAGTGTATGACGCACCCAGATTTTCACTCTCTTTTTTGAGAGAGAAAGGTGTGTCTTATACTCTGAAAAATACGATATATCTTTTGGTGTCAATAGTTAACAAGAAGGAGGGGTCCGTGTGTTAAAAGGCAAAGATGATCAGCTTTCATTTGAAATGAGCTATCTGTTAACATTCTAAATGCAGGCTGGTTATCAGATCACTCAGCACAGGGTTCCCATTGCGGTGAATGGCTGCTTACAATACTTTATGCCAGCCGATAAAAACCCGAAAGAAATTGTAAGCAAGACTGTGAGGATCAAGCAAATACAGTTGGAACAAGACAGTGGAAAGAGTCTTCATGATGATTTTAGAAGCCAAACACTCATTGACCTCAACAGAGCAGGTATGTTTTAAACATATTTATGCATGTAACTGTTGCAAGAAGTATTTATATGTTTTCAACGGAGCGCATATTCTCAAATTAAAATAACTGGATTTGATGCCCAGTTAAAGTTTCAAAGATCAAAGTTTCAAAGAAAGACTTGACTGTATCATCTATACTGAAAGTGTCGAGCCGCAGCTATGAGCACGAGGCAGACCCAGACAAGCCAAGATAAGATGTCTAAAGTGTCACCATTCACTTACGTCATGTAAAAAAAATTGGAAGCATAACCTCCCATTTCATTTTCTATTTATACACAAACACAGATGCTTTTCTGGGAGCTTGAAGTTCCAGGCTGAAAAATAATGGAACCCAGAGGGAAAAATATTTTAACCATTTAAATTTAATTGAATAATTAAATGACCAAATAGAATTTTTGGTGGCATTTTCCAAATGAAGGCTGTTTCTTTAATCAGGCTGTCTTGGGTATCATCAGATGGGAAAATCAGGTACCATTAAGATGTTTGAGCGCAAAAATATTCACTTTTCTTCCTACACAGAGATATGTTTGCTGTATCAGGTGTTCAGGGACCAGAAGATTTGCCAGACACAGGATATTTCCCATAGATCTGTCTGTCGATGCTACATTTCAAAGCCAGAGACCACATTCCTCTGTTTGCTACCTAATTTGCAAAAGGACAGTCTTTTACAGCTAGTTATGAGCATCCCATGGGACGTGGTGGCTCAATGGGACACAGTAGCTAAGATGCTGAGTTTGTTGATCAGAAAGGTCAGCAGTTCAGCAGTTCGTATCCCTAGTGCTCTGTAACGGAGTGAGCTCCCGTTACTTGTCCCAGCTTCTGCCAATCTAGCAGTTTGAAAGCACATAAAATGCAAGTAGAAAAAATAGGAACCACCTTTGGTGAGAAGGTAACAGCATTCCATGCGCCTTCAGTGTTTAGTCATGCCGGCCACATGACCACAGAGACATCTTCGAACAGCGTTGGCTCTTCAGCTTTGAAACGGAGATGAGCACCACCCCCTAGAGTCGGTAATGACTAGTACATATATGTAAGGGGAACCTTTACCTATGAGCATCTCACATTTCTCTTGGGGGACTTTACATATAGTTTCTTTTTTTATATTAGTGAGATGTGAACTTACTCAAGACAGAATAACAGTTCTACTGTTGTATGAATTTTGACAGGGATTAAATAATAAATGACCCTGAATCGCCTCACATAAAAGCTAGAGCAGCTTTAAATGTGCTCAACATTATTGACTGAACTGATACAATGAGATGAAAAAGCTGCTGTTGTTATCCTTCCTTTGCCTCTGGTAGGGATCGGCCTCATGGAGCTTGTCATGGAACCAGAAATGTGTTGTGGAGAAGAGGCGGCAGCCGCGGTGAGAGAACTTCAACTCATCCTGCAGGTTCTCGGGAGCAGCCAGGCAAACATGGCAGGTAGGGGAACTGCAGGGCTTATTTATCTTTCCTCAACTGTGATTTTCTATAAGAAAGGCCCTTTCACAGTAGCTTTCTTTGCCGTGCAGCCACTAATCATTTAGCATTGTTTGGCTGCCTTTTGTTGGAGTTTTTTTCTCTCCTTCATAAGATTTCTGAAGCTGTATGTGGTATTCCTACCTTAGGTATCTTGGAGACATTAGTGCTTCTGACTCAGCTCAGATATTTCTAGCCTGCTGACCTTTTTTTGAAACCGTGCATGATAAACCTAAGTGGGAATAGAATTATTGATGGCTCCTGGGTGGACTTTTCTTTTGCTTCCACATTAGCCTCCCCAAATGCAAATTCTTCGGGACAATACTAACTGTAACTTGCCTAATAATTTCTAGTTTTATACTGCTAGTTGTAAGAGATCCTGGGAATGTTGCAAAATGGAAATATTTGAGATTCAGCTTCAAGTAAATATTTGCTGACAAGTTATATTTTTATTGAATATTATATTTTTATGAAACAAAGCCTTGGTTTTATCCAAATAATTTACCCTTATAATTGGCAGCACTCCCCTCCCCATTTCCTGCTATGTTGTTTCTTTGTGGTGATGGTGGGAGCTGCTACTGAGGAAGGGATAAATAAGGATGATTAGGAATGTACATCAAAGTGCTATACTTCCATCAGGATAATGACAACTGCCCAGCTAAATGCTTACTTGCTTATATCAGGCAGCAGGGATATAAGAATTTGCTATGGGTAGATTGTTGCTGTATTGACAAAAGCAAAAGCATTATTCATGGTGTACATTATATGAATGATTTAACAAGAATAAGCACCTCTGTATTTTACCACGAAAATCACATGGATAGACTTAATAAAGTGATTGTTGATATACTGTAGTGCCAGATTATGGGCCCATCAAGTCAGATGCTGGCAGAGGAAGAAATGAAGATCTAATAGTGTTTATGATGTGGCTAGATTAAAGTAGCTAATATTGTCATGCTGGAAAAGACAGTCAAAAGCTTCAGAGAAGGGATTGCAGTAGAAGTATGAAACATAAGAAGGATGAACATACAAAAGGTCGTCGCAGTAAAAGATGAAATGAATCAATTACCTTTTGACATATTCAGTATCAGCAAATTAAAATAGACTAGAATCGGACAGGCAGAAGATCAGACTGCTTACTATTGAGAGCCTGAAAAAAGAAGTAGATTAAACTAATGACAAGTACAACAATCTTAAAAATCCTTAGAATTGATAGTGAAGTGGTCAATAGCTTTTGTTGTTTAGGATCGACTAAAAGAACAAGCATGCTGCAAAACTAGCATTTGATAGGATAGCCATGAAAGCCTTGGAAAAAGTAATTAGATGCTGCGAGATAGTCTGATAGCTTCAAAGCTCTGCAAAAATGATTTGAAAGCAGCATTTTGAAGAAGAAGATAGAAAAATGTATTAATGCTTTTGAACGCCAGTGTTGCAGAAGACTCTAGAGAATTCCATGGATAGCCAAGAAAATAAATGAATTGCACAAGAAAATACAGAATTGTCCTTTGAAGCACAAAATGATCAGGCTCAAATTATCATATCTGAGCACAAGATGAGAAACCCTGCTCCTTTTTAACAATCCATAATGCTGGCCAATATGGAAAGAAAAAGAAGAGCACAACCAGCAGCAAAGTGAATGGATTAAAGTAGTGAGAGGTGCGTTGCTGAAAAATCAGGCTTAGTGACAGATCATTCTGAAGAAGTCTATCTGGCCACTAAAAACAGTCACTGACTTAATAGCACATAATAATAGCTGGATCATTCTAGAACAGGGGTGTCAAACTCGATTTTATTGAGGGGCGCATCAGAATTATGTTTGACCTTGGGGAGCCGGGGTGGGTGTGGCCAAGGTGGGCTTGGCCAACTCGATATCATGCCGGGGGCACTTATGGCCCGAGTGCTCTGGCAATGAAAATGGGCTCCCGCAACAGTTTCCTGCAACCCTCTGCCAGCAGACGCCCTCCTGAGCTCCGTTTTGCTGGCACATGGGTTGGTCCTTTGTTGTTTCTAGGGCGGCCCCATGGGCCAGATCTAAACACCCCGCAGGGTGGATCCAGCCCCTGGGCCTTGAGTTTGACACCCCTATTCTAGAATAATTGAGTGTATTGATAGAGGTTGAAAGTTTTTTCTATTAGACTTTGTATGCAGTTTAGTCTCATTTATTTATCAAATTTCTACACTCTCCATCTCACCTAAGTAACTCTGGGCAGTTTGCAAACAATTTTGGTCATTTTCTTAAGTGTTATGCAAATAGTATAGTATTATCTATAATACTATAAGTATTCCCTATAATAATTACCTATTAATTTACCTAAACCACATAGTTCAGCGAAAAGTACTCAACCCCCACCACTTTCATTTTTCTAGCTTTTTGCAACTATAAAAATATCTCTACAACCACAGTACTTGTTTTCAAGGTTTCATGTGACTTGCTGAAATAGAACGAAAGTTTGGGTGAATAAATAATGGACAACTATGCTTGTTTCATTTATTTCATGTAATCAAAGGTTCATTCTAAAATTCAAGCAAAACTGTTTTAAAAAGATAATTATTGACCTTTTTGAGTAAGTAGCTAATTACAAACATTTTTGACTGCAAAAACTAGAACCGAAGCTTTTCTGTAAACTTTGATATTCAAAGCAAATCAGGAAATAATAAAAAAGCAGGTTATTTTATTTTTACAAACTGTAATATTCAAAGTAGTCAAAATGTAGGCTTCTATACAGTGCGTTGCTGGAGTTTTATGTGCTATGTACCCAGTGTTTTTCATTAAGATTTAAGAGAAAATCTTGCTTCACCTTATGCAATAGTACAGGGGTGTCAAACTCAAGGCCCCTGGGCTGAATCCAACCCACAGGGTGCTTAGATCCAGCCCATGGGGCTGGCCTGGAAATAGCAAAGGACTAGCCTGTGGTGCCTCTGCTAGTGAAAGCAGGCTGCGGGAGGGCCACAGGCGCACGCCCCCCCCCCCCTGCATCCCATTTTGGCTGGCAGGGTGTTGCAGGAGGGTATCCTCCCCCTTTCAGCCAGTCCCTGGAGGACAACTACAATGCTGGTCTAGCCCTCCCAAAAATCCAGTTTGACACCCCTGTAATAGTATCTTACAGCAAATAGGAAGAGTGTGAAAAGCTTCCTCTCTTACACCCCCATTATTGGTACAGAATTATTGAGGAGATTTTATATTGCTTTATCAGTTTGACTTCTAGATTTTTACAGGTTTGATCAGGAAGTACTGTATCTGCAAAAACAAAGAAATATACACCTGAAATAGTTGTTTTAGTGCCTGATTGTTCTATCAGTTTATGTGGAAATCTGTATTAGCTTTTGGCTGTTTGAAAGGGTTTTCAGTTGTATTCATTGCAAAGATTATAAGTCCTTGAAGGGGAAAAATGGGCTTTTCTCACCTGTCCTTGTGCTATAAATTTTCAAGGACACTTGAGTAAATCTGTTTGGATTGCTGTAGGCTTTGTGATAGAATTCTACCAAGCCATCAAATGATAGTTTCATACAATCAAAATCCTTGACAAAGCCTTTTTTTAGCTTAGTTGTTTCACTTTTTGTCTTCTGGATATTTGTTTAGAACTGTGTTAGTATTATAATTGTGTTATAATACCAACACAATGTTTGCGTTATTATAATATATATAGAGATAAAAGCCAAATACCACTCACTCAACATGAAATCTCTAGAACTGTAGAAATTCGGCACTTAGGTTCCTCTTGGCTTCTAGGTGCTTGCTAAGAAAGGATGTGTCAAAATCAGTTTTTCGAATACAGATCATCAATATTTTTTATACAGTATTATATTAACACGCATCAATGCTAAGGAGTTAGACATTCTACTCCCTCTCCCCACCTGAAAGGAACTCTGTTCCAACTGCCAGTTGTCTTACATTAACATGCTCTGATGCTCACCCCATCGCTTGACCGGGCGTGGCCAAGCGTGTGATTCATCTGGCCTGCGGGCTGAGAATTTAGACATTCTACTCTCCCTCCCCACCTGAAAAGAACTCTGTTCCAACTGCCAGTTGCCTTATATTAACACGCTCTGCTAAAGAGTTACACATTCTACATTAATGTTCAAACTTTAAGTATCAAACCCGATCACATAGTTTCGTAGCAAAGCATGGGTATCCAGCTAGTATTATAATATGTGTCAAATTATGTGTATTAATAAACTTACAACAAAAATGAAATATATGTCCAAGGTAAACATGTAATATATGTTTTACAGTAATATTTGCAGCAATGTGTACATGAAGATATAGAGGTGCAAAATATAGTAATACTCCAGATAGCAATCAGGTAACTTATAACATAGACAGTAATCAAGCTCACTGCCTGGATGTCTTAGAATAGAATAAATCAGTGGGACAATGAATTATTTTAAAATGGGCAATAAAACATTATATGAGTCAATTTGAACAATTCCTGTCCTGTACAGGGTAATAGGCTGTGTAAAATAAGCATGCTATAAAATCTAACATTGTCACAGGGGGCAACCTGTCAAACTTTGCCAAAGAAAAGCCCCATTGATTTTTCATAGTGGTTCTATTAGTAAGATAGGAAGCCGGTTACAGTTTATTGGATTGTTGATTAGGAAAGCATCTTCAGAGCAACATCTGAGAAAAATAGGTGCAGTGTAGCTCAGTGCTTGCATGGCAATTTTTTCCTTTCATGTAGTTTCACCAGTAGTTTGCATCTATAAAACCTTAACAGTTTTCAGTGTCATTTTTTTAAATAACTACACAAATCTTATATTACTGTCAAGCAAAATTAATTTTGTTCTATACGTCACAAAGTTTTTTCTCAACTGACTGTGGAGTCTTAAAAACGATGTAAAGGCTTGGTTTGTGCATAAATGCTGAACCTCTTGGGAGCATCAGTGCCTTAAGATGTGTACAGATGCCACACACAGAGGGATGCACATATTCCTGTTTGAAATAGGTCTCCAGAAAAGCTTCTGAAGTGTGTTTCATTTGATAAAAGTGTAGTAATCTCTTTAAGGTGTGTATCCATAGAATTTTAGACTAGACTTAGAAATGGAGAGCTTGTGGTCCTTGAGTTGTTTGTGAACTCTGATTAAATTGTCCAATGATGATGTATTTTGGGATTGTAGCTTCACAGTAGCTGAAGGGCCATAAGTTCCTCTGGGGAGCCTAAGGAAATAAAAGCCTTGGATAATCATCATATAATCTTCTATAGCAATTTTGCAATATATATATATTTGTAAGCGGTATGGGTTCATATTCAACTGCTCATATTATTTTCAGAGGGCCAGTTGAGAGTAGATGCAAATGTATCTGTACATCATCCTGGCCAACTTTATGGAGTAAGGACCGAAGTGAAGAATATCAACAGTGCTCGGTTTCTCGCGAAGGCAATAGGTAAATAAAACTTTTCTTCCTAGCTAAAACCCTAGAAATTTGAAATTTCATATCCAACAAAACCTGTTTGTAGAAAACCTATTTGTAAAACCTGTAGTAGAATATTGATACAAATCTATTAAGTCTTTAAACTACATATATGATTTTCCATCTCTGCCTTGTCTACTACTGCTATTGTTGATGTAGAATGTACAATTAATTTACATTAAAAGGTAGTCCTTGACTTATGACGAGTTGTTTAAAACCCTTCTGACCATCATAAAACATTGTGCTGTCCTTCTCTGCACAATCACACGATGACGAACTGCGTGATTGGCAACTTGGTCATGCTTACACTGGTTGCCACACACACCCCCCCCCCAATCATGGGATCGCTATTTGCAATCTTCTCTGCCAACTTTTCCAGAAAGTCAGTGTGGAAGCCAGCAAAGAACGTAGCAAGTTGCTGCTTCCTGCCAAAAGATTTCATCTCTCTTCTGTTCACAGGAGGAAAGGGGAAATTCTTCATCAGGCTGTAGAAACAAGGCTTGGATTTTCGGCATCTGAACTTTTCCAATCCACTGCAGGTGTTCCTTCTGTACATACCGTGTTCCCCCGAAAATAAGATCCTGTCTTATATTTTTTGGATACCAAAAAAGGCACCGGGTCTTATTTTCAGGGGATGTCATCCTACTGACTGATCTTACTTGTGTGCATCACCCCCAGCCTCTTTTTCACTATCAGAGGCCTTTAGGAACTTCTTCTGTGGCTGGCAAAGCTTTCCTGAAGGCCTCTGGAGCCAATAACAGAGCTCCGGATTGATCCACAGCTTTGTTATCAGCTACAGAGGCCTTCAAAAAAGTCTTGCCAGTCTTGCTGGCTGCAGAAGAAATGGGCCGGTGAGGCAGGTTTCGGGGCATGCAAGGCCTAGCTACAACTGTCCAAAGGTAAGTAGTAGGGCAGATCAATCGCCCCATCCCCACACTAGCTTAATTTTTACCTGTGCACTCTGGAGTGGGCAGGATCTTAATTAGGACTTATTTGGGGGGTAGGGCTTATATTGGGTGCATGTGTAAAAATCAAGCTAGGACTTACTTTCAGGGTAGGTTGTATTTTTGGGGAAACAGGGTAGAAGGGTGGAGAACTCCTGTGGCAGGCTGCAGAAATGAAATTCAGATTACAGAGATCTGAGTTCCATTCCTGTCCTCCAGCACAGATGTTCCTTTCCATGCATGGAGGAATGCTGCTTCCTTCCTTTGCCTGGCAGCTCTTTTGCTCCACCCCCTTAAAAATCCACGCAGTTGCTTAATAAGCAGAACTGGGAGAGCTGGGATTGTGGTCATTGAGTGAAGCAGTCATGGGGGCATCTTGATTCACTTTGCTCAAAAACTGATATTCTGATGCCAATTGGTGGTTTTAAGTCAAAGGTGGTCTGTACTTTTTATCCCATAAAACTATTAGGAAATGGTTATTGATGGAGTATTGAACTCCCAGTTTGAAGCAGTGAAAGAATTTTGATAGATGGTCGGGAAGAGAACTATATTGCTAACTTTCCTTTTTGAGAAGAATTACTTGTTCTTATATCATTCCTGTGAATATACCTAAATCTGCCTAGTGATTTTATTTCTTTCTGATGATTTTTTCCCCATTATTTTAAAGGACCTACAACAAATTCACACCACTGGTGCAAAATGATAATGTAGAGTCATGTTACAAAGTTGAGTTTATGATTGTTGTTTTTATTAGAAGAGCTGCTTCCGCAAAAGTGGAAATTTAAATCTTAAGATTCTACATCTTCTCAAGAATCAGCTGGATGATGCCACAACTTTCTATAAGCATTCTAGATTCCTAATTTCTATGCTGCCCAGAATTGCTGTGTTAGTGAGATGGACAGCACAGAAAACAAACAAACAAATAAAATTTCTGCTGGTTTTCATTGTTAGCCCCATCCCCAATGCCATTGGAACCTACTCTGGCTTTCTACCCGGTTTCTCTCTTCTAAACAGTGAAGACGCTCAATGCCAAGTTTATTTTCTTTAATTACAAAGTCAGCCACATCTTCCTTCAATAATTCTGCCTGCAATAACTTTGCATGCCAAAGTTCACTAACTGGTTGCATTAGCATGCTTCAACACCTGCTAGTATTTCTGACTCTGTAGGAGAAGAGAATTGTTGGAGGAAGCATAGGAACTGAGAAGCACAAATGTGTGGGAGAGCTCCCAACAAGGAACATAGAAGATGCAGCACATAGAGAGGGAGGAGCCAACATCACGACGATGTGGACATGTGGTCTCGATGCTTCAAGATTGCAGCCAATACTTTTGCCACTGAGTGGTCCAATCGGACCTAAACCGCCCCACAGAGACGGTGAACAGGAAGAATACGACTTGCTGACCTCAGGGACATCGCAGAGTCCCTGGTAGAAGCAACAGAAGTTCTTCAAGCCGGCGACAAAAAATCCAGCCAAGGCTGACAAAGTCAGGACGGCTCCAAAACGGAAGGATACGGAAAGTGAAAGTGTTTCCAGCTGGTGAGGAACTTTTACTATTTTAAAAGGAGACTGCCTATAAAAAACTTAAAATTAATTCAAATTGGAGAACAGAAGAATTGAGCAGCGGCATTAAATTTGGAATGGTTTTGGACAGTGGTTATCTTACTTTTTAAATGTTATCTTCATGGATGGAATTTATGTAAGCCTTTTGAAACGGATGGATTAAGCTTACTTCTTCTATTTTTTCTTTTATTGTTCTCTGTAACCTATGGACTTAGGTTTTCCTTTGGTCGGTCTCTGAAAATGGAAAGAGTGGAATACTGAAAGAGGAATCAAAGGGAGGGGAAATTTATCCCATAGGGCAAGACACAGAAGAAGAAGAAAACAAAGAATCTATGGATTTAAAGAGAGAAATCTCATTAGCAATATCATGGATAACTCTACTGACAATCAAAGATAAGCTGATTAAGGAAACAGAAGAAAGGCATCAAGATTACATGAGAGATCTTATAAGCAAGGAGTTGCTAAGAGGAGTCTATACAAAGTTGATCAGGGAGATGATTAGAGGACTGGCACCACAAATGGCAAAAGATACGAGACTGTTTTGATATTGGAAAGATACAGGTTGATGGAAGAATATAATTTAAACCTAGTTAAACAGTGAAATTTATTGACAATACATATAGTTTAAATAAATAATTGATAATGTTATTAATGTATATTAATGTGTAGTGTTATGAGTATAATTGGATATGAATATGGAACTGTACCCATGTAAGGAAGATTAGAAATACCTTTGGATTTTACATAAAGGTTAATTTAAAAAAAGGGAACCAACTTAGATGCAGCTAAAGTTTCGATTATTAGGAGGGAAATGTTATGATACAGGATATAGTCAAATAAAGGAGGGATAAGAATAACAACATATATATAGAAATTGGTATAATATAGAAACGATGTAAATTTTAAACAGTGATTTGGAAAGGAGGATTAGAAAACTTTGTTATTAAATATTATGGATGTTTAGCTAGAATAGGACATAAGGATTTAGTGTTAGTGGAGGATCTTAGAAATAGTAATTGAAAGGCCAATATGTGGTTATGTATTAAACTTTGGTATATTTTATGATGAAGGACACTTAAACAATTACAGTCAAATGAAAATGGAGATATGATGATGGTGACATGTTTAAATATTTGAGTTAAAATTCTTGAGTTAATATGAAGTATGTTTGTTGACTGTGGAAGAGATGCACGAAAGTCTTTTTGTAACCAACTGATACACTTTCTACAGCATGTAAAGAAGGATATTGTGCTTGTTTTAAATTAAAAAAAATTTTAAAAAGAAGATGCAGCACATAGGAGAGAAGCTGTTCTGACCTAGACTTCCCAAGAGCATGAAGCAAAATCATTGTCCCGACAAAAAACCCTTTTATTAATTTACTGTGAATTCTGCTCATTCATATCCAGCAAAGTCTTTCTAGGGAGGATTTACAGCTCCAGATCTTATTTGGCTTGGACAACTGACAGACCGATATCTGTAAAACCTGGCAAGGAGTTTCGGAGAGTCACGAACCAATTAAGCGAATTAATTGTCTCCTGCAAACTCCACTCCCCTTTCGCTCCTCTTTTATTTCCTCTGGGAGGAACCATTCATTGTCCACCTGTGGCCTCACTCCCAAGTCAGCACCTGTTCTTTAGCTGTTCCCTTCGTCTGGCAACTCTGTGCATGCACTGGGAACAGGCTCCAGCTTTTTGTCTGCCTCACTGATGTCTGACTCTGAAGGCAGAACATAACTACCTCTGCCTCTGACACAGAGCCCTCATCAGAGCCTTCCCCAGAGTCCAGGACTGGCCCATGTTCCTCCCCAACCTCCTCATTGTACGAATGTGCTGCCAGCTCCGCTGTCCACTGGTGGGCCACAACAGGAGCATATAAAGAAGCCAGAAAGAAAGAAGATACGTCCTCAGCCAAAGACGAGATAGAGATTCCTCCGTCCTAATTCCCCTGGTCAAAAAGAAAGAAAAAGATTGGTCAGAGGAAGATTCAACTGACAATAAAATAAAAAGGAAGGAAGGGGCAAACTGACCTGTGGTCACCCAAAACAAGCCGGAGAGAGAGGTGGAAGTATCTTACATATAGACACACAGAATTGCCAAATAAAAGCCTAAGAAATAAGTCCATATCATGGAGGAATTAAAGAATGGGCTTTTAGTATATTGAAAATGAAATTCCCTAAATGTTGCCGATACATATATCTCACAGCATTTGCCTCTTAAAATATACAGTATCTCTCTTGCTATTAATCATCCTGATTTTAATAAGGCTTAAAGATCATTTCTGTTTGTGCTGATAGAGAGAGAAATAGGTGCGTATGCAACAGCTGATCTAGACTGTTTGTTTATTTCTTCAAGACTATGAAATTCACAGGCAGATTGAAGAGCTGGAGAATGGAGGAACCATTCTAAATGAAACTAGAGCCTTTGATTTTAAACTTGGGTAAGAGGTTTCCTTCCATTTTGGTTTTTGTGGGGATTATTTCTAACTTACCACAACCATCAATACACAGAAGAAACCAAAAGAAAATTACAATGTCATCTGAAAGCAGAAGCGTAATTATTAGCTACTCGGCATTCTGTGCTTCTTAAAAATGTGTACCTTTTGCCTGTTGATACAACTTTTGGACTTACGATCATCTTGGGAAATAATTTTAAAGTACTCTATATGGTTTCATCCTGTGGTAGCCTGGCTTTAGTATATGCTGCACCTCTGGGGTTTGGCTGCTCACATATATTGCAAGTTTTGCCACAGCATTGAAAATTAAATATTCTACTACTTAAGCTAAGATGTTTCATGTTTAAACTAACATGCTATCTCAATGTTAGCTCTTTAAATTTGAGTTATGGTAGACCAACATTGTCTTTTACTCAGGTCAGGACAATAAATTTTATTTCATATGGCATACATTTGTCAGGAACTCTTACATTACAGAATAGTCCTGGCAAGTGAATTGCTAGTTTGTTCAGTTTTGTGCTTGCACACTTCTCCTCGGTGTGCCATGGGAGCGTGACCTGGCTTGCACCAGCTGGCTAGCAGCGGTTGGGTTGATGACACCTTCCAGGGCCTCCCCTGCCGATCTCGCCTCAAGTCTGGGCAGGCTCAGCGCCGGCTCCCATTCTCCTTACAAAGTTAACTTTTCCCACTGGTGTGGCACCCATTTATCTATTATCCCAATAATGCTTTCAAATTGCTGGGTGGATAGGGCACAAGCTAGAGGTGAGTGACAGGAACTCACCCCATCCCACAGTGCTACCAGGGCTCAAACCGCCAGAGAGTTTACTATTTCTGGCCAGCAGATCCAGCATCCTTAAGCCGCTTCACCACCATGCCTTTACAGAAGAATTGTAAATGAATATGTTGTGCTAACTTAACGGTTTGTATCTTCTTCCATCTGGAGACAAAAGAAGAGAGAAACCACCAAGTAAGCACAACATATTCATTTACAATTAGTTGCTGGGACCTTTAAAGAGTCAACTCATGCCTTTTAGGATTATATGGTAAAAGAAAACCATCCATTGGCAGATCTAGGTCACATGATATTAATCATTGTGATAAAAATATGTGAAACCTCTTAACATGAGGTAGAATCACTTAAGAACTGTAACTATTGGGTTTGCTAAATCCAGTTCTTATAATTGCCTCTTTCTTTTCTGCTTTTATAGATGCACTGTGCCAATGAGGGACAAAGAAGGAAAACAGGATTATCGGTAATTTCATTTAGGTTTTGTTGCATTCCGGAAAATATATGTGATGAGATTGATGAGTTATGATTTTCCCACCCATTCAATTCTTTTCTTCACCTTAAATACCTTCTGGGGATTGAACGTTTGAAGAAAAGGATCAGATTTGAAAATAAGCAGCAGCTTCCTGCTTGCAGATATTCTTCTACTCAATTTTCTGAAGTCCCGCTTTATTTTCCAGACATACTTTCTAGGCACTTTACAGATATCTATGGAGATTCTCAGTCATCCAGGTCAAGGTTGTTGCAAAGGTGCTTTATTTCAAGAGGCAACGACTTTCTGGCTTCATCAGCTCTGACTTCCATTTCCCACCATCCAGTCAGAGCTGAAGAAGCTTCTTGGATGAGAAGTGAAAGGTCTTTAAAGAAAAACCAGAAAGTCCAGTTGCCTCTTGGAAAAAAAGCACCTTTGGGACAAGCACTTTACAGGGTAGGAGAGAAATACGAGAAGTTGAATTCCTCCATCTTTTCCATTTCATAATTCTGTGAATAAAACCTAGTTATCAAGCCCTGACTACTACAGTTGCTGCTTTTATTTCATTCCTTGCACATGGTCAAAGATCAAAACAACTTAATACGGTGATATAAAATGTGAAATAACAACAAAAATCAAACACAACAGAAGTATCCTAACATTTCCATATTAAATTTCCTTTCTTATGTATAACTAAAGCAATTTCATGCTGCATATAATTCAGTAACTAATTCTTTTTAAAAAACTTTTTATTTTGTTTATGGAAACTTCACATCTTTGCAACAAGTTACACTTTTTTGTATGTCTGTAATGATTCTTTTATCTGTATATATAAGTCTTGTATAACTACAATTTTATATATGTGTGTGCATTTATATTATTTCATACTTCTTTTTTCTTCATTCTATTTATAACATTTTTTAAATATTTTTTTTATTTTTTGTTCTCTATACAATTATAGGTATACATTCACATATTATTCTTTTTTTACATTCATGGTGGTTATACATTCTATATATAACATTCTATATATTCTAGGTGTAACAACATTTATTACATCCATTTCCTATTGTTTATTTTCTACAGTCTTTCGTATTTCTATCTTTTAATCATTTTTCGGTTTTGTAGTTGTTTTTTAATTTGTTGATCTTTCTTACTTTCTTTTTTGCTTTCCTTTTCTCTCCCCCCCCCCTCCTTTCCTCTAGCCAATTATACTATAAATCCCATACGGAGTAATATTCAGATTCTTCTTTCTCGTTTAATTCTTTTGTGAGCCTATCCACCTCTGCACACTCCAATATTTTTGTTATTACATTTTCTTCTGTTGGTGCGTAATTTTCCCAGTTTTACGTGAATGTAATTCTCGCTGCCATGATTATGTGTAATACATGGCATAATCTCAGTAACTAATTCTTAAGCCTTCCTTTTTCTGAATCTTTTTCTCAGAATTTGGATGTTTTTTTAAAAAAAAAATATGGAGAAAATGCTTGTGTTGAATATCATTTTTAATGCTTTTCTTTATTTAAAGTTGCTTTTGAAAACAATGCCTGAAGCATAAATACAGCTTCTGTAAAGAATATATCTAATCATTTGCAGAGAGATGTAAAGCTTGAATTAAGGTTGCAAATCCATTGTTTGGTTATGCAAGGCTGGAACTAAGAGTTTAATCACTATATTTTTTTGACATCTTGAATCAGTATCCTTTTCAATAAAGGCTTTGTCCTTTGATGCTGTCATTCACTTTATAGATGGCAATTGGATTCTTAGCACAACTTCCCTTTTCCATGAAATTGTCAGAGATTCATAACAAGGGGAGTTTCAGCCCATATGAAATGTTCTTAGCAAGTTCATCTCTTCACCAAAGTATAGTACCAATTGAATATCCAATCCCATTTGGCATGAGATGACTAGCATCTATATTGTATTGCTTTTCTGCAGAATAATTTAAAATGATGTCCATTTATTTCTGGTGTCCTGACCTAGGCTTCACAAAATCACGAAGCAGACGCCGTGTCCCGAGAAAACCCCTTTTTATTAAGCTAATGTAAATTCCTCTCATTCACATCTAGCAAAGTCCCTGCAAACAGTCTTTCAAGGGGGAATTTACAACCACAGACCTCATCAGGCTTGGATAGTTGTCAGGCCGATATCTTCCGAATGCAATGCTGTACAAGAAAATAGTTGGCAAAGAGTCTCTGAGAGTCACAAACAAATCTGCATACTAATTAAGCAAATTAATTGTCTCCTGCAAACTCCACTCCCCTTTTGCTCCTCTTTATTCCCTATGGGAGGGGCCATTCACCGTCCACCTGTGCTTTTACTCCCGAGTCGGCCCTTGTTCCTTAACTGTTCCCTTCTTCTGACATCTCTGCGCATGCGCACATCGGGAACAGGCTCCAGCTGTTCTTCTGCCCCATTGATCTCCAACCCTGAAGGCAGCTGATAACTGTCAGACGACCCTTGCACCATCTCTGCCTCTGATGCAGAGCCCTCATCAGAGTCTTCTCCAGACTCCAAGACTGGCCCATGTTCTTCCCCAACCTCCTCACTGTCTGAGTCTGCCACTAGCTCCGCTGGCCATTGGCGGACCACAATATCTGGCTCTGAATGGCAATCATTTAAAAGCTAATGGCTTTCAGAAGACAATTACACCTTATAGATTGGGATTTATCTGTCTCTGATCAGAGGATTGTTCTCAGCTTTGACTTCTTTGTGTGTGTGCTTGGTTGTATTGCCAGTTAGTTCTTATGTAGAACTTCAACCATCTGCATTTTGTATGTAGCACATTTAATTTTAAAAAAATCAAAATAAATGGTTTTTGTTGCTGTTGTTGTTTTCCTCAAGGTTCATGCCTGAGCCAAATCTTCCTCCATTGATTCTTTATGACACTAAATCCTTGCCCACTCATATAAGTGACCAGCAAGTGATAAATATTGATTGGATTCGTGAGACACTTCCAGACCTTCCCAGTGTCAAGAGAGCAAAGTTTGTTGAACGTTACGGGATTCAGATTCAACACAGCTTTATCTTACAGGTAACTCTATTGATCAAATGATCAAGTAAATTAAAGAATGTAAGGTTTTTTTGAGTTTTTTTATATATAAAGTTTTTTATTTTTTCATTTTCATAACATATAATCACATGTATGCTATTACATAGCCAACATCGTATTGTATTATTCAATGTTTACATAAATTCATCTTATTATCTACTCCCAAAAACAATTATTGGCTCTTCTGCTCTCCATACACCATATTTGTACTTTATCCATCACTTTCTTTTCCCTCTCTCCTCCCACTCCCTACCTCCTTTCTTCCCTCTGTCACCCTTTTCTTCTCTACTTCCCCTTCCTCTCTCTTTCTCTCTCCCCTTTTCACTCCTCCTTTCTCTCCTCTTCTCCCCTCCCCACCCTCTCTCCTATCCCTCTCTTCTTCCCTTACCTCTCTCCTCTACTTCACACAAAGAGTGTAAATTTTTCAGGGCTTCATAACACATTTTTAAATCTCATAATGTAAACCTGTCTCTGATAGGTTTCAGAATTCTTTTGAAATCTTATATTTATGGTACAAAAAAATAGGTCTTTGTCATCCATTCTGTCTACATTTAGGTATAAGAACACCCCCACCCCCAATTGTCTTGATACACCAAAACACCCAGATAATCTAAATTCATCTGACTTGTGTGCTTTTCTAAAGTGCATTGAAAAAATACAAACTTCAGGATACACACATACACACACACACACACACACACACACACACTCCCTTTGCTTATTACATTTGGTGCTGCATTTATGCTTTGATAGATTTCAAAGTATATATTATTAAATTTCCACTAGATCACCCTAATTGCAATCAGCACAACAGGTCTTTCTTCCCCATCATGTCCCATGTTGTTTATAGCGTTTTTAAACATCAGCATAATTAGAAAAGTTAACAAGTCCTTAAAATTAGGGCAATAC
Source organism: Thamnophis sirtalis (assembly GCF_051295495.1). Classification (NCBI taxonomy): domain Eukaryota; kingdom Metazoa; phylum Chordata; class Lepidosauria; order Squamata; family Natricidae; genus Thamnophis; species Thamnophis sirtalis. Next base: position 26,002,007 of record NW_028261390.1, read on the forward strand.
ATAAATACCTGTGTTAATTAATTGTGGTACATACTATATCCAGTAAGTCTATAATAAATGAAACGGTGGTGTAAACATAAGTGATGTGCTGAAAATATGTAAGGAATGACATACTGAATACTGTATAACTAGTCTTCAAATTATGGACCACTGTTGAGACCAGAATTTCTGTTGCTAAGCAAGGCAGTTGTTAAGTGAATCATGCCCAATTTTATGACCCTTTTTGCCATGATTGTAAGCATATCATTGTAGTTGTTAAGTGAATCATTAAGCGAATCTGGCTTCCCCAGTTCACTTGGCTTTTTGGAAGCTGGCTGGGAAGGACATTGAAGCCATCATAAATACATGCTAGTTGACCACGTGATCACAGGGATGCAGCTTTGGTCGTATGTTTGAGGATTGTAAGTCACTTTCTTTAGTGCCACTGTAACTTTAAATGTTCATTATACTTGCCAGGAACTAATTGTAGGTAGATAGGTAAGGTAGGCAGGCAGGCAGGCAGGCAGGCTGGCTGGCAGGCAGGCAGGCAGGCAGGCAGGCAGGCAGGCAGGCAGGAAGGAAGGAAGGAAGGAAGGAAGGAAGGAAGGAAGGAAGGAAGGAAGGAAGGAAGATATGAGACAGAGGGAATGTGTGTGTATATATATTTGTCCAGGGAATTAAGGGACCAGAGTAGATAGGCAAAATATTATGTGTCCACACCAAAGTAGGGATTTGGTATTAGATCAGTCCTACTCCCAATTGTAACTGGAACTGAAACAAATAAGAACTTTTTCAATATTGATTTCCTCCCAGCCCCCACTGCAAACTTCTGAAGCTGTTTCAGAGCAATACCATTGTGGGGTTTCTCAGGGTCCTAAATTCCACTCGCTCCTGTTAATATCTACATGGTGTCAGGGAGGTAAATATCATTACTATGCTGATGATATTTAGCTGTACATCTCTATCCTGTGCCAATTAAATGATGTCCTCGTGTTACTTTTCCCATGTTTGGAGGATGTGGAGATCTTGATACAGTATCCATATAGCTTTTCTTGTGGCTCTTTCCCTCAGAATGTACCAGAACTTACTGTATATTTTTCAGAGAAAGGAAATTTCTATGGGCATGAAACAATATTGATTGATTAGCTGCTCTTGTACTTCCCTGTTTCTACATTTTAGTCAGCTACTTGTAGAAATCTGCATCATGGAAGCCATAGAATTGTAATCAATTCCATACCTGTGTTAATCATCTCCATTTAGAAGTGAATTAATGATATTATTATCTAGATAACATCAGCATGATTGGCCAAGAATCTGATCTTTTCTAAATCAAACAGCTTCATCGAAGATTCATGCCATGACTTTTTTGGAACTAGTTAGTATATAGTTTCTTGAACTGCTGGCAATTATGAAGATTGAGTGTATCACACAACAGATGAGTTCAAATCTGAAGATATGGTTTGTTCATGGGAAAGTTGATTTGGTTGTTATGTTTAAATATATTTTCTTTCTTAACAGAATGAAGATGGCTTAATGGATTTTTTTGAAAGCGTTGTGAATGCGACAGAAATGAATCCCAAAAAAGTGATTGGCTGGGTTATAAATAATTTCCTCAGTTACCTAAAATTATATAATATTACTGTAAAAGAAAGGTGAGGTTTTAGATTTTCATTTTGGTCAAACAGATCTTCTATGCCAATAATTACTTTTTCAAACGAATAGCATCTTCTGATGACATACGGGCATATAAATAAAGGATTCGGTGAATGGGCTATCACAGCAATCTGCAGGATTCAGTTTTTCATCTGAATATTTGTTTTGTTAGAGTAGACTTATCCTAAACAGTTGCTAAGGAAGAGAAGATTCACCCCTAGTGAAGTAAAATTTCCCATTATCAAGGTAGGAAGAAAAGAAAGGAACAAAATGTAAAATAAGGAATATCCATAAGAGCCTGATCTCAATTTGGTGCTTTTCAGATAAGAAGAGCTCATTTTCCAATATCTGCAGCTAGCATGGCTGCTTGCCAACATGAGAGTTATAACTTGAACATCTGAGAATATTGTTTTACGAACAGCTATCCATATGCACTTAACAGTATATTAGAATGCAGGTATCAATTATCAGTGCATTGTTTCAAATGAGATATACCACCAAACCTATTGCCAATGCTGACTTGTTAAGTGCAGGATGAAAGCTGGATTATGACATGTTTGATAAAAGCTTAATATGTAATATAAGCAAAGTACTTTGAATCTGAACTTGTATTTCTGAGACTTTCTATGGTCATAGATTTCCAGGATTAACTGTGGCCTTTTGTATGAAACTGTCAGGCCACTTTTCTTAAAGCAACTTTTCTTATGGCTACTCTTGATATTTTTGGGGGGGAGGTGAATGGGTGAATTTGCATAAAGAAATGATCAGACAAAAAAGAATAAAGAAATAAATTGGCAGTTGAATTCTGGAAAAGTGAAGTTGAAAAAGTGGAATGAGGCAAACACATTCATTAGCCTTCTGGTAATTTACTTTTGGGAACTGCCACATCCCCTTTCCAGCAGCAAGCACTCCATAGCAACAATACTTTTTGAGTACGTGACACAAAATATTTTATGAGCCCGCTGAATCAAGAAGGTTATATCATTTCTAATTTGTTTTATTTGCTTTATGGTTTAGTCCAGTCACTCCTGTTCTTTTGGCTGAACTGCTGGACCTGGTATCAAGTAGAAAAATTTCAACTTCAGCAGCCAAACAGGTATTTCTTTGGAATATTATTTTCCAACAGGGCTTCTTTATGTCAAAGTGTATTTCAATCAGTTGCATAATTTATAATTCTCACTCAACTTAAAACAACCCAAAAGGATAGGTTTCTGCTATTTCCACAAACCTTATATCAGAGGTGGTATTCTGTTGGTTCGCCCTGGTTCAGGTGAACTAATAGTGGCGGTGGCGGGAGGCACCACCCATTTGCCCAGACATCATCACAGACGCTCTGTGCATGTGCAGAAGGTTCCGCGCATGCACACGCTCCTGTTCCAAACCGGTAGCAAAGGTAAGAGGATTTCATGCCTGCCTCATATGTATCTTAAAATATTAGGAATAGACAACCAGTATGGGGTGCTGGTATGAGAAATATTTATATATTATCACTTTTTAATATATTATCATATATTAAAAAGTCTTAAATTTTATTTAAACAATGGACATATGGTCTAGCTTCAAGTCCAAATGACAATAAATATACTTCTCTTGGTTTCAAAATTTTGTTTTGGAGATTGGAAGGGTAAAGATCAACTGACCTTAATTGTTCTTCACCAATAAGCTGCTTGAATTATCTACCTTTCACCTATTGTCTTCAGATGATCAAAAGTGAAAATTTGCAGTAATGTGATAGTGTTAAATTGGCAATCAAGAAGTAATGAAGACATATGTGTCCACTTCTACTTTGGGTTAGTCTTTGATTAAAGAATGCTGCTTCTGTGGAGTCTTTAAGTTTTAAAAAATGGAGCAAACTCTGCATACTCATCACATAAAACTTTGGTTCCATCTAAGAGAAAAACATTTTTTTAAAAAAATTGATGTTATAAATGTGTATTTGGCCTTATCAGTTAATTTGTGAATATGATTAGCAAGGTTAATTTATTTGAATCTGTTTCATTGGCTATTTTCACTTCCATTACATTTAGTGTACAATGCAGTACACAATACAATGTGTACAAACAATAGTTGCCTAACTGTTCTTTCACTAAGGTGTCATATGATTTATTTATTTATCTAAACTGATTTTTTTAGTATGACTGAAAATGGTTAATGAAGCAAGTGCAAATAAGATTAACCAAGAGTTATAACTCTCAAGTCCTTATGATTAGCAATATATAATTTTAACGTGTTATTAAGAAGTGTCTTATGAAGTCTGTGTTTAAATTTGCGTATATATATATATATATATATATGTATGTATGTATGTATGTATGCATGCATGCATGCATGCATGCATGCATGCATGCATGCAGTTTTGGCCATTTATTTTTGCTAACCCATTTATTTGGCAAAAGTAGCTTCTCGTACTATTAAGAATATCGTTTCTTTTAGTACAGAGTCCTATGCAGATGGGATGAACAATTACCCCAAATGAACAATTACCCCAAAGTAAAAATTCAAAACTATAAATATACCCATACAGCAACAAATTGCTACCATAAACAGAATAATTAAATAATATAGACTTTCTTAACCTGAAATGCCAAACTTTCAAAGGCAAGAAATGATCCTTCATTAGATAAAATACTTTGGAATGATTCATTTTGGGTACATCTTAGCTGAAAGTAAATATCATGAATTGTTTTATTAATCTGGAGTGTTGATCCCACTATATTATCAGAATGAAACCCATCTGGGATATTACTATTTAGTTTGTTTTAAAATTTAGAAGGAAAAAGTTTAGAATTAACTGTGACTTAGTTTTCAGTTTCTATGACCTATCGCTTCAGCATTCTTTATTTAGATTCATTTTTATTGACTGTATTTTTTTCCTTAAACTATTAAGGTTTTTGTCAGTATGGCAGCCCACTTAATCAATTCAGTAAAAAGATACTAGATAATGGTTCCTTACTCAATGTGATTTTCTAAAGAATAAATAGATAAGCAGATAAGGCAAGACAGGAAAGCATATCTAAACACATTCTCCAGAAAGTAAAAATACGTGGCCCATGGCTATCCTTAATCATTCTTCAAATAATAATTTACTTGGTAGTGATATCTTGGTGTGCAGATAGGACTTTGTCAGAATTTGTTGCAGAAAAATCAAATCCAGAAAGCACACACTGATAACTGATTCAGCTGGATTCATTTACTTCTTTATATACAAATTAACAGATGAATAAATGTACAATACCAATAGTAGATTCTTTCAGCGTGGTTACAAGCAGAATACAAGCAGGAGAGAACAGTTTCATTTCAGAATTCAGAGCAGACAGAGTAGTTTCAGTTTTGATTCTCAGCACAGACTCAGACCTGTTCAAGCTCCCATTGGCTGACTTAATTGCTATACCTATTCATTGGCTGACCTTGTTACCATGTCTCTCCCAGTCATGAATATTCTAACAGATTTGATTTTTATAAATATTTCTGAGTCAGAATGTGTGGGTGGTGATTGTGATATGTTTGGGTTTGTTTTATTTCTGTAAAAATTGCCCACCCTGGACAACCTGTCCTACCAGCTCATATGGTTCAATCTGTATCTAATCATTGTGAGCTCTTCTGCCTGTGCTTTCAAAGTCACACATGCCTCCAAAGCCAAACTGTAATTTTTAATGTAAAAATGACAAAAATCCTGGAATATTTGTAAAGCTATCATACTGAATATTTAAACCGTTTAACCTAAAATTAATTCAATTTCCCTAAAGCCAAGGTGGCGCAGTGGTTAAATGCAGCACTGCAGGCTACTGCTAGATCAGCAGTTCAGCGGTTCAAATCTCACCGGCTCAGGGTTGACTCAGCCTTCCATCCTTCCGAGGTGGGTAAAATGAGGACCCAGATTGTTGGGGGCAATATGCTGACTCTCTGTAAACCGCTTAGAGAGGGCTGAAAGCCCTATGAAGCGGTATATAAGTCCACTGCTATTGCTATTGCTATTGCTATTGCTAAATGTCATTAACTGAAAATCAGTGCTCAATATAATAGTGCTGACTGTAATTATACTACTGGGAAGTTGCTCAGCTCTTTTATCTTCCAAAACAAATGGGAAGACCTCTTACAATGCAGCAAGGCAATGTCCTATATAGTAAAATATTAAATGTCAATTTTAATGAGCACAAGATTGTTATCTTCAGATATTTCAGTCTCCGAAACATCTTTTCTCTGGTACAGCCCTGATTCTCAAGGCATTATTCTTGCACTACAGTCTGGTTGTACTGTACTTATATTTCTTAGGAGTACAAAAATTTTGATCTTAATACTTTATTTAAATCAATAAATAAGTTACATTTGCTGACTATTTTTTCACTTTGGTTTGCCTTTAGGACATACTATTCTTTCCCAACCAAATGCAAATTTTGTACAGTGGTTACTCCACTTTACATTGTTAGTAGGCTGTTGTGGTCCACAGCAGGACCAGGGCAGCTTAATAGAGAATTGAGTCAGCCACAGATCATTGCATTAAATGTACATCTATTATCAACCTATACAAGATACCTTACTAAATTCTAGGACACTATTCTTACATGTTATAAGAAAACTGTGCTGCATTATTATACTTAAGTATAACACAGTAAAACTTAATTCAGTTGTCTAATTTTGTTAAGGAATTGCTAATTATGTGTGAAATTGCTGCATTTGACACATTTTTAGCACATATAAATTAATAGTACAGAATTTCCAGCATGCCAATCATTTTGCATGAGCTGATTGCAATAATCCAAGCATTGTATTATTTTTTTCACTGGAAAATTGAGAAGAAACAGCTGTTTTAAAAGGGCACCTTCTGTCTCACAGCATGTATGTTTGAATCAGAAGCAAGCACAAGGTAGAAACCCTCCAAATAATGTTCCTCTTTTAAGTAGCTGTTTCTAGAGATTGCTACAATGTGTTGTAGCTTGACTACAAAAATGGAGAGCTTTATAACATTAAGAAATAATTATTGCAGACTGATACGTTGTTGCATACAGTTATGCTTTATAGAATGAATAAATTGGTTATAGGTGTTATAGATTTTGCATTACAGGTAGTCTTCATTTAGTGACACCCTAGTTTACCCACTATTCAAAGTTATGACAGTAATGGAAATGTAACTGTGACCAATTCTTGCATTTACTACCTTCTGTAAAGCAAAGGACAGGTGATGTAACATGGTAAGCACAGTTGCAGTTTTGTTTAGTGACTGCTTCACTTAACAATAGAGGTGCCAGTTGAAATTGTGGTCCCTAAACAAGGATTACCTGTATAATCTTCCACAGCTTTGTAATATATGGTTTGGTTTAATTATATAACTCTATTCCTTTTTCTTGCACTGATCAGAAATTGTCTCCTGTGACTGTTTAGCCAACAATTCTGTGGGAATGAATTTTGCTATTTCATTTGATTGTGACATACGCAAATATGTCATCTGTGTTATCCTCCCCAGTCCAAGCTTCACAATGTATTCATAATGATGAACAGAGAATCCAAATAATCCTCTTATTAAGCGCAAAATATGCCCTAAAGGTTAAAAGATTCAGTTCACTATATTCAAACCATGATGTTGACTATATTCATACCCATTGATTAGCATGTAATGTAGGATGTGGTTCTTTTATTTCATTTAACCTCCTTTTCCAAGTAATTGGATAATCCTAATTTTTTATAAAACTGACTGACGAGTTGATACTATTTTCTTTAATATTATCAAAAATGGGGGAGAAGGAAAATGATTGAATTGTAGAAAACCCAAACTAAGAAGTGTTTTCTTATATAAAGACTCAGAACATTTATGAGCTAAAGCAAAAGTCCATTCAAGCCAGGAACCAGGAATGACTATGAATGCAGTTTTTGTTTTTGGTCTACCCTACAAGTCAGTGTTGATTGCTGGTGACCGGCTGGACTGGACAAGGCCCTGCAGATTTCAGAAGTAGTTTGCCATTGCCTTCTTCCTAGGGCTGAAAGAGACTGTGACTGGCTCAAAACTTCATGCCAGGATTAGAGCTCACAATCTTCCAGTTTCTAGCCTGTTGTGTTAACAACTACAACAAACTGACTGCCACTGAATGCTATTAAAATGTAGGGAAACCTTTAAAACAACTCAGGACAATAAAAATGTTTCCTAACTCTAAAGTAGTGGTATTGTTACTGCTATTAGCTGTGTTTTAGCATAACTGAAAAGATGAAACAGGAGTTGCATGATCTTTCAGGAGGGCTCTAGGCAAAACTAAAACAATCAAAGCAATTTGGAATGAAAATAATAAATAGGACACAACTATAAAATTTCTAATCAGCACAGAAGTCTCCTTATTTGAAGAAGTAAAATAGCATTTGAATTAAATTAATTAAATTAAATTTTAAATTAAACCAAACCATGAATTTTCTGCCCATCTAATCTCGGGGTGTTTTTTGGTTTTTTTTAGTAACAAGCCTTAATTGCTTGTCTTTTTCTTTTTACTTTCTTTGCCTTCTCAACTCGATCTTGCTTTCTGAAAGACAAGAGGCATGTTTCAGCCACCAATTTTCTTTTATCTTGATGCTGCAGGTGTTGGAAGAGATGTGGAAGAGGGAGGAGAAGTCTCCAGCTCTGATTGTAAAAGAAAAGAAACTCGATCTAATCCTGGATTGGAATGAACTTGAGACCATCTGTCAGACTGTGATGAGAGACCATCAAAAAGAGGTGATATTGATCACAGACCAGGGAAATTGGGAAGAAAGAGGTTTTGACACTTTAGGGTGGCTGGTGGAGATACGAAATGTAAACTGCCTTTGCCATTCAGATTACTATGTTGTTTGACAACTCTTGAGAGAGGGGAAAAATGGAACAAATTGCTTTGTGACACATGAAATGGCCACAAAAGACAGAAACTGTCCTAACAACTAAGATCTGTTTGCTGGGGATGTCTCAGATTACATGACTTGAATGCTTTCTGGACAGCAAAGTGGCATTTCCCTTTTATATAAGCGGTGTAAAAACAATCCTGCTTGTTCTTGAACATATAGCACAATACTGGTTTTTCTGAAGCCTCTAAAACAGCTATGCTGGCTGGGGGATTCTGGGAGTTGAAGTCCACAGGACTTCAAGTTGTCAAGGTTGAGAAACACTGCTCTAAAATAATGCTGGCTGGGGGATTCTGGGAGTTGAAGTCCACAGGACTTCAAGTTGTCAAGGTTGAGAAACACTGCTCTAAAATAAAAATTCTTCAAAGATGCAGCTATATTCCACGAGAAGAGTACTCCACTCCTCTATTTACAACAGCCACCAGGCTTGAAATTTTGGGCTTGGAAAACCTAGAGCTACAAAGTCTGACCTAAACGTAGTTCACAAAATTATCTGCTACGACGTCCTACCTGTCAACAACTATTTCGACTTCAACC